>NC_052133.2:27676770-28024903 GCF_016086655.4 Lepeophtheirus salmonis
GAACTGGCATTTAAGCCCATAGGTGCGCATGTAAATCGAAATTTACCATCTGGTAAAAGAAACGTAGTGAGATTCTTGCTCTCCTCCTCTAAGGGGATTTGGAAATAGCCATGAACACAATCAATTTTAGCAAAAATTTTTGAATCAGGCTTGATACTCTGCATTATATCTTTACTTGTTGGAAATGGATGTATTGGACGTTTGACCTATTTTTTAAGACGTGTGTAATCAACTACTAATCGGACTCCCTTGCCTCCTTCTTTGTTGACGAAAAATGCAGGACTTATCCATTCAGTCGGTTTAGAAACTCGTTCAATAATATCATCTTTAATTAATTTATCGATAAGTGCCTTTGCTTTATCTTGTTGATGTATGTTTATTGGACGTGCCGTCAAAGTTTTGTGCGCTTTTATATGTTGAGAGGATCCAACTCAATTTTCATAGGTGGTCCAGACATTGGTTTATCGTCTAAAGTCACTGAATATATCTTTAAATTCTCCCATGATTTTATCCATCTCTTTATTTAAGCATTGAACTTTGTTCACTAAAACATTTGGAAACGCTTCCGTGATGACTGATAATCTTTTCAAATCATCTAAACATATGAGAAACTCTCTTTTCATAGACGATGTAATTATAACATCAACCATAATACTTTTCCCACTTGAATGTGGAACTTCAAGTTGAGCAATTCCCTCATATTTCATAGGATAATTACTTGCATTGAACAACCGTTGATTTGTGGTAGTGTAAGGAAATCCATTTTCTCTTATATAATCATAGGAAATTATACTCTTGCTCAACCCTGTGTCCGGCAATGCCATAATCTTGAAATGTTTCAAGCATCCTTTTATACTAGATTGAACTTTCAATTCCATCCTCTTCAAAGACATTGATCCTTTGATCTGACTAAAATGGCTTTTGTCAATTAATCAAATATTTAATAGTAAAAACTTTGGATAGAAAAATTTAAGGATTTTTTATTTTATTTTAAATATAATGTTATATCTTTATGTTTTATTTATTCTTGTACCTTCTTTCTCTTCATTTTGTGGAATAAATAATATATAAAAATTTAAGGAAATTAATCTCTATCATAAAGAGTTGTCATATTCAAATACTCCAAACGAGTGAAAAAATGAACGCCGCTCATTTTTTAATTGAGCGGGAGTGCGCTCACAAACTCTGTAACTGAGCGGGAGTGGGAATGTGCTCAGGATATTTTCTTGAGTTGACTAATGCTCTGGTTATAAGTTATAACCAGACTTTAGTGAAATATTGATTTGGAGACTATATAAAAACTATTGAATTACGCTTATTACACTCATTCAAATAAATTAAAGTAATTTTTAAGTAAATTTTTCTCTGACAAAAGCAAGTAACAAGTATTCAAGCGAATAACGAATAAAACTAGTAATTCCTCGATTGTTTTTTTTAGTAACTCAAACATACTCATGCATCCAAATTCAGCTCGCAGTACATCAATTTAAATATTATTTATAATAAATAAAGTAAATCGATTTACTTTATTATTTTAAATATTAAAGAATCGGAATCCAGATTTTTTACAAGAATCGCATGGGAATCGGCATCGATAATTTTTTGGGACGCCCCATTACTATTATTAATATAGATAATAACACCTCAATAAATCCTTGATGTTACCCTCCCTTTTAACGAGCACACATACACGTAGTTACTCACTGAGTACTTTAATATTTAGCTCGTTACTAAACCTCATCTAGAGTAGTTGTGTAGTTCGCGAACATAAAGGCTCTATGAACCGTTACTTTGAAACGAACGACGGGGGTCTGCTCCCCACTAATAAGGGGCCCCTCCCAAAATGAATTTGCTTTTTATTTAAAAAAAATTAACTAAATTTTTTTTTCCTTCTTTTCTAGAAAAATTCGTGCAAAATAATGCAGCAGAACAAAAATTTGAATTATTTTATAAAAAATGTAGTATAACGATTAAAGCAACAAAAAAGATCTCCAGAGACGTTTGGGAGTCGAAAGAGTTTTTTTAGTAAGCTGAGCCGAAAGAGCTAGTGCTCTTCTCAAAAGGGCCAGAAATTTCATCGCTAATCTAAAATCATATTCATTTTTTAAAAATTGAATGTGAAAATACTTTCCGTTTTTTTCTTCTATTTTAATATGAGTAGATTACTTAACATCAGGATAGACACAAGCTACGCAACCTCGTTATTAGAACCTTTGAAATTATCATTCTTATATTAAATAACAATTGTAGAAGAGAAGAATTAATTATTGTTAAAAAGTGATGAATCATGAACGCAATGATAGGGACTTATCCCGTATCCAATCGTCCATTGAAAACCCTTATTTATGATCTAAATAAACAATCATGGAATTTTGGATAGTCTGATTTTGAAGGAAAATTTTATTTTTTGAAGGTCAAACTTGAAAGAGTCCTCCAAAAGCAATTATCAAGTAGGATTTAATTCTCTCGAAGAAAGAGTTAATTTTTATATAATATTTTCTTTTATTCCTTGTAGATCTAACTTTTAACTGCAGATCCCTTTATTATTGAGTATTGGGGTGCGACCTCTTATTAAACCACATCGAAGGAATACATTATTTGAGGGAATATGCATAACATAGTAATGAGATTTTCAGTTCCTTGTAGTTCATCAAATTTCTCTTGTATTGGAGGAGAGCGTCTCTTGATGAACCTGTTTTCATCTTTAAATGACTTCACATTAAGTAATTCATGTCTCACCTCATGTAAAATTGTTTTTCCTTTTTCTAATTGATTAAAAGTGTTGAAAATAGTGTTTCTGATTTGATTTCCATGATGAGTATATATTTGCAGTTCGTTTGTGTAGAATTTATTATCAAGGATGCCTCATCCTCCCCTGTACACATATATAAAAATATATATTTGTGGCGATTAGCTACACCGATAAATATGACCGGTTCTCCCCTAAGGACTTTATCGTTGAATAATGATGTATATAGATTTTACTTCAATAAAGTTAGTGTGTTTTATTAGTCTAAGTGAGTGAGACCTCTTATTGAAACAGCCAAGAATATAGATGGATAGAGAGAGGATGTTTGCTTAAATATGTACTTTTAACCTCAGGAATTTAAACTTATAAATATTATAGATTAACAACCTAAATGTGGATTATTCAACATGTTATGCATGCATTAGTCCATAGTACGAATGCGTTATTATCGATACTACTCAAACTGAAGACACGGTACGGTTCTAATACTTAGTCTTAAAAAAAGCATGTAAATTTAAAATTTTGCTTCATGTATTTATTCGCTTTGCCACCACCAAATGAATTATTTCTTATTAGTAGCATTCCACATTTGAAATTTCAAGTCTCTTTGAATTATTACATACACTAAATACAATAATTGGACAACCTAAAATTAATTAACAATAGTTATGAATAATTAATTAAATAAAAACTTTGTTCTTCAATCAAAATAAGAATTAATTATCCTCTCAAAAAGAGTGTTATCATTTTATTAATTTTGTGTGTTGTACAAAATACTTGAATCTGATTTTGTTATGTACAGAAATTGAACTTCATCTTCCATCCAATCTATTTTTATTTTTGTAGGTACACAATTGATTACCGATTTTTGTTTAAGCTCCGACAAATTTGAGATATCATCTTCTCTCAAAAACGTTTGCGCAATTAATTCTATTTTATCACTCTTCTGTTTACGCCTCACCTCAGCCATTGGCATATTACTAGTCCTTTGTTTAATTGTTACTTTTGTTTTTAATATTAAAGATGGTATAGCACTTTTCTGAAAGGGTCGTCTTCTTAGTTCTCCATTTAGTTTCTATTTCAAAATCTTAATGTTTAAAATGAAGACAACAAACAACTTTTTTAGAGCTAACAACGGATTTAGCATCAATATTAACAATAATAGTTTTAAATAAACACTCATAAGATATTACTAGATTAAATATACCTTTAGTATTTTTTTACCAGGTTTAATATTTCCATATATTAAGAATTTCCATGTTTGATGTTGGAAATTTATGGAAAGAAGTTCTTATATTATTATCATAGAGCTTTCGACCAGATGTTTTACCAGTGTGGCAACTTGGAACCACGCAAGTTGAAGGCATATTTCACGTCTAGGAAGAATATTTATTTATAACTTATTTAGCAATAAACGAATATTTTTTTATATCTTATTGAATCAAAACAGAAGTAGTTATAATAGAAAGGTTGGGTGATTTTAAAAGTGAATAGTTTATTAAGATGTTAAGTAATCGACGGTTAAACTAAATGTCTGCAAGATTTAATTTATTTTATAATGTACTCCCTGTATATTAGACTCCTTTTATTCCTTTATACTGCATTGATATTTGAACAGACATAAAGATTATATTTCCTAAAAAGCGGGAGTAGCGTTTTGCAATTGGCAATCCATATAATACTAGAAACTAGTAATATAAGCTGTCATAATTATTTTTTAATTCTTAGGAGAAAACATATCATAATTCATAATCATTAATCATATAAAAATAAGCAGACTTGTAAGCAATCAGGAAAAAAACTGCGATCCAATCAAAAATTGCAATCAGAAATTCACTGCGATATAGCGATCAGGGCCATTTGCAATCAGCAATCAGATCAATTTAATTGAAATCATATTCAAATATAACTTAACCTTGTTAACTTAAATTAACGATTTATACACATTTTTCAAATGTATTTATTTACAATATTTTAATATGATAAAAGAATAAAATATTTGTAGAAAAAAAAACTAAAATATAGTCTACCGGCGAATAATAAAATATCTACATAAATCATTTCTCTTCCCGCTCTTTATTTGACATTAACAGGAGTTGCTTCTCAAAGTTGTCGTCTCTCAGCCTTAGTCCTCCACAGGATCTGTTCGCCCTTGTAGAACAAACGCTCGCTACTGGTACTACTGGTGAAGCACGACATTGTATATTTGAAATACCTTTTTTGAGCCTCCGGTAGGCCAAGATCATTTCCAGACCTTCAGAGTCATCCCCTTACTTACACGTAGTTCTTCTATTCTTTTAAAAATTGTAATTTTAAGTGTATCTATTACCTTAAACTCTTCTCCCTCTCTTCAGTAATTGCAGTTCCAAAAAATTCCAATTTATAGATATCGGGCAAAATCAGTTACCACGATGGAGACCAAGTTAAGCCTGATTTTATAAAGTTTGAGACGAAAATCAAGACCCAATCCAGTATTTTTAGTTCCAAATTAACACCAAGACTTTGATGTGTCGAGACCAAGACAAGACCAAAACGATAAAAAAAAACAGTCTCAATACAAAGACCGGTCTCAAAAACCACAGCACTATTACTCGATATGTAATTTTGTACAAATTGATAGCAATTTTTTGCTATTTCTGTTGCAATATAGCATTATAAAGATCAGGATCGATTTTGATACTGTAATCAGTGATATAATATCGCCATATCGCAATTGATCGCCGATCAGACAAAACTCCGATCAACAAGCCTGAGAATCAGTAACCTGTTACTAATTACTACGTATTTTTTATAAAAAGTTTTAGAAACGGGTGAGTTGTATCGTGATAAAGTATTGACTATTGATATTAAAGCCTGCTTCGCAGATAATAATTGTTAAAATGTATGGAGTTGCGAAAAAGATTCGAGGATTTTTGCATTACTTCTTTGTAATTAGGGAACTACAGCTCTAAGTAGAACAACACAGTAAAACCCAAATTCACGAAAATAATTTGGAACTGTATATAAGTCATATAATTAGTTCCAATTCTGAACATTACAACTTTATTAATGATATAACAAAGATCCTTATCTCTTGCAATATTCCACTCCATATTGTGAATCATTTAAATTTTGTTTAGTTCATGGAAATTTACACTGGAAAAGTAATTTCTTCTCGCTTCTCCATCACCAAGTCGATGGAGTCACAAGATAAATAAGTGTTATTGTCCAAGATAAAGAAAGAAATTGAAAGGAAGAGTATATTTTTTGCATTGGACGAAACTACAGATATTGGACAGCGATTCATGACTGCATTCCTTTAGATGGTTATTTTTTGGGTTGTTCTTATCTCATTAATTCGGAAGATGTAACGAATAAAACAATAACAAGTCGTCATGTATAAAGTATCAACAACATTCTTGGCTCCGATTTCAGGGGCGAAAGACTGAAAGTTTTCAATAACGATGGAACATCATATTGAATTAAAGCAGACATAAACCTGAAACAACATTTTGTAATGTCACTTGCCTAGCTTATGATATGAACCATTAAGAATAACAAGAGTAATAATATAAGTAGTATTAATATGAATACATCAAATTGAGAGAATTAGCTCCTGAAAACCATCAATCACGATAGCGATTTTTTTTAAATACAAAAACATTCATAGCATTAACTGTGGTTTTAAAAGTTTTTAGTGTGATGTCGGACATAAATGTACCAAAGAGTTCCCTTTAGACAGAAAATCACGTCAAAGATGTTATGATAATGAAACGGAACATTGAATAATTGGTTTTTGGAATTTTTTGAAAAAAATTCAAATTTCGAAATTTTTGCTCTACTGCATAATTTGCCTGAAATTTTTAGAAAATAAATCATTGATAAAAAATTTCCCCTCTTAGGTAATTTTTTTTTATCTTTACGGACAATTTTTGTAATAGAAAACCAAAATTATTTGATTACAGCCCCTCCCTCTGCGGACGCCCCTGTCGAGTCTGTAGTTTCCTCTTATGCAATAAATATATAATTATCCTCAAATGTTTAATGCCTCTTGGATAACACTTCTTTATTTCGAGACTCCATTTACTTGGTAATGGAGAAGCGAGAGTAAATTACTTTTCCAGTGTTAAGTACTATGCACTTAACAAAATTTGGATGATTCTCGAAATGTAGAAGAATATTGGACGAGACAAGTGTTTTGGTTATATAAGCAGTAAATTGGAAATTGTATAAAGTTCCAAATTCCTCTCATGAATTCGATTTTTAAATAGTTGTTCTATATTAAATTTTTTCAAAACTTTGATGCCATGATAACGAAAACAGCATGTCAAAAGTCTAGAAAAATCTTCTTAACTCAATATATTTTCGCCTTAATTATCAGCGATTAAAGAATAAATTATAAATTTATTTATTCTTTAAAAGCTCTTATATAAATATAAAATAATAATAAATTTCGGAAAAAAATAATATCAACTATTTTCACATATATATTATAATATTAAACAAAGTATACTTTCTCCAATGGAAAAATGACTAATATTGGACTTGTACAATTAGAAGTCTTTTCCAATCAAAACAAAATTGTCAACATGGCTGCAGTGTGGCAAAATATAACTCCAGTTTTATATGAGGAAATAGTTTCTTCTGGATTAATGATTTTGCCCACTACTAGACATTTGAAAATAATCTCTAATTCTTTTCAATTTGGTTCAAATATCGACAATTCAACTTAACCTTAGAATATTGAAATTAAAACCAAAGGATAAAATAGTATCAATTCTTATCGACGAAGCCTTTGGAGTATTCAAATGGGAAATTGTATGGTTTTGGAAATAATTTAACTCCAACAAAAACAGTATTATGTTTCCTTATCAAAAGTGTTTTGGGAAAATATAGCGACATGGTTGCAATAATACCCATTGTTACAATAAAATTCATCGCTAATAAAAGACTATTACTATAAAGTATTGGAAATTATTACTAAAATGTGATTTAATTCTGAAGCTATTATACTAGACGGGCATTCAGCAAATTGACAATTTTAATTTGATGAATTGCGGGATAACGAAAATTATCCTTATACTTTGAATCCTTTTTCTACGGAAGAAAAAATATTTATGTTTTTTGTTCCAGTTCACCTTTTCAAAAATTTATGCAATAACTTTTGATCACGATGATTTTTAACTACCCTTCATTTGAAGATGGTAAAATACTAGCTGGCAAATTTGACAACGTCGAATCAATTAATAAAAAAGAACTTGGCATAGGCATTAAATATGCCCATAAATTATCACATCAAGTCGTTCATCCCCAGCCAATTGAAAAAACTAAAGTTAACTTAGTAGTTAGTTTTTTTCATGAATCTATCATAAACACATTAAACTATTATGGGAATAAAGATTTAGAAAGTCGAAACTATTTCGATACTGCAGAATTTTTTTAAATAATTAAAAGATTTTGGAATTGCGTCTACGTAGACTCCATAATATCTCGTATTAAACTAAGAGACGATAGCTACAAACCAATTTCCTTTGATGAAAGAGAACAAAGCGAATATTTAAATTCATTAGGTGAATGATTGGTAATGTGGGAAAACATTTTAAATTGTCGAAATGTTTTGTAAAAAGAAACATTCAAAACAGCGAGTCTGGGTGTAAAAAAATGCAAAATTCATTTTAATGGTGAAGATAAATTTGGATCCTATAGAACGTAGATTCGTGTGGTATCGTCAACTTGGCGAAGGAAATTATATTCTAAGTTTGGGAATTTTTTAGAAAGCGAAAAGAAAATTAGAATAATATCTTTATTAAAAACTAACATTTTGTCATTTTCATCTCTCAAGGAGGTTTTACAACAAGAAATGCCAGTAGTAAACGTTGAAGATGGTGTAAATGAATTTACAAAATTGGTTCATAATATGGATATTTCAGATTTCGACGAAATTGCAGATGTTGAAAGTATACTTTATTATGTGGGCGGTTTCATAGCACACTCAATTTTTATCACCTAAGAAATGTTCTTGAAATTTAATTTGTACCTGATTAGAAGATGTAACAATAGCGATAGAGAAAACAGTGAATTTTGAACTCTTATGGAGTATTCAGAGGAGGGGGGGGGAGTTATCTTCGAGTCCATTCGTTGACTAAGAGAGGATGCCGAAAGAGATCATATCTGTTTATCTAAGGCATTACGACTTTTTCTTATATATACCACTGAAGTGCATAAGTATAAATTTGTTGATCTATTAACTTGAGCTCATACTCAGACGATTGAGACTTTGTGGAGATGCTACAATCTGCCGATATAAGGTTCTTACTTCGTTATTTAGACGATTGCCTTCAATTTTATAATAAATAAATACATACTTATGAATTATGGAATATATAATTTTTTCCAATTAGGTTTACTTGCAGAAGCTTAGGTTCAGGAGTACTTTTTGAATAATAGGATGGAAGGACAGGAAATATTGTCGGAATGGCATCCAATTTCAATTTCTTCATCTTTAATTCTGAATTCGTTCTTCTTCTTGTTATGTAACAGTCACATTTATATTTTAAAAAACAGTCATCTTTGAAATGCTTCCTACAAATTTTTGTATATTGGGTGGCTTTCTAATTTTTCGTAGAATTGAAGCTAAATACTTCGACATAATTCCAGGATCTTTTGGAAAAGAGTGAAATTACACCTTTTTTCCATCATGTTCTCCATTGTCACAAGCCTTACGTTTCGCTGTTGTTTTAGAATCACAACCGGGACAGCAACAAAACATCTTCTGATGTCTGAAACTACACTAATAATAATAAGTGATTCCAATAATGATTAAATAACAATCAATGAATGCTAAAACAATTCGTTATTCTGTATTCATTGTAATAACGTATTAAACTACTTGTGTAATCTACGCAAACGAGTGCGTTCTCCATTTCTTTAGTACTCCCTGGTTATACGATGAATTTAGGGATATATTATATTGAACGAGTATACACATGGTGTTATAATAAATATCTGAGAAGGAATTTTCGGATAACTCCTTAAATACGGTGAAGTAGAGTCATGCATAGGGTTGTGGGAATCGTGTTTTGCAAATACCTCTTCAACTATCTGGTTCCTCTGTTTTTTTTCGGGCATAAACAAACCTTTATTCATAAGTCATACTTGATGGCCGATGGATAATTTCGAACATACTTATAAGATATCTCAATTATAATTTTTTTAACGTTACAACTTATCTGAAAATTTACAACATATAGAAGCTTTCCTTCTCCAAAATATAGCTTTACTTAGTAATATTTAATCAAAGTAATATTATCTAGAAAATGTCTTAATGTTAGTTATAATTTATTGTATGATACAAATAGTATTAAATATTAATTGTCATAATATAAAACTATGGTATGCAAGTATAGAGAAGCACAATTAAGATTATTTGATGATGCAAATAAAATACGTGAAGTATATATTAATGGGAAATAGAAGAAACGGCAAAGAATAATAAAATAGTGTAAATGATTTAGTATCAAAGGTTGTTAACGCAAATATAGTCATGTGGATTCAATATATATCGAAGAAGTCAAAGTTGTAGGAGATCGTGGAACAAGAGCAAAGAAAGATTGTGTAGACAGTGTCGTTTCAAATTTCCTCATAAGAATGGGAAAGTTTGCCTTGCAAAAAGCGTCGACTGCACAAGATGTGTGGTAAGAGAGGCCACTATGCAAATGTCTAAAAGAGAACTCTATTTCGATCATCAACTCTATTCAAAAATTTGAACTTAATAAATTACTCATCGCTGTATTGAATGTCCATGGAAATTACTTCAAAAATATAATAGCTACATATGACAGTGATGCAATTGTATTTGTTGCTGGATCAAGAGTTCAAAGTAAATATCGATTCCAACCCATTTAAAAGAGTATCATTTAGAATATATCTTTAACTTAAATTATTTATTTATTTACACATAAAAGAGGGATTGTTATATATTATTAATATATAACTTCCCTATATATAACTTTATAAATGTATATTATATTCTGTAAATTTATCCACGACAAAATATATTGTTAGTTAGAGAACATCAACCCCATCATTACAGGAAGTGTACTCGTAACTTCTTAGTGACCACTGACCATAAAGGATGAATAGATAACTTTGGCACGAAATCTAAAGAATAGAAATGAGGCAATAAAGTAACAAATTATTAAAAAAATATTGTTAATAGTTATGTGCTGACAATTAAATGATAACAAAACATTCATTCCATTTGGTGATCAACAATTCCTTCAATTTCTTATTACTTAGTTGGACCTCCTTTTCACATTGAAGATATTCATCATACTAAAGACTCTCCCAGCATCAAAATTGATAATTGGAGTATTTTTGTATACAAGATTTTCACTTGTTGAGAGTTCCTTTAGTTTTGTGTAGCCAGGATTCTTTTGAAGCACTTCTTTTAACTTGGTCTAGAATGGCTCTTCCTTCAAATCTTGAGTCAGATTTTCTACTATGGTTAGGCTGGTAAGAAAAGGCAATCTTTCCTCAAGTGCAGCTATTCCCAAAGGTATTTGACGAAAATTTTCCTGCATAAATACTACTTCTTCTCTTAAGGAATCATTATTAATTACTTCTTGTTCTCTTCTGGTTGCTGCCAAATCTTCATCAAGGCTGTTGAAATATTCTCTGAAGACGTCAAAGTGATGGTAGTAGTATTCCACTGCTTTTTACCAAGTTCCCTATCCTGTTATAATTGGTAATGGAGGGAGGGGAATTTCTGACGAAGCATTTAATACTGTCTTTCTTCTTCCAGAATTCAAAAACATCTTCTTCACATTGGAAATAAGCATTTTAAGGACCGACGGTATTTTTTTTCAAACGTCAATAAAATTAGGAAGTAGGGTTAATATTTTTATTTTTTATTAAATGTTTCTGTACAAAAAATAGTATCAATTAGGTATCAATTTTAATTTTATTAAATTTTCAATAAAACGATATGTAAATCAAGTCCTTCCCTATCAGTACACATGGCTACCTAAAGGCAGGAATTTATCTAGAAGTGGGAATTTTCGATTCTGTTTGTCACTCGAGACATACTTTTTTAGACGTCCATTGCATAAAAGTTATGCAAGAAACAACTAAACAAACAGTTTTATTCTAAAGTCCTGACCACTATCTATCATTTGAACGTAAATAATATTTTTTTTTAATGTAAAGGGTTTTCCAATAAGAGGTGTTATTTTGATATTCAAAGAAAATTTGTTTTTTTTTAGATAAATAATCGGATATTTATTTCGATGTAATTAATAATGGAAAACAATATCAGCTTAATGACCGCCACAACTACACTTTCAGGGCCGTATCCTTTTTATGAAATTTTCCATCACCAAATCGCAAAGTGGCTCAGGTTCAAAAGAGGCGCCCATGCAAAATTTTAGCCTCCTTGGTCCAATGTTGTAGGCACCTATAACGGACACACAGACACAAGCTCTATTTTATATATGTTACTGGCAATATGTATAATTACATAAATGTATTCATTTATGCATGACAGCTTCATAAATATGGGATATAGAGAAAAGAAGCTGTGCTTTGAAAATAGCGCCCAAAAGAACTCAAAGACGCTGAGATTAATGTAATATTTACTGAATACATGGTATACTACTCTCTCCATCATTTATATATTACATTCTGAAACGATAGATCAGCAAGAATTAAAAAGGAGGAGGATCAGATCAGGAATTTTATTACGCGTGTAGTTGTGATTATTATTCTTTTCATAAATGATTGAGCTGATATTGCTTCTATAAATTAATAAATATATCATTAATATTGGCGATCGCTTCACTCTCAAGGGCGTTAGGGACACAAAACTCTCCACTACAATGGCTGAGTCTGAAGCCTATTCTGCGTCATTATCCAATGGCCTCTACACACAAGAAAGTTTGGATGTATTAAAGGGGATGTTTCCGGAGAAGGATGAATTCGAGCTCACAAGCCTTCTTAAAAGTTATCCGGGAAAATATATGGAAGGCCTAATTGATAAGATTCTTCAAGGAGTACAGGTTAGATGTTTAATATGTTGGGAGGACTTATACATGGAGGACGTTATCTCGTGTGATGGTGATCATCCTGTTTGTAGGAGTTGCTTGACTGAAGGGATCAAAAACCAATTAGCCGACGGATTGGACAATTATATTTGCCTCAATTACGGATGCGAAATCCCTTATCAAATCTCAGACTTGGAGACAGTGATGGATCACAAGATGATTACTAAATATATTCAAACCCTATGTTCTAATGAAGTAAAATCCTGTGGTGAATTTGGTCTATACACATGCTCAGAATGTAATTATGCTGTGACGATTGACAAGGAGGGATTGGATGTCATTAAATGTCAATATCAATATTGTAAAGCTTTGACTTGTATTCATTGTCAACTCCCCGCTCATCCCAGGGGTGAAACCTGCCTAAAACTTAAAGTTGAAAAATTAAGACTCAAAGTCGAGGATTCTATGGCCAATGCGGTGATTCGCAAATGTCATGCTTGTGCAAAACCATATACGAAAACAGATGGATGTAACCGTATCCAATGCATATGCGGTGCTCAAATGTGTTATATCTGCAAAAAGAAAATCCAGCCTAATTATGATCATTTCTATGATTTTCCAGAAGAACCAGAAATCGGTAAATGCCCCCTTCAGACGAATTCCGAGGATCTTCATAATGTAGAACGTACATCTGCAGCAAGGAAAACAGAGGCTACTTTTGATCATCAATTAAGTTTACCAAGACCTAGTACCTCGTATGCATCATATTAGGTTGATGTATTACCCTATTTCTTTTCTCATCTATATTCCCTACTATTTCTATGTATATATTTTCAAACATGTGGAATTTACTATTGCTAAAGTGAACAACTCGAAAGTCATTATGAATAAACTCAAAAATGGATTATTATTTTTTCCAATTTGCTTATTAAATTTGATTCGTAATTCATTATATTTGTTGTTTAGTTACTCAAATAATATAGCAGTTTAAAATATATTAAAAGTTGTAACTTATTCGTGGATTATACAAGTTGCGATCCATAAATGAGATGAGGCATTTTAAAAGAGTAATTATAATTTAAGGATATCTGTGATAAGTACAATAAAAAAATTAGTATTCCATTAGATATTTGATATATTCATAGGTAATTAATCAGATAAAAATTGCTTAATTGAATATTATTCTGTGACACAGTGGAAAATTTAGGGGTCCACAGTTAATTTACGTGTGTGTACATAATGAGTGTACTATTAGTCGATCACCATGAAATGCCGGTAATATGATTAAAATAGCTGTTGTTATTATGATGAAAGTGCTGTGAGACGTAGGTACTAATTGTAGCTTTTTCAAGGTACGCAATATCTGCAATACTTATTGAGTAATTTGGGCAATTGTTGACGTAGGAGATAAGGCTTTTTTTAGAGAGAGACAGCTTCTGTTCTACCCCGACGATTTGGAAAAAGCCTAAAAAATTACCAACACCATAATAATTATACAAAAAGGTTTTTTATATATTAGTATATATGATAAAGATTGTGGAGGGGGCGAGCCCCCTACAAAGGATCTAACGACGCCCCTGCTACTAACCGAAATGTAGGATTAATCAATATATATTCATGGTCGAAGCGTTGTTGATGAGTATATAATCGAAATATGTTGTTGATTGCAGGATATAAGTTAACGCGCACAAGGCACAAGTACCTATGCAGTATGTACTATGCTAGATTTTTTATCGTTATTTACACCCTGATTATTTTATCTACTATATAGTTTGCCAGCATAATATGTAATACATAGGTAGTGTATAAAATGAAGTTTATTATATAGTTTGCCTAAGACAATCAGCCATTATTAACATTACTTAGGTATTATATATTATGCCGGATTTTCATCCTTTGCCGGTAACATATAAATATATATATATATATACAGATAGACCAAATTAAACCAATTCAATTTTTGAATATTGGTCAAAATTCTGATTGGTTTATGACTTTGGTTCGAACTCATTAGTCATTGCATAAGTGAGATTATTATCTATATTAAATAAAGGAAAGCGATTCTTTCGTGAATTGTCCTAGATAGAGTAATCCCACGGCAATCTTTTCAAAAGTAATTTTTCCTTAGGTGAGCTTTCATGACACCATAGAACATGGATCGGGTAACTTTTTTTAACGCTACCCCAAAAGAACTTGCATTAAAATTAATCTCCCAACCCCTTTAAATTAAAACAATGCTTTAGTAGGACATTATAACACCCTAATCTCATCATGTTATTAGTTACACATTGTATTATAAAATTTATAGATTTTTATTTAAATAAAAAATACAAATACATTTGCCAAGGATATTGTGGACTTAAAATCTCCTTGTCACTGTTTTTACTTTTCTCACTAGTATCATCATGTTGACAAACATGACGATAAGAAAAAACACAAAAGAAATAAAATTACATCAAGATCATTTTCTAAACAATTGTGGATGTATGTGGCATTAGTAGGGAATTTAGTTGGACAAAATTCAGGCATGAGAATTTTCAGTAGTTAAACTGAATTCACCCTTTTTATCCAATATATGAACAGTTTTGTTTATTTTAGCCATTTATTAAGGAGAATTTTAGAAACTTTTTTCAGTTTCTAACACTTTCAGTTTTGTCTTGAAAACTTTTGTACCCCCAGAATTTTGTTAGGCAAACAAGCAATTCGTAACATACCTCTGTATTATGATCCTGGAACAGGATCTGCCTCTGTGCAAGGCACATCTAATGCTTTTGAAGAAGAATCGCCCTCAAACTACACCAACTATTCTTCCATCCATACTCCTGGGTAGATAATTCTGCTTGGGTAGATCTATTTGCAGTAAACCACCTTGTTGAAAATAAATGAGTGCGACGTATATTTTGGAGTAGTGATCTCGAACATGGTGGTAAAGAACTGCCATCCAACTTCTGCACAAATGTGATTCGTTCCTAAGCTTGGTTTATAATCTGGCTTCTATCTATATCTTCAATGAAGAGTCGTAAGAGGAACAGCACCCTAGACCAATTACAAAACCTTTTTTGGAGATTATATGTTTGCAATCTGAAGATTGGAGAAGATAATAAAAAATAATGCTCAAACGTTTCATTATATCAACTACAATCAGCAGTAACAAGGGAGGAGAGGGAGAAGGAAATAATCAAGAACATTGCCAAGAGTTACTCCGATTTTTTAATCCAATTCTTCTCTGTTTCCATCAAGGGTTTACAATTATAACTCCACAACAAATCTTCAGGTTTACGCTAAGTCTTTTAATAGCACACAAATATTCAAACAGGTTATGAATATAATTGAATCTATCTGGGAAAGGATATTCACTACTCGGTAATTAAAAAATAATGACAACTACTAAGGAAAATAATATTAATTCTTCAGATTACCAATTCCTAAAAAACGGGGCGGCTAAAAAATTCACAGGATTTACATCAATGTCTATGATCCATCCAGATCTTGAATTTACCATCTAAAAAGTATAGTTCAAATTTATTCAAGCCGTAAAGGATCCCAATAGTTTTTCTAAGGAATTGGGAATAATTTGTTTCTGCAGGGATAGTTTACAAGATGCAAATACAAATAGATGTTCTTGTCTATCGATGATTTCGATTTGAGATAAAATTGTTCCCAGATCCACAGAAGATGTATCTGTACTTTGGATTAGGATAATGTCGTGGTATAATGCTTTACACGTAGAAGGTTCTAGACGCACTTACTCTTTTATACAATTATATCGACATATATAAAATTATCATTATTAATATTAATATATATAAGAAAAAAACAGAAGGAGGTTCGAAAGTGGAGCTCCAATTTGCAAGTCTTAACTCTAACCAATGGGCAATGAGCAGTGCCGTATGTCAGGAAGATTTTTTGGTCCGCTTTACAAGGGTGAACGGTTGATTTTCAGTGGTGAACGTGGGATATTTAAACAGGGCAAATGCTACAGCATAGATTAAATCTTGCAATAATATCGTCCAATGGACTGTCTGACCATTATTTTCTTCAGGCAAACATTGGGAAAAATAAAATGAAAAGGAAAAACTCTAGACGGAAAGTCAATGCCGACCTATTCATAAAGGAAGGAGTATAATGGAGTATAAAATGCACGGTGCAAGAATGAGAGAAAATTTTTGAACTATACAATTAAGTCAAACAATTTAAACCTCCTTAAATATTTTTAAAATAATAACGGATGAAGATAATGAACGAGATTATAATATACCATGAAACGGTTACATCGACAGAAAATAAATTATGTTCACAAGTCTTGATGTTCTTAACTCGCATGTATACGTGGTGATGTGTTTGAAAAAAATGAACAAAAAAATGCATGTGTTCTTTATCATGAGTAGAAGAAGAAGTTTTTCCTCTCTTTTCTTGACGCAAAGGTGTCAATCAAACTGTCCATGTCTTCATGGAGCACCTTGTCCACCATCACCCTGTCCATGTTCAAGAGGGTGAGGGAGGAGAGCCTCTCCTGGTCCATGGTGGTCCTCATGTGGTTCTTGAGCCTTCTGAGACAGGAGAATGACCGCTCCGCCTCACAGCTGCTGATGGGCATTGAGGCCAGGATAACGCTCACCTTGTATAGCTCGGCATCAGGCGGAACACTCCCGAGCTTATTAACTCCGCAGCAATTTGTGACGAAACCATGTCTTCTGTGTCAATATCTGCCTAGAGAAACATAAATTTTAAACATATAATGCAAAATGAAACATTATAATATTAACCTTGAATTGCTGGAAGATTGTATGGTCTGACTGGAGCTGCTCGAGTTCAAGTCTGTAGTGCTTGGCGACACGCTCAATGACACAGGTCTCCACTTCACTGTCATTCACGATTGCAATGAGATCCATTGTGATGTTTGTATCGTCGGTGGCAAATCTGCTCTCAAGCTCTAATACAATCTTATTGATTGCAACATCGAAATGTGTTTCACGGAAGTAGGATTCAGTTGCTCCTTTCCACTTTATTCTCCTTGGAATCTTCGCCTCCTTGAATTCCAAATCAATTGAGTCCTCCTGGTCAAATACTGATTTCATCTCAGACGACTTCAACTCAGCAAGTTTCCAGATTGATTCAAAGATTTTCTCATTCTTAAGATCTTCAAGAGTCCTAATCACTAGGTTGACGTGTTTCCGGGCCTTTGTTAGGTCAACCTTTCTACCTTGAAGTTCATCTGACAAGCTAGATGTGTGTCTGAGGAGTGTCTTCAACAGTTCAATGCCGAAAATAAATTCGTGACTAAAGATGCTGTTGAGCAGAGAAGTTGCTGTTGAACTCGACAATGTATCTTTATCTTTTCTCATTATTATGAGGGTATTCATGATTCTGACCATCCCTAGAGATACAGCATGTACAGCATCGTAGCGGAGACTCCAGCGGGTAGCAGACTGGTTCTTCAGGGTCATCACCTTGGCATGCTCCTCATCTTTACTTGTTATCTTCACCGACTTGTAGATTGCTGACCTCTTTGGTGACCCTTCAATGAAGTTGTATAAAATTTTTACTGTCCCCATTGTATTTCTCAACAGGGTTATATCTGAGAGAAGATCCTTGACTACATGATTGACGACATGGGCGTAGCAGTGGATGTAGACACACAGTGGGGCTACTTCCTTCCACCTGGCGGCAAGACCCTTCTTGATGCCGGATATGTTGGAGGCACCGTCCGCGGCCAGGGAGACAGTGCGGGCGGAGTTAAGGCCGAGATCCTTGACAGCCTCTTGAAGCTTCTCAAACAAATATTTGCCGTCAGTCTGGGTAACTTTTACAAACTTGAGGAAGCTTCTTTTTGATGCCTTCACTCGTCAGATATCCCAGTAACAGACTGAACTGCTCCGTGTTTGACATATCTGATGTCTCATCAACAATCACAGAGAACCAGTAGTCATCATCGCCGGCACAAGTCTTGACATCTTCCATTATATTTTCCGTCACTTTGGATGCTATAACCTCTATCAGCTCATTTTGGATGTCAGGTGAAGTCCATTTGGCAAAAACTGCCCCAGCTGAACCAAATTTTTTGACTTCGGCCTCCAGTTTATCTTTGAGAATATGATTGTCGTGTGAACGCAGGGACAAAAGCTCCAAGAAGTTTCCTCGATTGTTTTCATTAGATTCCGTCAACTTTTCTCTTGTTTCGGAATCGCCCCTAAAAGCCAATCCTTGCTTTGCGATGAACACAACAGTTTGGAAAAGATACCTCAAATAAGCTCGCCACTTCACGACTTCCACAGCATGTTGAGACTGAACATGGCCGAGAACCGAGGTATTCTTTCACTTTGATGTGAGGAAATTGATCCACTTTTCCATCGACAGTTTGTGTTTTTTGTTGTTAGAATGAACTTTCAACGAGGACTGTTTTTCCATGTTTTGAACTCAAATTTCCCAAGGTTGGAAATGGAAAATTTGGAACAGGTGAAACACTTGGCTGACTTTTCAACCTCGTCATATTCTAACCACGGGAACTTACGGAACCAATCATATTGAAAGTCTCTGGAGTATTTGTCATCTATCTGAGGGCTGTATGTTTGTAACTTGGGCTGTAGAGGATAATCTCTCTCGACTTTAGGCACAGTTTCCCCCTCAGTCTCCACTCTGGTTCTGGTCTGGATGTCCTTCCGCTTTGGCTCCCGCCCGGTAAGTATCGGGTCACCCAGCTGGCTCGTGAAAATGACAGGGTACTCTGGGCCTCCGTCCACAAAATCCATCTCCTCAGTCTTGTTATTCTCACCTCCCTGGACATTGCCGCTAGTCTCAGAGTCCTCTACAGAGGGAATATTGTTGTTGTTGACTACAGAGAGCTGCTCGGGAGAGAAGATTGGTCCGATATCGAGATTAGGAAGTCTTATTCCATGAGAAATCCGTCTGCTGGGGTAATTTGATGAGTCGCCATTATTTTCTGTGTCTGCTGTAACTTTCTCTTCAGTAGAAACGGACTTAGATCTTGGTTCAGGCAGTAAGGCCTCAACTGGAGCAGGGTCATTGGGACAGGAGGAGGCAGTGACTGAGGATGAGGATGTAGCAGAGGAAGTTTTCTTAACAGCAAAGTTCAATGTTTTCTGCTTCTTATGATCAATTTTCACTTAATACTTGCAGCTGGGGTCATTCTTATGGAGTTTAACTTTGTGATCATTAAAGTTGTCCTTATTTTTTTTTCTCCAGATAGAACAAATCACCAACTCTCTGTTAAAATGCGTTTTCCGCTTCCCGTGATACATTTCTGATAATTAATACATTACTGCAACAATCCACTCTAAAAAGTACATAACTATTATTTATGTCCCTTTTAAGCAGTAATAATTTAATTTATCTTGTATTCAATGAAACAAATTCTCACGCTCTTAAATATTTCAAGAGTACTCCATACGAAAAATGTTGTGTGCGTCTATTTTTTTTTTTTTTTTTTTGGCTGTAAAGTACTTCACATTTGCATGGCTCTGGTCCCTAGAAAAATAAAAAAGATATTTACTGTCAGTAACGTTAAACGTAATATCTAACTCAAATATCCACTCAATGTGAAGTACTTTAAATCCATACGAAAAATGTTGTGTGCGTCTTTGTTTTTTATTTTTGGCTGTAAAGTACTCTTGAAATAATTGCAGTAATTTATTAATTATCAGAAATGTATCACGGGAAGCGGAAAACGCGTTTTATATTCAAAGGTTCAATCATTTATATTTATAAAATGACAGGCAATATTTGAAAGAGATATTACGGTAAATTACAGGATTTGAATTCAAATTTCTGCGATGAATTGAGATACCCGAGAGTGTTAACTGTAGTTTAAAACCTCCGTTTTATCTATCTGACTTAATTTGGGCCCAATATTGTCTTAGAGATATAATTTATTAATTTACTAATTCTATAAATGTGCCGGTGAATTTTGGCTACTTTAAGTACAATTTGTGGTGCCTCCAAAGGATTAATCAGAATCATTTTTTCATTTAAATGAACTATAATTTGTTGGAAAAATGTATTCCATATTCAATTTTGAGAAAAATTATCTAGCTTCTTTTTGGGTGGACGTGCTAGAAATATGTAATTTTATTATAATGACTCAGTACTATTATGAGTTGGTCATAACTTACGTATATATAATAGATTTTAATAATTAATTATGACTTAATTCATCTATATTTACATACCTATATGATTGGTGGACGGTTCAGTAAGGTTTGTTTTTTTTGGTCCGCTGAAGCGGACAAAGCGCAATACTGACGTACGGCCCTGGCAATGAGTAAGGGTGATAATTTTGGTAAGAATAGAAAAGCGTGCGAGGAGAAGAGAAGAAATGCTTATGGCATCATTGATTAAATAATATACATCTTCTTCTATCAATCAGGAACGTTATCATTCCCGCCTTTATTATTCAATAGTAATATAATATTAGATGGTGATAGTCGATAGAGAACTGAATAAAATGCCTAAAATAACGTCGCCTTCCGTCTGGATTTCTGAAAATGGAGCCCCAGGAATTTGGAAAATACTTACCGAATGAGAAATAGATGGTTTGTCGGATTTATCGATATAAATGTGTCTTTAGTCCCCTGTTTAGAAATAAACGCCACTGATTATCCTCATCGCATATCAAGAGTATGGATAACTTCTAAAAAAGCAAGTTAATGATGAATACATCAAGTCAGACTTTAACTTTGATCTCACAAAGATACTTATTGCTTATAATATAACCTTATCCATTGCTAATCATCTATGTTCAAAAAATTTATGGAGAAATAAACGGGTAAGCCTATCCCTTCCCGAGGAACCATCATTAAATTAATGGAGGATGTTGGTACTGATGTCATTAATAGAAATACGTATAAAAATGTTTTGAGTCATCCACACCAAATGACGATCAAGTTATCAATAAAAAGTTTAAAAAATTTACTAATTTCGAAATTCAATCTATTATTTCAATATTCTGTATATATAATTTATTGTTATTAGTTATATGTTTCCAATTGTTTAATTTTGTATATTTAACATAAATGTATGATGGTATATTTTTTATTATGTAGATTATATTTCATTAAAGCCTTCTTTTTTAAACTTGGAACTTCAAATATATTTCGAAATACTCTACTTTGTCGTTTCATTAGCTATTATTCTGAGAATAAGGTTCATAATGAATTACAGTTTCATGGAGTGTGACGTTTTCAAATCTACTGTAACGGATAAAACGTCTAAGTCAATTATACGTAGTATATCTTCATTAAACATTTTGCTAATAAGTACTTTCGTTATACCCTCAAAAATCATAATAAAGCAGGCAGATGATAATCACATCAGTTTTTTAAACAATGACACCATACGTATTTTTTTTCCCCCTTCTCCTTGCACGCGTTTTTCTCTACAATATTATCAACTTTAGTAATGAGGTACTCTTATTGTATTGTGAGTTGCTGAAAATACAATTTAAAAAAACTGAACTAGAGCGTGAGCGAAAGGAAGAAGATCCTTAAAGGAATAATCTCTCCCTTCTAAATCCCTGATCTTTGAAGCACTTAAAGCTACTCCTGGCTGTCCTACGGAGAAGGTGAAGGTCCAATCCAATTCCTTGTACTATTAGGTTTCCGATGATGTAAGAGATTCTTCACTACACAAACTATTTACTCAGAATCAAACAAAAACACAAGAGCAAAGGATGACCCTTCCTCACTCTAAAAATACATATCTGTACATTCAATTTCCTATTTAACTAATATCCATTTAAACATCGTCATGTAGTAAAATCCAACTACTCAAAACTTTTTTTTGATCAAATTACATCCGCATTCTTTAATATCTAAGGTTAAAAAAAAATCTCCAGCGAACAGCCAATTAATGGAAATAAAATATGGAAAACGTATTTCACAAAATTCTTCAATTGCTAAATTTTTCCCTAGAAGTATGATTTAATTTTATGAATTTGCTCCATTTTATATTTATTGTTAAAGTGTATGTTATACATCATAATATATGTGTTTCATTAAAAAAAAAATTTAAATTAAAAAACATACCTAATATTATATGTTATTGAAATGATAATTGTTTAATGGTTAAACTTCTTTAAAAAGAAAAAAAAATCTTTTTTTCAAATTAGTAAGATATGAGATGTTAAAGTTTCTCTCATAGTTTCAATTTACTGAATTTATTTAATTAATGCGAGAAAATTATTTTGCTCTTTAGTCAAAATAAATGCACACCAAAAGATTTTTCATTTCTTGTGATGTATAAAATATGTAAAAATAAAAAAAAACGGGAAACAACAGTGGTTATCCTGAATATTTAAATAATTTTTGGAAGGAGAGCAGCTTAGCTGTCATAACGTTTTATTTGATCAGCTACCGTGAGAGGAAGGATGTTATCATTATTCCTTTATTATTGAAGAGAGAACAAAGAAGTATGAAGTATTCCCTAGTGCGTGAAGGACGAAAAGTAATACTTATGATTTGTTGTAGAGTTATAAGTGTAAGTCCTAGTTGGACTCGGATAGAATTGAGGATCGACATTGGAGTAATTCCTCCCTATATCAATGCTAGATACAGAGTAGGGTTGATGTTTTTCTTTTTTTAAAGCATTTTTAGATCATATTATTTCCAATTATGGTTTTAACTCCCTAACAAATCCTTAGCGTTACTCTCTCGTTATGAATTACTATTCATAAGCAAAAATACTCCTGGTTACAATTTATTCCGGTTACCACCAACAACAACAAAAACTTGCGCCCTGAAAATGCTTAGGATTTACAACCCTACTTATATAGTTTTATTATTGAGTGGCTATTAAAAAGGTCATTAATCTAAGAAAATAAAAATCAAGTATTCGTAAAGTAATATTATTGCTTTAGCTTCTAAGTAAAAAGTAATTTAACAAAATTATTTTTCAATTAAGTAATATCATAGTATGTAATAAGTAACTTATTACTCCATTAAGTAGTCATACTTGTTACCAAATACTGCCTCTGGCTTAATGTGGGTTCAAATAAAAAGATTATGAAGAGAAGTTAAAGGTACATAGATAATTTTCTTATTATAATGGCAAACTTATCATGTCTACCCTAGCTACAATATTTTCTGCCGAGTTTGTTTGTTTACATAAGTTTTCAGCTGTTAATACTGTACAAATGTCTACAATTAATCATTATAGTAAATTTAGCATTATTTATTGAAAATAAAAAATATCAATTTTAATAATTAAGTAAAAGTAGTATGTATGTACTAGTAATTATTAACTAAATTTCTGAACGTTAAAGGACTCAATTGATACCATATTCCGTATTCGTTCACTTTTATACGTCTTGAATTAGCTGATTCCTTTCATTATTGACTATTTGTTAACTAAAAACATCCATTGTTAGTTGTTAGACAATTCATAAATAAGGTAAAAATATGAATTTGATTTATAATATGATAATTAAATCAGATTTCTGTAGTAATATGTTGTTGTTTTTTAATTCTTCAGATGGGGTCCTCAGAGCGCCTACATCTTAGATGGAATGACTTTGAGTCGAACATAAAGTTAGGTTTTTCTGAGCTCCGAAAAGAGGAAGAGTTCTTCGATGTTACTTTGGCTTGTGGATCAAAGCAGATTAAGGCACATAAGGTGATACTAAGTGCTTGCTCTCCTTTTTTCCGATCTATCATTAAGTCAGTACCTCATCAACATCCTTTGCTCTATTTGCGAGGCATTAAATTCAATTATATGGAGTCACTACTCTGTTTTATGTACAATGGAGAGGTAAATGTAACGCAGGAGGAGCTAAAAAACTTTCTGGCAGTAGCTGAAGAACTCAAAATCAAGGGACTCTCTCAGAATCAATCATTACAATCTCCTTCAATAAATGAGGAAGCCCATCTTCCACCTAATAAAAGACCTCGCATTGTTAATAAGGTCGATTTGTCTTCTCCAAGGGCCAATATTACAAGGGAAAATTCTTCTCCCGTAATTTCTAAAGAAAGTACTTGCCAAACTCATGTTTCATCAAAGCATTATTCTCAACCAACTATTACAATCGAGGACGATGAAATCCAAGATATAACCCCAATCACTGAAGACAAGAAATATGTTGTTAACAATTCTATGACCATCCCTGATAAACCACAAGAAGTAGATGATAGTTTGCACAAAGAAGAATTTATTGAGGATCAAAATGAATATGAATCTGCGTCAGGAGACTTTTGTTATGACGAAGAAGAATCAATAACTGATCATGATCTTTCAGGGGCCCCCGGACCGTCAGGCACTTCAATACCTCTCGATGAAAATAAAGGTAGGAGTGTTTTAATTGTTTTCCTCGCTAAGTTCACTATATCTAGAAACGGTGTCATGATATATTATTTATTTTTGATTCGATATAATTATGAGTTTAAGTTAAAATGTATTTTATTAATTATAATTATTTATTCTTCATAGTCTTGGAAGAAAAAATCATCAATTTTCTTATTTATACAAAGATCACTCGAGCTCTAAAAAATATATATGCAATATAAAGATAGTTTTGGAATCTTTCAACATTAGATTTTTAAATATTTTCAGACAATTTATTTATATCTTCAACAACAAACACATAAAAAAGCTTTGAATCTTAAAAATACAAAAAAAAAAAAAAAATACCAAAAACTTGTAGCTTTTTCTAATCAGAATGCATTATTATATTCTTAAACAATGCGGTAAAATATTAGTGTCAAATACTTAAACATTTAAGCCAGATTAATTTAATTTAAAATAATTTGCTAGAAAATCTGTTATTTCATAGAATAAAATGTTTTAAGTGATATTTTGATCGTTTTTGCTGGACTATATTTTTATATATAATTAGATAAATTCGACAAATCCATTCTTTATTTATTACTTCCATTAAAAATAGTAGATTAACTGTTGATATTACAAGAAGAATGTTCAAACATTTCAAATGTATTTTCTTCGTGTGTTTTCATTTTGATTTAGGCAATCTTCAAAAATGAATTGTTATTGATTCCAGGCAAATATATTTATTTTTTTCAACCGACACGTGTGACAAAACTAGATGGCGGTGTACAGTCCTAAATTCGGACTGACTTGAACATTTTTGTTGCAAGTGAATTTATTATTTTTAAGCAAATTATGGAAGGACTCCAGAATTTGACACGTATCAACCTCATCTAAAACTTCGAACGGTGGATGACTTCAATTGTGATTTCAAATAAGTAAACATCGATTGATTCTATGATGTTATTTTGAGTTTTACAGTGATTTATTTTGATATGACACTGATAAAATGTTTGATGGTCCACAGTCTGAGACCCATTAAATAACGGTGAACGGTTTGAGAACGATTAAATTTCTGTTCACAATCTGAGACTGATTCTATACCTAAATCTTAAAACAATTACTTGAGACTGCTCCTAAAAAAATCTATATTGGACAGAGTCTCAAGGCTAAAAATTACTTATTTTAATTTTCAGTATATACCCACACACTTTGATGTCCTCGTCAATTTCTAAAACAAATATTTATCTAAATGTATTTTTTGTCCTTACAGAACTGAACGAAAAATTAAATGCAGAAATTAATAGACTTATAAAAAGAACACCTGATGGTGTTTATCAGTGTATTTCATGTAAGAAGACTACAAAGCGTTTACAGAATCTTCAGTTTCATATCGAGTCAATGCACGTTATTACAGATGGATTTGAATGTCATCTTTGTGGTACTATACTCAAAACACGACAATACTATCAAAAACATATGAAAAAGCACGAAAGATCTCCAAAATATATTCAAACACGTTAAAATATATATATATTATCGAGGTTCTCATGGATTTGCATGGCTTATTCATTGTTGTTATTTGTACAATTTATAAGAAACTTATAATACATACTCAATACATTGTTTTCTCAAATATTTAATATTGGTGTTTTGTTTGTTATCAATTAACTGGAAGATTAAGGCGCTTCAAAGTTTATTCAAGTGTCATCCAGCGGTGTAAGAAGTGGCTTTGTGTACCATTTTTAAAAAGGTGGAAGTAACTGAAAAATAAGAAGGTTCTATGGATATAAGAAAATAAATAATTTTTAGTGATAATCAAAAATCGAGATTTGAATTTTTTTATAAAAAAAATGAAAACCAGTCCCCTAAGAGATGCAAAAAATATTCGGATGGGGTGCTTTATCGAAAAACGGCTTTTTTGGTTTTTTTTCCTCAAAGGTTTATATATAAAAAGAAAATTGTGTTTGTATAAAAACATCATTCAACATTGTAGTAAAAATTATTTTGGTTCTAAAGACCAAAAATCAAAAACAATCAAACTATCACAAATTTATAAATATAAAGCTTAACATATTTCTAAATACACTTTAATAACATAAAAACTTACTTAGAAATGGATAAAAAAATCCAATTTTTAGTGGAATTAGACTTATAAGATTTCATTACAAATATGAATGATAAAACTTATGGTTTTGAAATCTCTTGTAAAGATTGATTGATAAAATTTCAATAAATTTGCAGCAAAATCCCATTTTGTTTCATTCATCAGTGGAATTATGATGGAAAACATTGAATATCTTGCTGCTGCTGATATCATTATTACTAGAATATCGTATGGCTCGATAAGTTTTTATTCTGATAATTCATACTACTGATAGTACCATTCAAGGACATTTATTTTTCAGTATTATTTACCTGACTAGAAGTAATGCCGAATAAAATTGTAGCTTTTAAAACTTTTGACTGCGTTTCGTTCAGATTCGATATAAAAAAACGTTTGAATATCTTTAATTCAGAACAGTGAAAAAAGTCGTGCAGTGTATAGTTGTATTTTTTTTTTTTTGACAACCACTTTAACAGAAGTAATAATAATCAAGAAAAGGAGAAAATCCAAACTCATTTTTTTACTTCATATATAAATACAGCCTAATATTTCATAGACATATTTGAGTCACTATAGGCTTTGTATTCAAATTTGTAGATTGAGTTAAGATACCCACGAATTTAAGCTATAGTTTAAAATCTTTATTTGATCTAAGATACTAAGATCCCGCTATGGCACCTATCAAATAAAATCCATCAATGTATCATTTCTTTATTGTTACAATCAATTTTTGCGGCGGCTTCAATAGATTAATTAGAATAATTTGTTTATAGAAATTGACTATAATTCGTTGAAGACTACAAATATAATTTATACTCAATATTGAAGAAAAAAATCTCTCTAGCTTGCTTTTGTTTGACGTGCCACATACATACTAGGGTGTAGCAATATTTTGTCTAACTCAAATTTCGTGATACCTAAATTTAACAAAAACGCCATCGAGGTTTAAAGTGATATTGCAAGGAGTAGAGTAATTTATTATACTAATGTATATATATTACAAATTTATAGCAAGCAAAAAAAATAAACAAATAAATAATAATAGAAGGAGCGTCTCAAACAAAGAATTTAATTTTTGTGATTAAAATTACATTATATGTTTGACAAGTTAATTGACTACTAAAATTTTTGACAATTATTAATTAATAAATACTTCATTACATATTAGAAAAAAATGGGTTCACAGTTATATATATTGTAAAATAAATACGTAATATTTGGGTACATATAATTTGAAATAAAATATTATCACTGTGCAATTAGAGTCAATAACGAATATATTATATATTTTATGATTGTGTAAGACATTATGCAACAAACAAACTACTTGTGCAAGTTGCAACTTCCATAAAAAAATCATACAAAATTAATTTTTTCAAATAATAATAACAAAAAACTAAACTCATTTTTTCCTTTATTATCGTATATATTATCATTATGGTGACCTCGATATCGTATCATTTTGTGAAAGTTGTACAAATTATATCGTGTCCCCCAGTAGCAGAGTGATCCAACTTCAACACAAGGGAAGCATGCAGCGCCGATTTTAGGATGATATTTTCCCCGGCTTGATTATAAAAATAGGGCCCTCGTAAAAAGTAGATTTTTCATAAATTAGTATAACAAATCTTTTCTAGATAAGGTCATTTAAAAAAAATCATAAATAAGGTATCGCAATTTAGGCTCTATAAAAGAATCCACTGAATTTTGATTTATTTTCTTTAAAAAAGTTATTGCACACGCATCTGTGCTATAGGTCCCTCTCACGGTAAAGCTGGGTCTGGGAACATGTGTAAGCAGATTGAAAATAAATTTAGAGGAAAAAAAAATAAGGCGTCACATCAGCACATATTTGACCGCCCTTACACAACAGATTTATTAAATTTCTTGACAACTTTTCTTTAAAAATAATTTCTATCTTTTTCTTTTTCGGAAATTTCAGATCTTCTAATTTAAAAAAACAACTTTTTGAATCTTTTTTATATATTTAGAAAAGTTTCGTTTAGGCATGAAATTTTGAATCTTCTTGCCTTCTTTTATGGATCTAAAATTTAGCACCTCCATTAATTCTTAAAATATTCATTGCAAAGGGAGGGGGATCACGATACACGCCATCCAAAGTAAGGGCGATTAATAGTTTATATGTTTGTAGTTAGTACTTGAGACGGTGGGCATGTACCCACATATCTTAAACATATAAAACTATATGCGTTTATATTTTTCGAATGGTTTTTCTAAGTTTAAAATTCCTATCTTCAACCCTCAGAGTACACATATATCAGAGACAGAGTGAAAAAAATCAGGTCCAAAAAGAGTCCTCATGACACTAGGTCAACGATAAGTTATCTTAGCATAAACTTTAGGGCGAGTTATCGTAGTGTATAGTACAGGAATAGTTATTATAATCTCCCTCAAGTCCAAGAAGAGTCAGCATGGTGCCAGGCTAATGAGTTCTCGTAGCACACAATTCAAGAGGAGCTATCATAGTATCTAAAGGACTGACTACCTTGAGTCCTTTAGTAGTATCGAGTCTAGGATGAGTCATCATAATATCAAGATACCAGGTCAATGATAAGTCCTTGTAATTCACAATTGAGGAAGAGATAGCGTATTATCGACTCCAGGACGAATCGTAAGGACAGTTGCCGTTGGTTCTTGAAATCTGTGCCTAAAAAAGAAGAGTTTTCAAAATCAAGATATTCATAACTACGTATATTGTATAGGGACTAGCGGTAGTGGTTCAAGTTATCTTTTCATTTTTATAATACCTTCAAATACCTAGCAATGATTATATATGTTTGAACATTAAATTAAAACCTGTGCCGCAAATTGCAATGCAGTGCTTCTCAAAAACTTCTGGAATCGTGTCCCAGATAGCTTTTGTTGTTACGTTCCATTCTAACAAGATAATTTTCAATTTTTGCTATAAAAATGTTTAATGAAAATCTTTTTTCCCCTATAGTTTATAACATTGCAAAACAAAATGCCTTACTGTGAGGAAGGCAGCTCGGTAAGGAAGCTGCTACAATCTTTCTTTCTTATGCTCAATCATTTAATCGTTTGCGAATTCTTTTTTAGCTGAAAAAAGGAAGCATCTATAACAGGGGGTTCTTAACCTTATTGGAGGTACTGAATCCTGCATGCTTCATCAGTACATTCACCGAACCCCTTCGTGATTAGAAAATTAAAATGATTTCTTCGGAACATAGGTATTTATATTATTAGTGCAAAAAATAAACCATACATCAGTTGCAACACAAAAACATAACTTAATGAATATTTATTGCAAATCAATGTGTCTTTTGCAGCGGCCTTTCAGACACAAGTTCAGAAATGCGTGGCTTCACCTTGACAAGTGCCACTCTCATATCGTTTTTGCAACAGTCTGTTCTTTTTCTTCGTTTTTATATCGACCATCCTCGAAAACGATTGATCATAAAGATATATTGTTAGCAGCGGTATGAATATCTCCAGGGCTTTCTTTGCGATAAGAGGGTATTGTACGATTTGCTGACACCAAAACGTTGACAGCGTTGTTGTTCTGAAGAGATACTGGCTTTCCTGAAGTTCAACGATTTCATCGAGATATTCATCATTCACGTCTGCTGTCACAGCATGAAACGTGAAAGGTTGTCTCACCCATGCTGAATATGACCCTGTGCTAGGGAAGTATCCATCGATAGACTTTGTAAGCTCCTCTAAGTACATGGCTATTGTTTGTTTCAGCTCTCCAGGTAGAGAAATGTCTCAAATTCCAGTTACATCTTCGATTTTACTAACACTGTCGTCCAGCAGGGGGAAATTTGCGAAGTTATCATCCTCTGTTCGTCGTTTCCATAAAGCTAGCTTTTTTTTAAAAATGCCTCCTCGTTTTCTTCCACTTCGATGTTGTCGATTCCAACACCTTGCACCTCTCAATTGAGATAATCGAAAGGCCAAAGTGAAAATTAAATCAGAATTTTCGAAGTAGTCTACGTGACAATCGCAAAAACACGATCAAGCACCTTTCCCCCTGGATAATTACTGAATGGTACAGAAGTACCTCAAATTCCGAGTCCATTTCCTTATGTATGGTGCATCGAACCAACGCTCCAAAACCAGAGTGTTGTCCCAGCATGACTGGAACTCCGTCAGAATAAACTGCAGAAACCATATTCCATGAAATATTGTTATCTCTGATGAAGTCATCCACGATTTTCCTCACATCGACTGCCTTGGTTGTTGTAAAAGGCTTTCAAACTAAAAAATCTTCCTTTATCACGTCTTCTTTCATATAGCGTACAATACAACAAGCTGGCTTAGATAGGAAATCTCAGTGGTCTCATCGAGTTAGAGGTTGAATTTTGCAGGGCTTGAAATCCGATCTGCAACTACTTGAGCCAAGATTTCATTGATCATTTCGTCTATTCTGCTGCTGATAGTGTCATTTGAGAGGATCGGTTTGTCGATTGGTAAAAAGTAAGGTATATATAATCATGTATTTTCTTCTGATATGTTTTTGATTTGTTATTGAAAAGAGCACGTGACATCTGACGTCAATGCATTTAAATTAATTGATAACAGATGAACAATTTCAAAATATAATTAATATTATCATCATTTACTTTAAAAGTCTAACCTCTACGATTTTCCTAATAATTTCAAAATGAACACTCCGAAGAGAAATCTTTTACCTTGAGCTGTGTCAATCTGCTACTCCCCTCATGTGAACTCCGGGGAGGTTATTCTTACCATAGATTTCCCAAAGCCTTGGTGCAAAATGTATCCGAGCTGCGGAGACAAAGAAATCAAATATTAAAAGGACAAAAAGGTAATTGGTAGAATAATTGGATAAGAAATTAAGTAGATCTATTTTATACATATGGCCATCCTTATATTTATCCTAGGCTCTCCTCCAGGAACACACAAAAAAAAATTTGTCAATGAACTTCTCACTACTCCCAAACAAGGAAGTTTGAAATTTCATAAGTCACCTGAAGAATGCTTTGATGCTATGGAAGTATCATTTGAATATTTAAAGCCTTCTTTGGATGTTTCCTTGGGGACTATTGAAGAGCATGTAATACCACAATAAAACATAAATGTGTTAGTACAGACAGATATGTATAATGAACAGCTTCTTCATTGGGGGAAGAAAAAGAAAAGACTTCTCATGAAAATAAATAGACTTGGGAAAAAAAAAATTATTTCCCTTCAAAGAGTCAGTTTAACCAAAAATGCATCTAAAAGAAGTGAATGTAAAGCCTATAAATGTAAATTAAGTAAAATATTTTCACCAGGTCAAGTCAATGTTTTAATGAATGAGAATGCTAACGCCAGTCCTAAAAAATGGACGGAGGAAGATATTCAGAGGTCTCTCATTCTGAGATCAATGACTGGAGGAAAAGCCTATAAATATCTTCGGAAGAAATTCCCCCTTCCTTGCCAGCTTTATCCACATTAAGGAAATGGATTTCCAAATTTAAATGTGGTCCTGGAATTCAATACAAACTTTTGAACATTTTAAATAAACAAATGTATATAGGAATACATTATTGCTATCGTTAATTATAATTAATAATTTCGGATTGTTTTCCTTTTTAGAGCTCTCTCAAATAGATGTCCACTTAAGCCGTCTTGGAGTGTTGTCTTTCGATGAAATGGAATTGAAACGAAGTTATGACTATTTTCGATCTTTTGATCAAGCCTTTGGCCCGAATAAGAAGATTCAGGTGGCAATGATTCGTGGTCTTTTGGATTTTTGGAAGATGCTTGTTTATTTTGATTTTGACAAAGCAATGCCTATTGAAAATCTATTTGGTATTATTAAAAAATAGAATAATGTAGTGGCCATGGTATCTGAAATGGGTACCTCAAATTTGGGATTGCAAAATACATTGGGAATATCCGAAGAATCTCCTTACTTTTGGAATCCATTCAACACATCCAAAAAGATTTACGTCTTGTATGATACACCTCACCTCGTCAAACTATTAAGGAACCATCTCTTGGATAAAGGATTTATCTTGCCGGACGAATCTACAATTACAAAAAATGATATTCTAGCATTAATGGCAAAAGATTCAAACGAACTAAAAATGGCTTATAAGATTACAGATATTCATTTAGAATGCCAAAATAGTCAAAGACGCGTTTATCTAGCAACACAACTATTAAGCCATATATCCATTTCCTGAAAAGAAGCCTCAAGCGGATTTTATCAAAATGGTAGATTCATGGTTCGACGTCTTCAATAGTAGGAAGCCTTTTGACACGAAAATAAACTTGTGTGGATTTGGTAATCATATGAAGGAACAGGAAGAGGCTCTTAAGAAGATGAAAGGGACAATTAAATGTATCCGGGGAATTGGTAAAGGAAACAAAATTATTCCTTTCCAGTGTATATTTTTGATTCCCATTGTCTCTTTGGAAAACTTATTCAATGACCTGAAGAAAGCATCTAGAATCAAATACATAATTACTTCTAGGTTGAATTAAGATTGTCTCGAAAACTTTTTCTCACGCTTGAGGGTCTTGGGAGTATCCAACGATCACCCAACTAGTGTTGATTGTATCAATGGACTAAGACTAGTTGTTCTTGGCCAAGCCGCCCGACTTCATATTGGGTCAACATCAGTTCGAATAGAAGAGGTAGAAACCTCATCAATGGATAACTTTCTTGGTTGTTTAATTAAGGAAATCGAGCCGGAAAATAAAGAAACGGAAATAGATTAGGAAAAATATGAAGATGCTTCACTTTTAGCTGCCGAGTTGGCTATAAATCCGGATCTGGAATTCGAAGCACATTCAAAATCTCCCTCCTCAGCCTATGACTGTAGACTTCAAAGAATGGGTGATATCATTGGATACTTGGCCAAGAAGTTTTCTACGAAATATCCTAAAATCGTTTTACACACTAGAGATGATCCTTTTAGTGATTCAGATATGACACCGTGGATATCAGCATTATCCAAAGGAGGACTGACAAAACCTACAAATTCCTTCCTCACTCAGATAAACAAATTTGATGCAATCTTTGAAGCATAACATGGACACGAAATATCGAGCCAACCTAATGTTATTGAGACTTTAATATCAATTCTTCAAAGTTCAGCTCTAGATTTCCACTAAGATATTATTAGAAAGTACGCTCGTCTAAGAACATTTATAAGAATTAAGGCCCTGAATATTAGTATAAATTATCAAAAAAATAATGAATTTTGTAGAAAATTAAAGAAATTATCCCATAATATTTAATTTTTTTGTTTCTTGTATTTCCGATCTCCATGCAGCTTATGAAATGTTCCGCACTTTTTTTTGGTAATTTTTCATATCTCTACAAATATTTCAGTTTTGCCGGTGCTATACTATAATTACTCAACTTAGCAGTCCTTATCATGCATTGAGGAATATGACTCCCATCACGTTCCTTTATACACGAGAATCCATACTCACGGATGTGCACTGTGCATTTAGCAAAGCAGGTCTATTCTATGCTTAATTTTGGATACAGCAACTCCAAGAGCATCCTCCCCGTTAAGCAGCGATCTGTATTTATTTTTGATATAAGTTAATACGGAAAAGGTCTTCCTACATAAATAAGTTGACATAAATGGTGTAAGTAAATCTATAGCTGCTTTAGTCTGCAGTGGGTACTCATTTAACACAGAAATCCAGAATTTGTCAAGTTTTTTAAAATTAAAATCTGTTTTTAGTGTTAGGTCACATGAATTTTGATATTTTTCTATATCCGACAACATATGTGGTGGTAAAAGGGGCGGCGCATCCAGCTATATTTTTGTGGAGCACTATCTTCTGGGAAATACTTTTTAAAATTATCTAGAAGAGACTTCACACAGTCATGGGAAAATAAAGTACTCATTTTACTGAGCAGGGAGCTTTTCGGTACTCCTTGCACTGTGCAAGGCTAATCTAGATTCGTATTTTCATGATAAGAATATTTTTTACCGGTTCATGTATAAAAATTAGGTTAAGTATTTCGATACTTATTATGATAAAAAGTAAATTAAAAATGTAATTCACAAGAACTGACAGGGGCGACCGCAGAATTTTAGCTTCAGGAGGTAAGGGTGGAGGACTTAACACGAATTTTTGTGTTTTTTTAAAGGATTGTCTAGCTTAAAAATTTGCGTGATCTGTCAGCAGTTAACATATATTTTAACGAACTAATGGAGCTAAAAATACCGGTAATAATCCGGTATTAGTAATACCAATTTAGTATTGTATTGTTTAAAAACATTCGTACCTCGGTACATTGTAGTAGCAATACACCGAATAATCTATATGATCCTATTCAATTATACAAATGATAATATTATAGTACGAAGTTTAATGTTTAATTTAGAGGAAAAAACTGTTATAAGTATTTTTACCATACATTCATACTCTTTTAAATAACCTTCTATATAGTGCCCATCAATTCTTATGAATGAATGTGACATAAATAATTCATAATCTGAAATTAAAAGATATATTGATTTTAATTCAACAAACTAATCAACTGTGTTGGATCTTTTTCAATATCGAAATGAAATAACTAACCAAGTGGGTATTGTTCTAGATATCACAGAGGGTTCTTGATAATGAATCCAGGGACTTTTTTTTTTATAAATTCATAAAAGGGGCATTCCATGTCAAGTATACACACGCTTTTGCTATAACTGTCACCGATTTTGATAATTTTTGGTCAGGATGTCTATCCTCTCAAAGAAACAGCATGTATAAAATTTTAGACTTGGGGAGACGCAAGGGCCCTTTGGAGTCCCTCAAAGTTTTCTCCCTTCGAACTTGAGTAAAGTATAACTCCATTTAGAATAAACCGATTTCATTTTTATATCCATATAAAATACTTTTAAGAGTACGAGCTTTAACTAATATTATATATAAAATACATGCGTGCCAAAAAATACTATGAAAACATTATTGCAAAATATAAAAATGGCGTCCAGCCAGTTTCAAAATCGATTTCTTTATTTTTTTACGAGAACTTTCACCTACTCATATTCTATGTGTGCAAAAAATTAGAGTGGGAAATGAGTTTTACCCATTAGGTAACGAGGTCAATATTTTAGGTGGCGTCGAGACCGAAATTTTAGGAACCTCTTAAATCCTAAACCGGTACAAAAAAGTCTAAAATTTTGGATTTATGAGTTTTTAACTATTATTTAAGTATGTGCAAATTTTTTTTTTTTTTTTTTTTTGAGTAATTGATTTGGGTTGGAATTACCCAAATAAAATCCAAATTCTGCATTGCATCTTTAGCAAAACTTATAATTAAGCCCATTGAAATAATAAAATATTTTATTTTGATAAATATGAGTAATTATACAAATACATATATGATAAGATTATGAATATTTATAAGATAGGGGGGATAGAAAGGAATAATAACAGTATGACATATTTTTTAAAATAAAAAGATTGAATTTACTATTATGAGACAATTATGTCCTTTTCCAGTTATAAGCCTAAATGAAAGTGATCCCACTCTAATTTTTGTACACAATAGAATATAAATAGGTTAAAGTTCTTACAAAAAATTGTCGAAATCAATTTTGAAGCTTGGCTGGAGCGCCATTTTTTATGACATATGAATTAAAGCTGAAAGTATTTAAATGCAAAAAAAAAAAAAAAAAAAAAAAAAAGAAACTAGTTCGTTGTCAATAGAGTTATGAATTACTCAATTTCGAAAGGGCCAAACTTTGAAGGACTCCCAAACGGCCCCTCGCGCCTCCAAAAGTCTGAGATCCTGACCAAAAATAGTCGAAATCGGTGACAATCATGTCAAAAAAGTGAAACATGACATGGAATACCCCGAAAGTTCTATCCTTGGTGAGGCAAGCAGTTGATAATAATTTATCACCATAAAATAAAAGAATGACAAAAATTTAAAAAAAAGTTTAACAATATTAAAAATATGTTTTATCAAAGAAATCCCTTTTAATTAATATTTTATTCTTAATTTCTATTAGTTCGTGATCGGATTTTTTTTTTTTTGGAAATCAAAATATGGTCACCCTTTTATAACATATTTCTATATATAATACTAATAGAGTGCGCGTTTTTTAATGTATATACATAGTACTAAATGACATTTTCATTCATTTTTATTTCTTAGTAGGGATGTTATTTGTTTAATCTGATCTAATTCGAGTCTCAACTGATAAATCATGAAGAAGTTAAAATAAAAAACAAGAATTGACAAAAAAAGTACTTAATAGTTGATGGAAATATTTTGAACCCTTTGTTATTGTGATCTATTATTTCTACAGATCGACAACTTTCGTAATATCCTAATAAAGACACAAATTGACAGAATTAAACTCTGGTACAAAGATATTAGAGCATTGAAGTTTTTGAATATATACACTCAGCTATATCTAAAAAGACTCTTGATTATTAATACTTGCATATAAAAAAATACAATGAATAATGGAATCTAGAGTAAGTTCTCTGATAAAAGTTGTAGAACAATGAACAAAGAATGACAGCCATTAAAAGTTGCCACATACATATATAAATTGATTTATAATTAAGATTTGTCATATTAATAATCAAATAAAAATCACTTGCCGACTTTTTGAGAGGAATTATAACTGATACAATAAATGGTGAATTCTGACAATATAGTATAAAAATTTATTTTACACAATGCTTTAAAATGATAAAATCATTATTTAGAAAACTAATAACTTCAAATTAAAAAAATATAATGGGTAATAAACCCATATAATATGACAAATACAAACGAATGGAAATGGTTTCAATGAAGAATACAGGGTGTTTAATAACAGACCTATAACTTATTTTTCAAAAATATAAAAAACATACTCTGAGAACATAAATTATGTTATATCCGAACTGTATACTTGTTATATGATTAGAATAACGCGACTGAAGGAGATACCCCCGCTGAAAAAAAAAAATAGTTCAAACAAAATAATGTCTAGGGCCCAAATAGTTAGTTTATAAAATATGAAAAGAAATATGCCATTAAATTTATATTAGTTTCAAGGAAAATTAATAAACGCCACAATAAATATGTTCAAACCAATAATAAACTATTAAGAAGAGCGAATTTTAATTTTATGACAAAATAGCCACACTTCTACGATTTACGGATAATTTGTCCAAACTTGACCATTTTTTAATTCCACCCTGTAGAATTTCTTGTGAAATTCTTTCTTCACACTGTTGTGACATAGCTTCCAACTTTTGAGCCCTTTCTTTTGATAGAGGTTCGGCAGGAAATGATAAGTCATTTGCCTCAGCCAACGTTCGAAGATCAAAGTAATATTTAGCATAAACACTAGATGGTACATTAATGTTAAACTGTAGCATTTCTAAAAATTGTCGTTCTAGCTCATTCCTGTAAACATAAGATTAATTCAATTACTAATCCAAAATTACATATAATAACTTACATATCTTCAACAGTAAGATCTTTCATGATTTGACAGTAATCAACATTCCAGACCGCCTGATCATCCCATACTTTGCTAGCTAGTAAAATGGCACCTAGAGTGATACGCTTCCAGCTTCCCGGTGTAATATCAACCTCAGCATATGTAAGTAACCTGGAATGATCATCAATAGTAATTAATGATCAAATATAGAATTTTATGCTGAATACCTTTCCAGATAAACAAGGGTAATAATGGCACACTCCGCAGTGAGTTGTGCAGCGCTAAAAAGAGTGCGGATAAATTTGAAAATCGTCCTCAATTCTGGATTAAACTGATTATAATCTGCAGAGACGGATTCCTTCTAGTAATGAAAAAAAAAAAATAATGAAAATTGCAGATTTGAAGTCAAGCATAAAATGTACTGTTAAAGGGTGTAATTTTTCGTCAAAAATATCAAGAACCATGGTGGAAGAGGACCTATTCTTGATGTGATAATATATGGCCAATGAAACACATTTAATTGTATTTTTAAGATTAGGCTGTGAAACAGTGGAATCATCCAAAAAGATAGTTGAACATGAACTTGATTTCTTAAGAGTACTGCAAGATCTGGAATGTGCTAAACCATTTTGACTTTTGACTAAGCCATCTAAAACAAAAGAAGACACAAATATATTTATAAATTATATGAAATGAAAATTCATTTATCCGAGTCTAAATGTGAAATCTTACTTTTGGGTTGTAAAATACGTTTTGTTTTTTCCATAAAAATAGTTTCAGTGGTTGGATGAAGCGAAGGATCTTCCTCCCAATCATCTGGTTCGCGTTCTGAGATGTGTTGCAGATTCCCACAAGACTCCTCTCTCTTCTTTGTAGAAGGCACCATACTCCCGTTGTTCCCCAGATTCGGAGTGGAGTCAGATTTGGTAGGAAGGTTCAAGGTTCCATTGGAGGAACTCTCTTTTTTTCCACCCTTCTCATTCTTCTTCCGCCGCTCATTCTCACTCCCAGAGGAACGGGAAAGACTGTAGGAACAGCAACTCTGATTGTTACCCATTTTTGTACCAGTCACAGCTAAAGATTAGATTCCGTGTCTCTCTCCATAGAGAATAAATCCTCTCAGAACACGACTAGAATTCTCAATTCGGAATTAATGATCAGTGATTACCAATTAGAAAAGACTAAAAGAGGGCAACTCTCAACTTCAATTCACTCAAAGAAAGAAAAGAAACTAGATAAATAAGAGGAGAAGAAACCTCCAATCAGCGATCACATCATGCAACAGCTTCCTCTTCTTCTTATTTAGCTGTCATTCAGCTTCACGATGCTGTGCGTCTTCTCATCTCCATTCCATCTCCCAACCTTTTCTAACCCAAAATCACATCACTGAACCCAAATGGCTTCAAATTACATATGACATTGTAGTTACAAGTAACTCAATTCTTCCGAATTTCTGAACTCTTCTTTTTAATTACTAGTTGGGAATCGCTTAATAAGAGCAAAAAGGTGTTCAACCCATGCAAGTTGTTGAAAGTACTTAAAAGGAGCATGAAAAAAAACCCCACAACGGACTAAATAATATACAGTAATAGTGTCAATTTTGATTTGAGTGGGTTAGCACCATAGCCTATAATAGAGAATATATAGCTAGTGCGACAAAGTTTTTCATAAGAAGGTTGATAATTTTTATAAACATAAGTTAGTTTCAGCTGCGGTTGGGTGTATTTATGCTATGTTTATATCGACTGTATTATAATCATATTCGTGAACGGTGTATCAGTATGTCCCCTAATAAAAACACATAGGGCCGTATTTAGTATATACCGGATAAAATATACATCTAGTTACTCTATGTTATAATATTATTCTTACATGGATCCTCTTCTATTAAAAAACATAAAAATCCATAAATATAATAATTATAATAGTTCTGGATAGAGAATCAGAGAAAGAACAATCACGAAAAGAAAAAAAAGACTACGGTTTGTTAGATATTACAATTAACATGATTATACGCATATTAATATACAAAAAGAAATGGCGAAAAAAAGTACGGGTACGTTCTTGTATGCAAGGTTAATAGATTAACCTTGCTAGTAGTATGTATAAATATTTTTCTTTTAATTTTTACAAAATATACAAGTTTATTGCAACGACAGAACAGAACAGTTGACGTAAACTTACGCAACACTAACGTCCTCAAGTAATCTATACTATAAACTATAATACGAAAGGATAGCGCCAGGATTGCCCATCAATATCTACCCACATTTCAAAAGACACCAATTAAACATTTCTCTAGCTTGTTTATTTAAGTTATGAATCTCCCTCCCTCATCCTTTTTAAAATGCATTATATGTTGCAGTATTACTATAATAATAAATAAAAGCTACTTCCTAATTGTATTGTGTGCCTAAATAGATTAAGATTTACAAATGATAATGAGGGAAGATATTATTATAAATAATCTATACTCTATTTTTATGATCAAAGCTGCTAGCTATATAGCTAGCAATCTCATGTAGCCTCGATTACGTAAGCTGATGCATAAGGAGAGTTTTTTTCTCTTTAATTCTATGGTAATGTTCGTTGTATCTCTCAACCTCTTCTTCAAAAGCATAAAGGCTCAGAAGTCAGAATCAGATTAATGAAAGTAATAAATGAACAAATACATTCCCAGCTTGAAAAAATACTAATACATATTCAAGAGATCAATGCTTAAAACAATACTGAGTTTTGCTAAAATAGTGATAAGTAAAGTGAGATTTAGAAGCAAAACAGCTGACAGGAATATACACAGTATGGAATTCTTGTGGGTGATGACTGCTGATCTGTACCGCTCCAGTATTCCCTTTCTTCTCTCTGTTAATTCTCTCTTCTCTCAGCAGCTCTAGCTCTTTTCTCTCTTATTCTCTTTTCTTCTATGACGTCACTTTCGGTCCGTCTTCCGTCCTCGAAGTATCCTCATAACATACTAGTCTGATCGAAGATGGCTGCAGATGATTTCATGGACCAAACGGGTCCCGAGGACGATTGTATTTTGTCTCCAATAGAGTAAGTTCTACCTTTGTAAATTATTGCATAGTTCCATGCTTGGACATTTTTCTGACAAGAAAGAACTTTACACATTCCAAGTACGGCTCCTTTATCATTTCTATGAATCCATCTTGGATTATTGTAATATTAATAATAATTTAATCCTTCAGTAACGATAATAATTATGATTCATGTCGCTTCTCCTTGCAAAAAATAGATAGGTTTTGTTAATGCGTAATTCTTTTTTACACGGAGCTGAGACGAAACTCCAAAAATTATTACTCAGAATATCTCAACATTTTACATGTGCCAAGTTTAAAAAAAAATATTTATGTAGTAAACTGTATTTAGTTCATGTTTATTGAATAAGGCTGAACTGTAAACCAAATGTCTAGTAAACCTTAAATTTATGTATACACATACCTGTCAACTTCTCCTTTAGGATCTCAATCTCTTTAAGTACAAATAACCCTTAACATCCTAATAATTACTAACTAAAAATTTCATATACCTAAGTTTATTCATATAATATTCATACACTCAGGAGCTAAACATGAGTCTAATGGCTCTTGGAGCTAATGAATATGAGTGAAGGTTTCTTAAAACTAATGTCCGCCATAAATTTCTCTGAATGTTTGTCTAATGACAAAGCGATCATGGATTTATGAGTGGGAGGAAGAACAGCAAGGTTACAATCACAATTCGTTTATAGAAGTTCTATTTCTTATTGATGTTGTTGTGATATGTGAAAAGGATAGTTATGTACCCAACTATCTCTCTCTCTGTGTTAAGCGAACAATGTAATTTGCCCATACTCGTAACAGTTTAAATTCATCTTTAAGTCATTCACCATCAACTCTACTTCGATACAGATTTCCTTTCAATTTACTTGATTGCACTCCAGAGATTGCGGGAAAACTATTATCTTTACTCCACAAATCCGTAAGACCTATGTCTTATCTTTATATCGTAGCAGGTATTGATATTAGATCTACTTCTTAAATGAAAAGTTAATTTTATTGGTTGTAATAAGGGAATATACATACATATATATGTAGTATACTCGAGTTTAGCTTTGTCCTACAACTTGAGCATTTTATAAGAATCAAATAAAAGAAAACTATTTATATATATTAATTAAACTCAATCCATGATTTAACCTTGATTTAAGATATGTTTTTTTTAATAAACTTCATTTTATAGAGCGTTTTCACTGGTGTGATCAATTGTAGCATAATTGAAGGAGACACCATATTGGGGGGTCAAAGTTGATATTTTTAGTACATAAAATGTACGAATTTCCAAAAAATCTTCCTAAAACTCCATCAAATTGCTTTAAGAATATAAAGAAAAAAGTTAACAACTGCATTAAATACACTAGATACCCATGACAAATACTCATATTTGAATAAAAGCAAAGTAATATTTACTGAAATCCCTAAAAATTGCTAGATTTTTACAATAACCTATATATTTTTTGATCGATTATGGGTGAGATAAGTTGTATAATTATATAAAAATATCTTATTCTTTCTTAATTTTTATGTACAATATGAAAATAAGATTGTATAAGGATATAATAGCATCTTTTTAAATACATATTAGGATCGGATATGTTATAAAACTAGGATATATTTTGATAGACAGTAAGGTTCAAGTCCTTTTATTTGTTGTTCCCATTTTGGCATCCAATAGTTCACTATTTTCCTTAATATTAATGAAAATAGGGTTTTATTTTTATGAAACTTGGTTGTTTGAGTCTTCAAAATGACTGACATCATAAATGCAGACGTTGCATGAAAACGCTCTATATGATAATTGAGTCATCAATAACATTTAAAAAAAAAGTAAATGGACGATTTCTCTATCATAAAAATGATTAAATTGCTGAAGTTACCGTAATTAATTTAGAAGGGCTCTATTTAAAAAAAATACTTTTTATATTCAAACCATTTGCATATTATTTAGTATTTGTTATGAAGATATTTGATTATATTTTATACTTTGGAATTGTGTAGGTTTTTTTACCTTTTCGAGTTCAATCCCACGCTGAACTTGGAATTCATTCATATAAGTTAGAAAATATTTGTTAGTCTAATTATCTTAAAGAATATGACTAATATCATATTACATTCTTAAATGTAGTCCTTTGTCTTGTGGATCAATTTTAAGCTCTATTTAATAAATTATATACATATGTGGAACTTTAGCACAAAAAAAAAGTCCAATTATTTAAACAAGCAAAAAAAAAAAACAATCTTGCATATATTTCAGTCAAATATAGACTTAGTAGTCTAATTTTCTGGGATGATTTGATATATCCAAGAATGTTAGCTACACTGAAGAACCTTCATTTGATTTATGTGACTTATGAGCCCCTTCAAATAAAATCTATGAATTTCTAATTTTTGCATTGTGACGATGATTTTTTTGGTACTCCTTACAGTGCATTTTGCAGCGCCTCCGAAGGATTAATCAGAATAATTTGTTGATAAAAGTTAAAGATAACTTTCTGAAAAATACAAATGTAATTTAAATTCGATTTTGAGGAAAAATCATTATTTTTGTGTTGACACCCCACATAGATATTTGTTGAAGCTTTAAATAATCAAAATAAGTATCGTACAGCTTTCGTTTTACTTTTGAAATTTATTATTTGAACTTTCCTTTATTATTTGAGTACAAAATACATTTTTATGCAATCATAACTACAAAATTAAATAGTGCTAATTTTTTAGCATAGTAGACTAAATATTTTTATAGGTCGATTAATCCTTTGCTTAGTTTTTGGTTACAATTTTTTTTGAAAATAACATTATTTATGTTTTCTATAACCAATAATCAAAATTAACTACGACCTATACTTGTGTGCTTATTATAGTCATGCGATGTTTGACTTTTATCCTGCGGCTCAGGTTGTTTATTTTCAACCCGCCATTCTAACAAAAATCAGCTCGTTCGTCCCATTTGTAGTTTTTTTTTTTTTTTTTTTTTTTGAAACTTTTAATGTCATATTTCTTACCAAACAATAGTGTGTCACCATTCTAGGACTCAATGTCTCACACAATAGGCTAGTAGTCAAGTAAGACCGTCCCTTTCTTAAGCTTCTATGCCACACTTTTTCCAAACATAGAAAAGGTTACCTTGAATTTGAAGTTATTACCTTTTTTTCGGAAACTAACATTAGACATATGATTGAGGTTAGCGGGTTCTGCTATTTCTGTGACATGTTGTTATAAACATTTTGAAGAGAGAATTTGATGAGAGAAGGAAGGCTCTAAACTTAACGTCAAATTAAAAAAAATAATTTATAAGGTAATTTCATCATGGAACATTTAAGCTGCGAGTTCAATGGTTTAACGGCAATTTCATTAATAATCTTCTAAATTTCAATTAAATACATTGGAATAAAATGTATTCGATAAGTATGTAGGGTAAGAAATAATTTATTTAGGTTTTTTTGTCTAAGTTTCTATAATGGTGCAAATACATAAAATGTTGTTGACTGGTTGTAAAGTTCAAAAAATGTGCTACATTCTGCTTCAATTTTTTTTCTGCACTATGTTGCGTGACCAACCGTCCTCATTTACATGTACATGTCCTCGTTTATATCCTGTCCAGAGGTCCGGGGGACTTATGTATAAATTCATTCAATGTCTGGTTTTTATATGTTAAGTAGACTTGCAGGATGTAAAAAGAGGACATGGTTGTGAAAGAGAAGAAAGTATCCTTCTTAATTTAATATATAATAGGAATTTTCTGTTATATATGTAACAGAAAAGTCAATTCTGTTACGTTATGAAAATCGAATTTTTTATTTAAAAAAAATCTAGGTTAATAAACAAGAATCAAAATTTAACCTTCAATTCGACTTATTTTTCAAAATATTTACCCTCTCCCCCCTAAAAAATTCCACTAATTGGGCAACGTTTCCTTTAAAAAAAATCAAAATATTGATAATAGCTTATACGATAATTGTAAATTTTCAAAAAGTGTAGTAAATATTTTTGGGGTTAATGTCTTACTTTACACAACATATCAACGATATTTCTTAATTTTTGTTCTCATCTACATACATAGATTAAAGTGAAATATTTTCATACAAAGGAAGAGGGTTTTAACTAAATGCATGAAACTTAGTTCTTAATATGGTTCCTAACTTTCATCTCAACAGAGCGGGTGGGTTCCAATAGTTTTTTATTGTGCAGATCAGAAACAGGTTACGAGCGCGATTGGAGGTTACCTTTGTTGGATTTTTTCTTATAAGTGATAAAATCATTATTTAGTCATGAGTTGTGCACTGTATAATAAGTAACGGGGAAATTACTGTTACTCTTCTTGTCTTGATTAGAATTAGTCTTAAAAAGTTTGATACAGATTTTTCGAGAAGTTTTCTATCTATAATCTTGAAAAGTATTACGTGTGAGACATCTCCAGATATCTTAAACAACAAAGAGGAGTGCTAAATATTCATACTTCATAAGCCTCTTAAAGTTAAAGTGGGTGTGATTGTGAATAAATAGTTAACATTAAATTATACATCAATATTATACCCAGGTCCTTTAGAAATGTGATTTTATTTCTGTGGGGGAGTTAGATGATTTTCATTATTAGCTAAGCCTTTTGATATAAAAACACTATTAATTTTCCAATTATTCAATTCTTTATTGGAATTGTATATATCTCTTTTCAAAATGAGAGTCCCGGAAAAAATGAGTTTTGAAGGACTTTTCTCCGATAATCGTGGTTGTGGATCTGAATTATTGAGTAATAATGATGAAATATTTTCATCTTATGGATTAAGACGTAGTCGAGAGCGTACAAAAACTTCTGCTGTTCAAAGATTAGTAGAAAGAAGACAAGCTCAACAGCAGCGTACGAGAAGCAATAGTAATAATAGTAACAATAAGAAGCAGGAAATTCGATCCAGCTACCATCGGAGTCTATCAGCTAATAATAACGTTAATAAAACATATATAACTATTGGCCCCGGAAAACCAACTCGAATTCGTGAAAGTTCACCAATTAAAAAAACATCCTCACCAAAAACCAACGAAACTCATGTTCGTTGTCCTAGTAGTAGTGTTCCTTCACCAACTAATAATAAACGAAAAAATCCTTTATTCGACAATTCATCTCCTTTAAAAAGCTCAGGATTAGTAAAATCTTTTACTACAGAGAAATCATTTGAGGTTAATAAGGATTTAAGAAGGAAATTAAGTGTTGACATTTCGGATGTGATCCGTGAAACAAGTCCATCTCAATCATCTCCAGAATCGGATTCGTTCTTATCTACTGGATCTTCAAAAACAGTTACCAAACGGCGAATTTCTCTTCAAGAAAGATTTACTGCTAGAGCCAATAGTAAAGTACGTGAAACGTCACCTCCCGTTCTTGAGAGAAAGCCCAAGAAACTTGATATTAGAAAAAAGAATGAGATGAACAATAGCAACTCATCCAACTTTTTTTTCAATAGTCAATTGGGAAGTCGAAAAATAACATCCTCAGCAAATCGTCGATTGTCGCAAGGAAATCTCATTAAGAACTCTGAGTTTGCTGATAAATCCTTTGACAAAAAACCTCCATTAGCTCACCCACGAAAAATTTCACTTCAGAATTGTCATTACCCAATTACTAAGGCTAAAGATTTGATAAGGTGGGAATTTTTTGTTTTTGTTTATTATTTCCATTGGTGTTCTGGTGATGGGTACATTTAATGAAAAATAGGTGGGGTTTCTTTTATCAGTAGGATAGTTCCCCGAATTTGTCGAGAGTATGTTATGTACTCCATGTAAGCAAGGTCTCAGACGAAGCAAAAGATTTATTAAGACCTTGAATAAGTTTTTACTATGATATTTCAAGAGATGGTGTTCCTAAGAGGAGTGCGCGTATGTAATTTCTGATAGTGGCGTATACACTATACATACTTGAGTAAGTTTTGTAATGAAACTAAGATTGATTTCAATGAATGTACCTCTTTCTATTAAGTTAATCTTACCTTTAAACATGTTGCATTTCGGCACAACAAAGTTTATTTGTTACAATAATTTGGCAAAATATATACTTATATTTTGTGACTCAAATAAGTTGGAATAATTATAATTATCTGAGGGGTGTGACTTAGCGTATATATTATGTTATTTCAATACCCTTTGTCATGATTTTACAGCCAATAACTTACGACTCATGGGAGCTATTTCTATTGTTCAATAACATTGAACTTTGTTAGGTTATTATCTTGAGATAAGCTCACCCATTTGTCAGCGTTAGTGACAAATCCAAAGTACCGTAGGATTTGAGATTATACTTTAGAGGATAAGGCTAAAGGTGTCTCATGAATAGAAAATGATTTTTTGAAAAGAAATAAACATAGCTTAGAAATTCAAAAAGGAAAAAGATGTTCTCTTTTTTCTTTTTTGTTCATTCTTTAATAGGTCTTGGTGGTGTTATTGTTAACATTTCCTATAAAAGATGAATTCTCGCTTATTTTTGTTGTAAATTGTTTTAAAAATGCAGTATAAAATAAATGTATATGCATGAGGTCAAAATTGAAATGTTGAAAAAATACAGAATTATAATATTTTACCTGCACTAATGGTATTTCATATGTGAAAAGTTCTAATATTGAAAGCATTAATTCATTTTCTCCCCTCAAAATCATATAACATGCAGCTGATATTAAAAATTGTTTTAATTCTGTAATGTTTAAGTCTCGCTCCCGCCTTCTTCTCGCGCTTCCCCATAATCTCATGCCTACTCAAGATTCATGAAATACTTATATGTTGCAATTGATACAAAGATGAAAGATATACTGCTTAAAATATCTTTTCCAGTTGATAGTACATTACATAGGTACTTGATTAAACAGCACATAATTGGGTACTTGAAAGTTTTAAAGATTAAATGATTCCTCAATAATATTTGGGAAAATGCATGTTAATCATTAATATTAAAAAATAAAAAAATAAAAAAAAACACTCGCTGATGTTGGTATCTTTTGGTATCCTCATAAAAAAAACTGCGTCCAAAGGGCATACCAATGATAAAATATTGCTTTTATACAATGTACCTAAATGCAAAACACCGTCTCACAAATTAGTATTACATTTATTCCAAGCTGAAACGGAGATTTTATTTTTTAAATGTTTTTTTTCTTCTTTTTTGTACCTAAATCCTTAAATAACTTTCACATCGCTAATATTTTAACTTTTTGTCATCAGAATCTTTAAATCCCCTTTGTTTGAACTGGGTGAATTTCATTGAGGTTTTCTTGATTTTTCATATTAATATCCTTTGTTGCTCGCCTTTTCAAAACAATGGAAGGAATGTAGACAAAAATATGTGAATCAGTAAATCAGTATTTTTGAAATAAAGTGGAAAGGGGTCGCCATTGACACTCGCCTATCCTTTTGTTGAATGAACATTATCATAATATATATTTCTAAACAAAAATGTGATGTTTCTTACCTCTGGTTCAAATAGATTTAATTTATGTATGTTTCAGCATAAGCATAAACTACAATAATATCTTAACTATTCATTAGCATAAGTGATAAAGTCAAAAAATGCATATGAAAAAAACAATACAAATGTAGGAACCACTAAGTATATCTTAGAGCGTTTATGGTTTTTCACTGTATGGTTTATATTTGAACATCAATTCCATTCCATTTGATCTCCTTAACCAATGAGCCAATTTATTTAGAATAATTTTCTAAATTCCCAATATTTCCAAAGTAGAAAAACGTAGAGGTACGCACTCATAGGCGTATAAGAGGAAAATTTTAAGGGTCAACTTAAAAATAGATAATTAGTTCTCTGAATATTGCTAGGTTTGTCTAAATCGGGGGGTGGGGGTAATGGCCCCACTGCCTTCCATTTCTTTACGCCTATGTATGCACAAGTGTTGTCACGGTACTAACAATTTCTTACCTGTTCCGGTACATAAATTGTTATGGATATTTCGATACTTTTTCCACCAGAAACATAAGAACAGTATGAATTCATACTTAGATAACATTTTGTAGAAATGAGATGAGAGAGGCTTCATATTTAGTCAAAAGTTATTTACAATTTGGATTATTAGGTTTTGTATAATATCATTATCATGGCGTGATGTATATATTGTGTGTTACCATGTAAAAATAAAAAATTAATTTCCATTGTTCTGCTTAACAACTTATTTCTCTCATTATAAAAGATCATCATTGTTACTAATGGAAGCCAAGTTAAATTACTATATATTTACTTTAATATGGATTGATATACTCTTTCAATTTTTACTACATATATTTTGTCAGATAACAAAAGTTACTTGGCGAATTATTTACGTTGTAAAGTATATGATGAATTATTTATACACTAGCCTAGATAGTCATCTTGTCATTTTATATTGATATTTATCATTTACCCAGAGTAAGTTCTCACTCTATTAAACTACTAAATAAATGCAACTTATATTAGGGTCTTGAAATTATGACTACTATTCATTTATTTTTTTTACATGTTTATGTTACTCAGTCCTCTACATGCCTAAAAAAATCACTTCAAAATTTTAAAACTGAGTCTAAATTTGAGCTTAAAATTCAACTGCATTTAAAAGATATACAGGGTTTAAACTGGGGAAGAAAGTTATTTTTCTCAAAAGTTTAAAAATGTTGATTACATCCCTTAACATTCGCAGACCCTCCTACATTCTTTTATGCATTGTTCGATATACAGTACTATAGTAATACCAGGGTATTTATACATTTAGTTATAGTACTATACTAAACTGTTATTGGAATATGTACTCCGCTAAATCATTAAAAATTGGCCCACTTATAACAACACCTGAAATTTCTAACACAAAACCCCTAACTCCATTCAACATTTTGTTCTATATAAAAAGCAAGAATAAAAGTTTTCTTTGTTAAAAGAAAGTCTACAAATTTATTAGCTACCCCAAAAACGTGTCGGGCCTCTGGGAACGAATATGAATTCCCATTAACGACATTTTTGTTATACATATTTAGTCAAATTAGATATGTACTGAAATACCGATACTTATTTTGAAAATATTGGTATCGTGACGTCACGAAAGGTGGGTTACCACATCTATCACGCGTGTGCACCTATGTATATGTGTATAGACTATTTATTTCTAAAGAAATTGTATATATATAACCTTCAAACCTCAACAACTCTCCTATCTAAATGAAGAGGTTTTGTGATTTTTTTTTTTGTAGGAGTGACAATGCCTTGATAAATTAAATTTTGGAAGCACGAAAATGACTTAATTGCATTTCCTCTCCCCCAAACAAGATTTGTTTAATATCTCATAACCTCTTTATTTTGACAGGGAGAGTTGTTGAGGTTTGAAGATCATAATATGCAAAATTCTTGGAAATAAATTGTCTGTACACGCATGATAGATGTGGTGATGTACACTAAAAATATATGCTTTTTTTAATATAGAAATTTTATATTAAGTAATTTCAAGTTTTTTTTGATATAGTCAAATGATTTGTAGATTTACAAGAATATGCGAAATATTTTAATTAATGGTCACAAATATAGTAAGAGAATAAAAGCTTTGTTTCTAAGGCTTTAAAAAATGTTAACAATACGTTTATACCTCATCTGATATTTACGAAAATATGTCGGCATTGTAGGTGTATACTTGCGTTAAATTGATCATTCTGGACTCAGTTTTTTTTCTTCTCCCCCATATTTTGCTATAATTACCTTCTATTTAATAAATAAAAAAGGAAGTAAGTTAGGTATTTAATAAATACATTTTATTAAATAGGCGACTAATAAGTGATATATATATATTTATGATTATAACACTTTTTGTATCGTTGGAAGAAAGCCAAATCATCGTAATATGCATATTTTTTAAATCAAACATTTGTGGTTTTATTTCTTTATTTTTTTGTAGTTATAAAGTGGTAAGATTTTTCAACTATATAGATTTATTTTCCATAATCTTACTTATTATTCTCAGCTTAGAAGATAACTTCTCTTTAACTATTAAAAAGTGTATTACGTGCTAACTTCTTATTTGTTATTGTATTATATCATCATTATATTTAAAAATGGCTTTCTTTAACTTCATTTGTATAAATTTTGCTCACAAAGCTATTGAGAAATATGTATATTTATTAGTATATATAAAATTTTAAGTTTGTTAAACACTCAAGGGAAGAGTAAAGTGGTGTTATGGCTATGTACTTATAGTGAAATTCACTATTAGATAGTATTGGATATAAATAGAGGCAATTCAATGATATCCGAAGGGTATGATGGACGTAAAACGAAGGAAGAAGAAGATGCTTTATACACGGAATTCACTCCGGAAATTGATCAAATTTTATGCAACATTCGCAAACGACAACCTATTCGCCGCACTCCTATCCCCAAATGCAAAGCTCCACCTTTGCCAGATGATTCCATTGATAATGATGAATCAATTCCTCTTCATTTAAATGATGAAATTCTTCACTCGTCTTCTAATCGATCCAGGATTAATAAAGGAGGTAATGGTGAAAGAAAGAAAATTCTAGGTTCTTCAAAAAGTGATACAAATCCGAGAACTAGGGTTGAAAAAACTCTAGATAATCTAAATGAAGACTATGAAAGAAGAAACTCCGAGGCTCATAGTATGATTAAAGATCTTCAAGAAAAATTAAGTCATGTCAATAGACAGTTAGATGAAGTGAATATTAAGGAGCAGGAGAACGAAGAAAGCATTTTGAATGAGTCTAGTTATGATGATGATTCAGGTCTTAGAAAAGGTTCTTTTAATGACCGTCACTTGAATAATGTTGAAAGAGTAGGGACTTGTTGTACTCTTAGTAGTAGTCCTGGTATCCAAAGAAATAACAACAGGTACATGTTCTTTAAATATAGTCGTTTAATATTGAATTACTGCTAATATGATTCATCCATTTTTGTTCGACTAATTTTTCACCATCATTATTATTCCTCACGATTAATTTAATTGATAACATTTCTCATACGTATATGTAAATTAGACTGATGAAGGACTGCCACAACGAATTTCATAGTGCAGGTGGAAGATTAATTATTCACGCAACCTATATAAGTAGAATGGGCTGTTACTAGGCTGGATTTTTCTTGGGGGTTAATAATTTGGGTAGAATGTTTTTTGAACGATTTTTTTTAAAATTCAACCCCCTACTCACGGGGTTGTATGTAGGAGATCATATTTTGAGACTTATGTAGGTAAAGAGTGTGTGTGTGTCTACCTCCTTCCCCACCCCGGTTTCGATAGCCCTGTGTTCAGTTTTCGGCTAACATTTTTGACCTCCTTTACAAAGATTTTATGAGCTGTGGACAATCAAAAAAAAAAAAAAAAAAAATAGTGGCAATGTGACATTTTTGCCATGGTACATACCATTTTAATTTGAAAAAAAAAACACAACTAAAAATGGGTTGAAATTAGCCATTTATTAGCCTCTTGTATCATTCTAAATATGATGCCATGAGTAAAAAATAGTACTATTGATGTTTAAATATATTAAATGGACAGTTTAACGCACATATATCGCAATTGCACGCAATACTATTTTGTATATGGGTTATAAATTCATTTATTCCACGTAGATAATTTGTTACTAACTAATTGGTTGTTATATACAAAAACTTTAACCAATGATATTGATTATTATTACCCGTTGGGTTTGAGTTTGATGGTATAATATTTACGTACTCCAGGTAGAAAAAAATAACAGTTTTAGAAACAGGTTTTTAAACTTTCCTTTTATTTTTAGATTCATATTTTTGTTGAAAATTACTATAAACCTTTATAATCAGTTAATTTGAATTTATGAAGTTGCATGTCGCTGACTGTGTATTTAACACGCCGAACTAAATAATATATAGGTCGGCGATTTAACGTTGTATTTTTTGGCAGCTGTTGATCTTTCTGCTATATCTATTAATCATGCTTCCTTTAGTGTCCTGATTTTTTAAAATTGAGTGAAATAATCTTGTTTATGTAACATATCTCTACTATTAAAGGAAGAATGACGTAATTGGCTAGCTACCAGTTAATATCGGATCTTTCACTTCTTTCTCTTTATGAAAGAAAGGTTGAGAGACGGAATAAAGTGCTGAATGTACATTACATTTATTTTTGTAAAATTCCGTAAAAGGATGTTTTTCATCATTATTTTTTATTTTGATGTAGCATATATAAAATGTTTGAAATGATGGTTATTCTGTGAACCTCTATCTTTTATAAAACATTTAACATACTTTCGTTTGCTTTGTTCTTTTGTAAATATATGTATATACAAGTCATTAATAACCTGTTCATACCTATTTAAAGTGTAGGCGGTCTTCAGAAATAGAGTTGTCACATTTTGTGCTTATTATTGAAAATGTTATATTGTGTATGGTTATAAGCAATTTTTTCAATAATTAAGCATTATTAATTGCATGTATTTTTATAAAATACATAACTTAAATATTTAGTTGAGTTTTTTCGTGGAAATGACTTGATTTTATTTTTTCTAAGTAGCCCATATTATTTTTATTTGTAGCTTGGCTGATCAGAAAAAAGAAGAAGGGAATGCGCTGTATAAGACCAAAAGCTATATTGATGCACTATCAAAATATTCGGAAGCTATAGGTAGGTTTGCTTGATTTTTGTATATTATTTTTACTTGGCTGTCAATGGATTATGAGTTTATTTTCATATATTACGTAGTGTTATGCCCTAAAAATCCAGCATTTTATGGAAACAGATCTGCGTGCCATATGATGTTGGGCCAGTACTCAAATGCCCTTGAGGATGCAAAACGCTCAGTTTCAATTAATCCCGAATTTATAAAAGGTTATATTCGTGTTGCGAAATGTTGTATGATGCTTGGGGACATAATGTCTGCAAAACAAGCTATACAACAGGTAGCAACATTGGATCCAAACAATACTTCTCTCTTATCTGAAAAGCAATCATTAGAGCGTTTAGAAAATTTTAAATCATCTGCAAATGAAGCATTTTGTCTTGGAGATTATCGTAAAGTAAGAAATACGAAAAATGGGATTTTGCTTTCAGTCTTTAACTACGTACATATTATATTATACTTGACAGGCTGTTTACCTCTTAAATCAATGTAAATCCATCGCCACTGGAGCTAATGATATCAAACTATCCCTAGCGGAATGTTTAGCCAACTTAGGAAGACTTTCAGAAGCTAAAGAAATAGCGTATGCCCTTCTTAGAGCTAATTCTATGGATGCAGATGCTATTTATGTCAAAGGTCTGTGTTTATATTATGAAGATGATATAGAAAAGGCATTTTCACACTTTCAACGTGTTTTAATGCTCGCTCCTGACCATCACAAAGCTAAAGAAGTATTTAAGGTAAATAAATTAAATATACTTTTAATTGAAAAATAAAATCACTTATCTCTTTCTTTTTTTGTAACAGAGAGCCAAACTATTGAAGCAGAAAAAAGAGGATGGTAATAAAGCATTCAAAAGTAGTAAGCTATCCAATGCATACACTTTGTATACTGAAGCACTCCAAATTGATCCCTTAAATTCGTTAGCTAATGCAAAATTATTCTTTAATAGAGCTACTGTTGTTGCCAAAGTATGGTCTTATTTTAGTTATTTAATTAATAATCATTTCAACCTTTCATAATAATTAATTTACAGTTGGGAAAATTAGAACAGTCCATTGAAGATTGTAATTCTGCGTTGGAACTGGACGAATCCTATCTTAAAGCCCTCATGAGACGTGCAAAATCCTATATGGATTTGCAAGACTATGAAAATGCAGTGAAGGACTATGAAACCTTAGCTAGAAGAGATAGACATAATTCTGAATACCAACAAATGTTACATAACGCAAAACTCGAATACAAGCGATCTCAACGTAAAGATTATTACAAAATTCTCGGTGTTACAAAGGATGCAAATGATGACGAAATTAAAAAGGCATATCGCAAGAGGGCTCTTGTTCATCATCCAGGTAATATTACTCGGATATATGTACATTAGGCATGGTTTTTGTATATTTATTAATATATTTACTAAATTAGATCGTCATTCCAATGCATCCGAGAATGAGCGGGTTGAACATGAGAAAATTTTCAAAGAAGTTGGAGAAGCCTACGGAGTAAGTTATCAATTACATGATTAGAGTTGTAAATCCTTAGAATTTTTTTAAATGTGAGTTTAGTTGTTGTTGGCAACCTGAACAGTGTTTTTATTCTTATTTTCTAAAGCTGTTATCACTGTTCTTTCATTCTTGAGGAGAGAACATCAATGTATAAAATATGAACACAAAATTTTATGCTCATGAACGACGGGGAGTAACATTAATGATTTTTTGGGGACTTAAAAGAATAAATCCCAGTTGAATTTGTAGAATTGAAAACAACGGATTCATTCCTGCCTATGTTCTTGTTTTTTACTGAGAAGAACTTGAGCATATTACCTTTCTCTATTTTCTGATTACAGCTAATATAATGAAATCTATTGATACTTCTTAAATATTTTTCAAATTGTCAAGGTTTCCATGTTAATTTATGATTTTATATACCGAAAATGCTTACGATTTACAGCTCTATTTTTAGTAGTTGTGATATATTACGAGAATATATTTTATATACTATGTTGATATCTTTCATTGTTTAATTTAGATACTATCAGATAGAAAAAAACGCTCTAAGTATGACAACGGAGGAGATTTTGAAGAGGTTGATCCTACTCAAGTATTTCAAACCTTTTTTTGGTACTGGAGGGATGTCTGCAAATTTTAACGGAATGCCAGGGGGCTTTCATTTTCAATTTGGTTAAATTTTTGGAGGAAATCCTTAGAAACATCCACCATATATCGAAATTTTTATATTTTGGTCCTTTTAATATTTTTCGTTAATAATAAAAGATATTAAATTGACAGTTATTCAACATGCAAAAATTTATTGTTATTAGTAATGGAAGACGACTATATACATTCATAAATAGTTATATGTACATGTAAATTTAATTAGATACATAATAATTAGTTGATTGGATCATCCAAATGCTTATCTTGCATAGCCAAATCATCCATTAACTCATCAAGTTTTGTCTTAATTTTCCCTGTTTGGTTATTCTTTTGATTAAACTTGCTTTCACCTTTAGTGCTGATTGAAGAATTGGAACCTGATTTCTTTACTCCTCTTAGAGTGGGTATGGGAGGGGATTCTGTTCGAAATTCATCTGGAGGAGGTGGAAGTATTTCTGGCTCTGTCCCTTGTGACATTTTTGAGGCTCCTCTTGCTGCTTTTTGTTCCTGAAATCGTTTCTCAGAAGCTTCTCGTCTTCTATTTTCAGCTTCTTTACGAATTTCTTCATGTTTTTTCTCCATTTCTTTCTGCCTCTGTAGTTTCTATAAATATATTTACTAATATTAGACACTACAATTTTTATAAAACAGTAGATACTTATAACTTAAATATTTTTTTATCAATTTGGAGGATTAGATGTACAGACCTTTCTACGTACTGTTGTTCGGTATAGCGTTACTATATTAAATTGATATTAAAACCGGTACTTGTATATCTACTTGTCATTAAAAAGTCAACCCTCCGATAGAGTAATCCCTCACCCCATCCCAAACAAAAAATCCTTCGGATACACTTGTACATGGGTGCTAATTGCTCTTAACGAAATTTGTTTTCAATATTTTTAGTCGAAAAAGTACCGATACATAAATTCAGTCATGCTAGTTGTAAGCATTTTTTACCTCTCCCGTTTCTTTGGAGTTGGTAATCTGATGATTGTTTTTTTCTTTTCTTAAGTTTTTATTTAATTCCTGAGGAGTGAATCTCCTATTCTACTACATACCAGTTATTATTGATGCATACAAAACCGTTTTCGACATTTGCATGGACTCATAAAAGACGGAGAGTAACCTTGAGGATTTATTGTGTATTTATCATTATAACTTATAAGCAATGTTGGACTCAGAGTAGAATTGATGATCGACATTTGAGTAATTCCTACTTAGGTCCTCTTTTATTTCCTTCTCCCCCTTGTTACAGTTGCTTATAACTTATTAAATAAGACGTCATAACAGCTAAGTTACTATCTCCGAAAACATTCTCATAAATGTCAGGATTACCATCTCTATTTTCAGTTTCTTTTCTTTATTCATATCCTTCAAAATACAAACAATTTATATCACTACATATATTGGTATCGTAACCTGTACAAAAATATTGGTATCGTGACAACAATAGCATGATTTATTAATATAATTACTTGTGTAATGTAAGAATATCAATCGATGCATTTTACATTAAGTATTGAATTTTTAGTGCTTTTTTTCCTCAAGTATATATATTCTTCAAAATAATGGCATATGTATCATTTAATACATGGGTTTTGGAATCCTCATTTTGAACAGTTTAAGAATTTTATGCCATAAAAATTTCATGGATGTAATTGTAAATTAATAACAAAATTTCTAGTAACTAATAAGAAAATTTGTGCTAAAACTATCTTTTTTTTAAAATTACTATTAGAAGTGTTTTAAGGATATATATATTTTTTTAAATGAACGTCAAAAAAAAAAAAGTCACTATGTTCCAATTTTGAACCAAAATCTCAAAAATTTCGATTTGAAAAACAAAATAAAGATCTTCCTTCAACTTTTATTGATTTAAAAACAAAAGCATAACATTTCTGCTCATTGATGTAATTTCAGAAAATTATGGTCATGTATTAACCTAGTTATATTAAGATACGAGCTAATTGAGAGTTGGTGATGGAACGCACGGGCCATTTCGTACCTTTTTTTTTGTTCTTTTTTTTGGGGATGCATTACTTTGACTTACAAACTCCGGTCCAGGAACGAATTAAAGTCGTATACAAGGTATATAATTTTACTTCTGCGTATAAAGGTGTATTATAATTTTAACTTAAGCTAAAGGAAGTAAGTTGTTTGGTCAACTTTTTATTATACCATCAGAATCAATCAGAAAATCAAAATATATAGGGTATTTTGTCAGCTGTTGATAATTATTTTCTCCAAATCAGTGTTATAATTGGTTGAATTTGAATTAGTTCTTTTTAAGCTATGAATAATAATTCCATAGGATGTTGCGAGATACAATAAAGGTAACGACGTGCTAGAGGAATAATATTTAACAAGTCGTTAGCTTTATTATATCGTGCAACCTTTATTTCGAAGATAAATAGAACAAAGGCAGATCAGTTGGTCAATTCTTCCTAACTATGGAATACTTATTTAACAATTGTTCGAGAATGCTCACAGCTTAAAAATCAGTCGATGTTTCTGCTTCTTTTCTCCAAAGCAGTGTTATGGAATTGGTCAAACTAGAATTTCTAATTCGACCAATATCAAAATATAGTGTAAGTTTGTATGTTAATGAGGAAACGTCGGGCTACTTTAAATTGCCGATGATAAATGTAAGAAAACAAATGTGACGTTATATTATTTCCCTTTTGTCAGCTGATACCTTTGCTCAAGTATTCCTGCATCTTTTCCCCACTGTGTATTTCTTTCTATATGGAGATCACTATAAAAACTATAGTGCTACTGGTTCGCTAATACGTTTGAATTTCCAAAATAGAGATAATTAATTAATTAAGAGCACTAATACCTTGCAGTTTACCAACTATTACTGTTTTATAGAAATGTATGCTCACGAGAATTTCGACAATTTTCATAAACCTAGTCATAAGGCTTCAAGAGTTGAAAACACTAAAGGGGGGTCACACAAGGTCGAGTCTAGGTAAAATCTTCGTTATTCTTCTAAGAAAAAGGGGAGGGGGGGGGGAGGGAGGTATCAACGTAGAAATTTACCTACACTCGTCGTTGTATAAATTTGCTTTACACTCGTGATATTATAAATATAAAAGAATTTGAATTTGATCGAAATTGGTAAACACCTTGTTTTTCCAAAAAAAAACAAAAAAAAACTAACTAACTAACTGAAGTTTATGTAAAAAGCTGTGGATTGAGTTTATAAAATATAATAAGTAACTCAAAATGATTACACAAGTCAATATACCTTCAAGGTTCCACATAAAAAATCTAATTAGTTTTTTCGTTTCGCATTTGTTTTTTTGCCCTTTGTATAGGGTTGAACCAACTTTTAAGTTTAAAAAACCCATAATCCATCAAAATTTAACTTATTTTCTGGAAAATATGGGCTAATATTCCAAAAAAACTAATCAATTAATCTTAAGAAAATACAGTAATATTCTTTTTTTAAAGGGTTTTATTTCAAGAGGAATAACGCATACATTTTTTTATTTTTTTTTAACCCAAAATGACTTTATATGACAAGTCTTTGATCAAGTTTGATTAGTTTTTTATTTAAAAAATAGATAATTTCCTTCAAAAAGTTTGCTTCAATAAAATTGTTTTCAATTTTATTTTCAGAAAAATAACTCAAAGTTTATTTAATAAGTTATTAAAAGTCCTTTGTTTATATATCTATTTATTTAATACAATATAATTAACAATCACGGAATGTTAAAAATTTCTGCACTTGAACTTCAATTAATTTCAAATAAAAAACTTTGTAAAACCAGATTTGGTACGAAGAAATCTATAAATATAATTTGTGGAGACACTTTTCGAAAATATTGTTGCCGAATACCATTTTGCCGAAATTAAGAGAACGTTTTTTTATAATTTTTTTTTTTAAAGACAAACTTTCATATGACCCTTTTTTAAGACAATTAAAAGTGACAACAATGAATATTATTGTAACCGCTTTCATTTTTTGACAAAAAAAGGCTGTCTTTTCGATAAATATGACAACAATACTTTTATTGCGGGCCTGCTCAAGTCCAATCAATTTGTTATCTTTGATTGTGAGAAAAGCCGATGTATTTATCAGTGGGGCATAATTATATAATGGTGACATCATCAAGGGCACCCGGAGGTCTTTTTTTTTTGTGTGTGGGGGGGAGGGAGAGCTGGGCTGTTGGACTTTTTTAACAATTTTGACTCATAAGCTTTTTTTATAGATTCCAAATGTGACAAATAATTTTTGTTTAAACAAGACAAAAACTTTTTGTTTAAATTTATAAAATTTTATTTTTTTTAGACAAAAATAAATTTTTAAAAATTTGATAACTATAGAAATTCATCAAAAATGAGTCGGAGGAGTGGCCCTTTGGCCCCTATGGTAACGTGACCACTTGTTGCAAGTCTTCATTTCTAAATATTTCCTTTTTTTGCTATATAATTTTATAAACATAACTAAATGAAATATACTACTACTAACTTAATAGTCTATTTCATTATAAAGTAAAGTAATTATGTTATTATTATATTATATATTTACTAAATTTTCCTTGGCAATTTTCTTATCCTGTTCTTCTTTATATTCTCTTTTCATTCTATCTTGTTGTTCCTTAATTCTTTTTTCCATTTTCTCCTCTTCTTCCTTTTCAGCTCTTTTTTTGTTTTCTTCATATCTTTTCTTTTCTTCCATTTGTTCTCTGAGTTCCCTCTCATAAGTTTTCCGGGATAGATCTAAATTTGATTTTTGAATTTGTACCTAAGTTAAATTATTATATTAAACATCACTGCTTTTAAAAAGTGACATATATAAATTTATCCAAGTTGAATATAAAAATTAAGTCATTAACCCTTAAAACCAATTTGACTGATTTTTAAATTTGAAAGTTTGTCCTACTTCTCCTATTGGTCCCAGCCATCCATCATATTGTCACTTTGTTTATACCTCTAGATAGTGTTGTGTCGATCCTTATTTAGGACTGAAGACTGCAGTCCGGCCTAGTTCTTTCCTGCATATCAGTCCTAAAATTTATAAAGTTCGGTCTTTGAAGATGTCACTAAACCTTATTTCTTTTTTTTAAATCAGTTCTGGTAATGTAAGTCCGAAGGACTCACAGTTTTGAGGACCTGTCTTAAGGACAAATAGGACCGAGCAAAAGACTGGACTGGTCTGAACCGAATAAATAAGGACTGACACAACACTAGATATTAAATGAAATATAGGTTTTTTTTTATTTCCAATCTAAAAAACACAAAAACATAGCATATAATGCCAATGGTTCCAATGGACCCATCAAAAACGTATACACTTAACATAAAACCTATTAAAGAATAAGTAGAATAATAGAAGTTCCCATATTTACAAAGAATAAAGATTAACTAATTAAATCTTTTGTTCAAATAAACTACAAAAACTAATTTCAATGTTGCTTGTCTACTTTAATATAAAGGAATATTCTATTATAACGTGTTTTTTTTTTGGTTCTTTTGGATGTTAATCGGTTAATCCATATATAGGTTATTCACTGTAATATGGATTAATAGAGTTGTCTTTTTTGTAAAGAAAATAAGAGCGTGATGAGAAGGTGGGAGTGAGACATTGGGTACTACTGAATTAAGACCCTTGCTAATATCAGCTGCGTGTTATATGATTTCAGGAAAAAAAAGGAATTACTGCTACCTTTATCATAATATTAATGCAAGGAAAATATTATAATTATATTCAAATCAATATATGTTTATATTATAATGTATTTTTAAGAGAATTTACACCAAAGATAGGCGACAATGATTATTTCGGAGGGATAACTTAAAACATCAGACTTATGAAAGTTATGACTTATTTTGAGGTCTATGAATTATTAAAAAATAAATATCTCCATTATTATATCTTTTTGAAACTATTAAAGTAAATAACTTCTTCATATGATTTGGTATAGCGTATTAACCAGTTAAGCAAAATCTAAGACGTAATTAGTTGGAACAATAATAAAATACGTTACGTTTGGTGACTGAAGTTATTATTTAATTTTAATTGTGAAGTTTTTTTTTCAATTATAAAGTGTACTTTATGCATCCAGAAGACGATGTCTGCAAAAACACTGAGTTCTAGTGAGAATTTTGTGTTTGGTAAGCCATCCGAGTTACCATCTGATATATTATCTTCTAAATTTTACATAATGAAATATTAGTTCTACAAAATAGATCATCATATACGTGGACATAAACTAGAGAGAAAATATCCTCTTCAAATTATATATGAAATAGCAATGGATCTAAATAATATATGGGACAGGTCAAGTATTCCATCCTTCGACTTGAAATATCTCAAAGTCAAGCTCGACAGATTTGTTATCACCAGTCTTAACGAAGTAGAAAAATTAAAGGATAATAAAAGAAAGAGCAGTAAATTTGACTGCGATTATGTTGATGAATTTTCTGAACTTTTTGATATTGCTGCTTGTAATAGCTTCAAAAATAGATCACGACAGGAATACAAAATTAAGAACTGTAATTATAATCAAAGAGAATTCCAAGGGATTAATTTATATTTTTTTGTGGACCAATCGTTCCAAGAAAGCTCATTATCCGACATAGGGTCGATAAGAAGACAACTATTATGTATCAAGAGCAAACTTCAAAATCTGAGAAAAGAGGAAGCAAATGGCCAACATGCAAATCGTAAACGAAAGAAAAAGATCGGAGAAAGAAAAGGAAGATACTCCAAGTCAAAACTTTGACATTTTTGATGATGAAACTATCGATGTAATTGTTGATGATTTTTCTAGTGACGAGGAACATAATCCACTCAAAAAAACAACAAAAATAAAACATGCACAATCTCTCAGAATCAATCCGTGAGAGCTGCAAACTGCCTATGGCAATGGCTTATTCAAAGATCTTAAACTTTGTAGTTTAGAAAGTTTGCTCTCCACAACAAAAGTATTTTTTCAAGCAGAAAATATTGTAATCAGTTACTCCACAAAGACAAAAAAAGAAAATGATTAATCTCTATCAAATTCAATGACTGCAAAGATAGAAAAAAATATTCTTCTCAATTTTCCAATAAGAAACCTTGAAAGAACATATATTATTACTGTTATTTCAGAAACCAAATCTACATACATAGATCATTTCACACCAATATCAGGAAAAGAACTACACATTGCAAATGAGTTGCATACCATAATTGTTGAATCTGGAAGTATCAATTACCTCAGAGCTATTGGAAGTGATGATCCCCCCCCTGTAAACACTGGATATCAAGGTGGAATAATTAGACAGATTGAACAAAAATTGGAAACACCGCTGCAATGGGTTACTTTTTTACTTCACTTGAATGACCTGACTTAAAAAAATCATCTTATACAGGTAAGACAGTCTCTCAAATTTCAAACTTTCCATGTAAAACGGAGTCTATAAAATTTGTGTCTATCAAAGGATGTGTACTAGACATAGATGAAGATTTAAATAAAAGTTTGAGTAAAAATCTGCAGTACTTTATGCAGATTTGTCAGATTGTACAAAAGGACCCACATTATGTAACTGAAAATTTTATTGAAAAACAATCCATAATGCAAGGCGGATTACCACTGCTTCTAACCTTTAAAGATTATACATTCAATTAAAAAAATCTATCAATGGAGCTTAAAAGACTTGTTGTAATGATTTTCCTTAATATAAAAAAAAATCCCACGCATCATACCTATATGGATCAAAACCTTTTTCTTATCAATAAATTAAGCAAACCAGCATCTCAACTCTAAAGAAATAAATGTAATATCAGCCTCATTTAACACAAATTCCTTCTTTGCACATCCAGAAAATGTCCTGTTCAATTCAAACCTCTGAGTACAAGAAAAAAGCAGTTAACATCATCTGAGAAGATCGTAAAAGAAGACAAAACAGTTAAGTCAGACAATTTTTTCCTATAATTTTTTTTTCTAAATTTCCGCCCCACTAGTTACATATATTTAACTAACTGGAATACTATTCCTGAAAATACAAAACTGAATATCCTATAACATTTGATACAACAAATAATGAATTATTAAAATGTGCACAAGGTGAAGATTTAACTATACAAGATATTCCGTGTCAATCTCAAAACGTTGAAAGATATGTTGCATCAACAACAAAATAATCCCAATAACATATGATCATGAGAAAAGACACCAAAAATTAATTGTTACACATCATTCAAGATCTAAATTGAATAAAATCTTTCAAAAGTCTGATTTCATGGATTAATTTACTGAGTATTCAAAGATTTAAAAACTATGCATTTATACGCCCTTTTGTATGTTAAATACCAAAAAAGTTTATAGAATAAAATTTGTTGTAATTCAAAATAAGTAATAAAATAGTTTTATTTAAAAAAATGTAATAACATAACTTGCTAAATAAATAGAAACTCCCTAATTATTTATTTATATTTGTATGCCGTCAATAATTACTTCATGAGTTTTAACTAACAACCGATTGGAGGATAAAGTCAAAAAAGTTAGTAAAAATTTAAAAAAATTAAATATAATTTTTTCTTTCTATATGCTATAATTGTAATATTTTTTTTCCTTTTTTTAATTTGATCTCATTTTGAAGAACTTCCGGTACACTGGATGGAGGGTAACGGTTTTTGATGGCACAGAAAAAAATAAATTAGGAGGTCATTACCAAAACCTATAGTATAGCTCATATTTGTATTTTTTCCCCGACAGTCTGGAAAAATTTACATCGATGAAAGTAAAAATTGTCCGTTGGTACCGTAGATGTGACTAAAAAGTACCACCGATAAAAACTGTTGTATATATCTTAATCTCAACTTATAAAATGTTTTAGTTACATAAATGGATACTTTCATAAATTTTCATGATTGCGTACTGCTTAGCGTACCAGGTAATTTGTCCATCCAGTAAAATGAAACGGATGTCAAGGAGAACTTAAATGTACCTCTATTTTTTTATTTTTTTAACTGAAAAGTGGTGCGCTTTTCAGATGCAACACCAACTTTAAACCTAGACAAAAGTTTTTTTCTTTATCAGGTTAAAAGTTAAAAAAGAAAAAGAAAGCTGGTCGTACTTTATATAAAATTTAAAAAAAAAGAATAGCACTTTATATAGGGTTATCAACGACCTAAAGTACACCATGATTCATCAAGTCATATTTTTTTTTCAATCTGTTCTTATTATTATTTTACTTTTGAAGAGAAAATATCAAAATATTGCTTGAGTTTCTAGGTGTGAGTGTGCTCATAAAAAACGGAGTATTAGACGAACGAATTTGTAGGGATGTTATCTTCCATATTATTGAAGCAAAGTTGGTAATTTCGTCTACCCCTAATAACTTCCTGCCATCCCAGGCACTACCACTAGTAACCAATATCTCATAGTATAACTAATTTTTAAAGTGGATTTATAATGGATCTAGCTGATATGAAAGGCTTAATATAGTTATAAATGTGATAAAAAAATAAAAAAATAAATGCCTGATAAAATGTCATGCTTCATGATATTTTTAAAGATTCAATTAATTATTGTATCATGAGCAGTAAGTTTATATTTGTTCTTACTCATCAGGAAAAAATTCTTATGTTCAGCGGATATTCAATGGGAAATATAAATTACCCATTGCATATTTCTTTTTACATCAAAACCAAAAAAAAAAAAAAATCATTTCACACGAGAGTTTCTACCGATTTGAATGAAATAATGATATCAAATGACTTATCGATGAAAATTTAAAAAATGAAATTTCAGATGAGTAAATATGGTTGGTTTTACTGTGAGCGAGCCATGAAGCAAAGCCAACATGTAAACCTCCTTTCGGATTGAGCCTTTGGGTTTTTTTTTAAAATCAGGGTGACAATTTTTTCCCAGGAGAAATTACTTTTTTTTGGCTATATCTAAAGTCGTATCGATAAGTATTTAAAATACTGTAATCAAAGTAATCTAAATAACTCATATTTTGTAGTAACAAAAGATCGAGGGGTTACTTTGGACATAAATGTTTTATCTCAGCTCAGGTGAAAATACATATATATATATATATATACTAGGTCTGGTACGGTACGAGGTTGTACCGTGGTTCGATACAGGTATCTTCTATATCATCTCTCAATTGCAGTTTTATGGAACTTAATATAATTAATGAAGCTGTCTATAGAGCCAAGAAAAAAATATCAAACAATGATTACTGCAAAGATAAATCACACTAAAGAAGGCCGATTCAATTGGATCATCTATAGTAATATAGAGTGTAAGGAGTGTACATATACAAAATAATTAATTGACTTATAATAGGTTTAGCAACAATCCCATGTAATCTCAGGACGTCACATTAAAAAGGAAAAGAAAAGGAGAGTACATATGTTTAGGGTTGTAAGTCCTAAGCATTATTTAGCGTGCGCGTTTTGTAGTTGTTAGCAACCTGAACAATATTTTTATTTTATTAAGTTCTTATCATAAAGGATGTAAAAATTGTATAAATCCTCGTGATTGTAAATCAAAAAGAAAAGTATATGTTTTCAACTTTGATAGATGGCATATCTGCTGACAGAGATAAGTATAAAATTATAGTACTCATTGCTCGTTAATATGTTTTAATTTTCAAATAAAAGGATAAATAATTAATAAGAACATTAATATTTTACTGGTTAAAAACTTTTAAATATAACTTTCCTGAGTGTGCTCATGAAAAACAAAAGTAACAGAGGATTTGTTTGGTATATAACAGTATGAAAACTCTTCAAAGATTTAAAAAATATACTTACAAGCAGAATACAATATAATACAATCAAATAGTTTTTTTTTATCATAGTTTATTTAAATAAATTAAATTAATACTAAAAAATTACACTTATAATTATAATTCGAGTGAGCAGTGTGCATCACCTAGTAAACAATAAACAAAACGAATAGTTTTTTAAAGATTTGGAAGAACTCCAATACAAATCAAAGTATGTTTAAAACAAAATCCTGGCCTCTTTCACAGTATAAGAGACTTAAAGCAATAATACAATAACAAACTAACAACACATTCATAGTCTCAAGATGGCACAGAGGACCTGAGTCTAGTATACAAATAATCAACACTCATATCTTATTGGACATTTAATGCTATAAATTTCACCAAATAAAGCTCCCAATTTCAAGGAAAACTTAATTACGTAAAAAGAAAGGCGACCACATAGACTTTCATTGTAATACAAAAAGTAAAAAAAAACCATCTATATATTTCACGTTAAAGATTAAATGGTTTAAAATTGCTCTCTAAAGAATCTACTTGAATATATGGTAACAAATTTAGCTAATTTAATCTTAATGTTATTTGCAATATAAGTTTTGAACATCTCTAATTAACATATTTTTAGTAAATAAATGGGTTATTAAATTTCATTGACACAAATTATACAGACCATTTAATTACATTATTTAATGCAGTACTGTTGATGCAGCTCCTCAAACTGTGGTAAACAAGCTCTTCCTAGTGGAAAGTCATAAAAAAGTTAAATCTTCGAAATTGAATATTTAGTCTCGTCATAATGGTTGTATACATTACAAAAAGTTTAAGAACCACTGATCTAATGTATGTATAGCAGAATACACACATATTTAGACAAATTATTTAAAAAAAAGTCTTATTTCATTAATGCCAAAAATATAATGGAATTTGAACCAAAATAAAGCTTGTCACAAGTACCCTACACGGAAAATATGATAAAATCAATTTCGACAAAAAATACTAAATGAATAAATATTTTTATATATATTTGAATATGATTATATACTGTCAGTAGGACTCAACCATCTTCTAAAACCCTATAGTTATAATAAGACGACTTCATTATTTTTCAATTAAACACCATACAAACCCTTAATTTAATTGAGGTCAAATCTTTAATAAACTAAATCCTGAATGAACCATGTACTTCTTAAAAGGTGTATTCAATGATGTTGTAATAAAATTCAAATTACAACTACAGTAAAATGGAATAAAGGAAGGATTCGAATCATAGACTACTTCTAATTTTGTACATATATAAATATAATTGTTTTCTACCTATTAAACCATTGTCCCCCAGGCTGAAACCCACATATATTATTGTTATTTAAAAAACAAAATTGAACAAAAATCAATCAAAATCGACCTTTTTTTAAAGGTATTTTTTTAAATTTGAAATATAAGGTTTATTCTATAACTTCAGCTAGGATATAAAGCGCTTGAATAAAAAGTGAAAAATATATTAGCTTCCAAGTAAGATCCTTCATTTCACTGGATTTTTTTTGTGGTTATATACATTTATTATTAATGATAGACAAGATAAAGTAATAAATAATTCATTTTTCAAAGTATGAAATGTTTGTATCTATTTGTTATTTATTTTAATTTTCATCTATATAGTTCTTTCATGTCGAAATATGCCACTGAATCGTAGTTTTACCCTAAAAACTTGATTTTTAAAACAGGCTTTCAAGTTGAAAGTTTTAATTGTGATTTTCGTATTCTACAATACTTAATTTGAGTTTCAGCCTGCGTGCGCTCCATGAACTTCATTTTGTTGCAGAGTGTTATTACCATTTTGATGTTGTTGGGGTCTATAATGTATAGCAGTGACAGGTGGCTTAAAAGTGATTTTTTTTACACCCACCATTCACACATCTTCAGCACTCTAAGAGTTCTCTATGATAAGAGTAATGAACAACATAAACCAATATCATATAATGTTAATGTATTCACTCTTTTTCTTGAAATAAATCAACAAAAAATAAATAAAAAATAAAAAAAATTGGTCAATTCGAGGAGTCTAAACAAACGTTTGATTTTCCAAAATCGGAGGAACATAAATGGTAATCATGAATGCTTCAAAAATCATAGTAAAATGTACTTAGTATTTTTCGGCAAATGTTCCAGAACTGTATAGAAATATACTTAATTTTTTTCTCTTCATAACTTGTACAATCTCCTTGTACAAGTCACATAAATTTAATTTACCCCTCCAAAGTTTCATACCCTCCTGCATATAATACTTCATATATACCGAATGCCTGGGTGAAGCACCAAAAGTTGGTGGTTTTTTTTCCCACCAATCCAATGAAGATTTTTCCTCTTGCTTACGCATTTTTTTGTCTTCCATTTGTACTTCAAGTTCTTTTAAATAAGAACGAACTCCACTTCTGTTTGTATTCTCAATCATTTGATTACCTTAAATAATAAAAATATTTAATTTGAAAAAAATAGATTTACAAAAGCGATACATAATTATGTTTCCAGTTTACAGTGATACTTAGTGATGGAAATCTTGTGTATTTTTTAGCTGCCCCGTTTTTTTGGAATTGGTAATCTGAAGAATTATTCGTCTTTTCCTCACCTATTATTTAGCTCCTGACTAATAAATTTATTTTCCTACTATATTCCATTAAATTAAAAAATCTCATTGAACATTCGTCTGTGATCACAAAGGACGGAGAGTAACCATGAGGGTTTGTTGCGGAGTTATAATTCTAAGTCCTTGTCACAGCTGATCTAATGAAACGCCATGACAGTAAAGCTGCTCTCCTCCAAAACATTCTTCAAATTGTAGAGTTATCATATTGATTTCCGGTTGCTCTTTTTAAACATGCTCAAAATACACACGATTTTTATCACTACATATACCTGTATTCGTATTAGTTTAGCCATTAGAGTGGGTTGAAAATAAAAATCTTAGAAATCGATGAGGGGGGATATTGGGAAATTTGTAATACTCTAAAAAATGTCATTTTATTCTAAATTTTAGGATAACTTCAACTTTAGTTGAAACTATATTTATACATATTCAGTAGATTTTTTTAATACTCATTGTTACTCATTATAGTTTGAAATTTTATTCTAGAAAGAGCTTGACTGGTATTGTTTATCCATAAAAATTCCATTTTTGTTCTTATTAAAAAAAGTTATAATTCCTACGAAATATTATTTTGTATTTCCTGTTAAATAAATAATATTTCATTTTGTTCTAATATAATAAATATTAATCATCATCTTTACCTAATAAATAATTAATCTTCATAAAAATAAGTGTTGTGATTTTGTCTTTACGATAGAATGAAAGGGGTTAGCCATCCACACACAAAAATCAATTATAAGAAAAAATATACATCTTAAAATGTATATGTTTTGGGGAACCTATAAAACCCACACTCTCGAGCTCATATTTAGATGAAATTATTTGTATAACAAACCTTTTTCCAACTTCCCGTTTTCGAAATTTGAAAAAATGATCAAACCTCCCCAAAATGACCCACTGTAATGGACTCTAATTCAATTTTAAAAAAACAGAATTTATTTATCTTTAAAGGCTCAGAATTCAGAGATGGATCCAATATTTCCTATCTAGGGCTTGCAAAATTTCAAAATCCCTTGTAGCCCTTCGGGTAGGTACTCTTCAGGGCCATTTAAAAAAAATGTATTAATGCAAGTGATTACACATATAACCTAATCAACATTTTTGGAACTTTTATTAATACATGGATTATTTTGGCAAATTAGAAAATGTTAGTTGTTATTACCAAAAAAAATGGGGTATATTTTTGTAGTTTGCTCATTGGACACTGAATCCGGGACGTTGGGTTATTGATTTTGCAAGCCCTTGATATATATATTTGTAACAGTGTAGACAGTAACTTAATTAATTTGTGAAGTGAATGTAATTGCATTACCTCCATTTCTTTTATTCTTTCTTGCTTCATCATCCAAGATAGAAGGATTGTATTCATTGTGCTTGGGTAAGGTATCAAGTTTTCCATATAAAAGAGGCGGTGGATAAGGGTCTGACGGTGCAGACCATGTTTTGCGCGGAAGCAATCTATAATCTGATGGTAATCGAGGAAATGTGCTCGAATTGACCCTATTTGTTGCATCTTGCAATCTGGCTAGCTGCAAATAAATAAATGAATATATTAAAGGTCTTTTAATCTCATTTAACTTAAACAATGTACCCATTTTATATTATTTCGTTAAGAGCAATTCACATCTATTTACAAGAGAGTACTCCAGAATTTTTGTTTTGGGTAGTTCAGAAATTAAATGACCTTTTTATAAAGTAAAATTTCATTTTGAGTAAGAGGAGGCTAAGAAATTTGAGGAGTTACAGTATCGAACAGTCAATGTTTTTATGACGTATTGGTACTGTAAGTACCGGTTCTAGTACTAATTTTACATAGTACTTTTTGAACCCGGTACCATAATTATACTAGTAAACAGAACTATACTACTTGATATTTCATAGTATTGGTGGGCAGTAATTATGGAGTATAATCAGCCCAAAATGATGTTTGTGCACCCAACTGAAATGTAAATATAAACATAATTCAAACTTTATTTTACTAAAATTGCAAAATTTTAACTGCTTTTTAAATTATTGTGCTTAACAATCTTTTAATATTAAGTGTGCTCCATCCCATATTTGTGACTACTGAAGAGTGTAAAAATAATATAAATGTTCAATAGTCGTAGCTTGTCTTTAAAAATAATAGAATTTGGGACTTTTATAAAAAAAGTAATTTTCAAACTAGTCAACCGTCAAAGAAAAATCCAAGTGCTCGTCCTTGGATATAGATCGGATTACGGAACTATTGGTAGAGTTGTATTAATTCTAATCAGGGACTGAGGAATGTAGTCCAATATAGTTACTACGTATATATGTAGGTAAATTTGTCGAGAAAGTGTTAAGCTTGATGAGAAAAATAAAAAATCAATTGGTAACATGTCATGTAACATAATCTTTAACATAAAAATTTCAGGTTACTTGCCTTTTGGAATACTCAAAAGTTTGTATATTTAGACCAATATATCGAGTCGAATAATTAGACTATCCAACAAAATCACACTTTTTTATGCGCTAGAACAGCATATGCTCAACTTAATACATTTGGATCCCCTGATTCCAAATATGGCCTTTATTTCTCTCTCAGAGACTCGTGACCTGTTGAAAAAGGGCATACTTTTTTTTGTTATTTTTAAGGTTCAAAGCTGTTTTAAGCCTTCAGTGTTGGAGATAGGGATAAATTATGTTAATTTCTTTTTAAGTCGAATGTTGAAACATTTTTTAAATGTCTGCATCATACTTATAACTCAAGTTATCTTTGTTTAAAGTGGAAAATAGTTGATTTTTATTCAGAGGCTCAGAGCTTCAAGACGAATGCATTTAAATTTTTTAAAAGTATCTCATTGGGCAGTTAAAAGTGTGAACTTTAATTTAAAAAAAAAAGAGCCTCCCCAAAGACACTCTATATCGTTGTCAATTTGAGATAAGGACACAGGCAATATTTCAAGAATAAAACTCTTTTTTGATATAATCTCATAATATATATTGTTATGCCCCAGTTAGTTGTATAATATAAAAAAAAGCTATATTGTATAATTTGTTATAACATTAAGCCTCATGTCTCACGCTGTATAAATAAATTATTTCAAGCTGCATGGACACGAGATGACTCGTTGCATATCCGTAGTGAGGGAGGAGGGATCCAAAAGACGGACATTCAAGAGGGTCTTCGAAGCAAATCCTTTTTCTTTTTCTCTCTCTTTTCTTGCATTGCTTTTTGGTAAAAAAAATATTGTTGAAACCAAGGCATGGCTTGATAAATATTATTTGGACTCTATGCCAACAGAATCAACTGTTAAAAATGGCTTGCTAAATTTAAACCAGGCGAAATGAGCGTCGAAGACGATTCTCGTAGTGGACGCCCGAAAAAGAGGTAGATTTCGACGAAAACATCAAAAAAGTCAATAAAATAATTTTCCAGGATTGTAAAGTGTGGTTGATCGACATAGCTGAGACTCCACAGATATCAAAAGGAGTGTGTTAGACATACCTTGCAGGAATATTTGAGCATGCAAAAGGTGGTTGCAGAGCAGGTGAGGTGCGAGCTCACAATCGATCAAAAGCAGCAACGTAGTTGTGATTCTCAGCAATTTTTAGTGAAATTAAACGGCAATAAATACGAACTTATTAGACGATATGTGACTATGGATAAAATGTGTCTACATCACAACAGTTAGCCAAGTAGATTGCATTGTAAAAATCACGAAAAAAATGACCCCATTTGATAAGAAAAAAGTGTTGTTTCATTACAATAAACGATGGCAAAATTGTATGGGTTAGGCTATGAATGGCTTTCCCACCCACTGCATTCGCCAGATGTGGCCCAGTAACTTTTTAATTGTACAACTCAAAAGAATACTTACAGGAAAATAATTTAGAGGTATTTGCCGAAACTGAGGCCTATTTTAAAACTATAGAGAAATCGTACTATAAAAATGGAATTGGAAAATTGTCTAATCGCTAGAATTGTACATTGAATAAATCATTCGAATTTTGACAAAATAAATGTGTATTACTATATTAACCTACCATAATAAAGTTCAAATAATAATTTTAACTGCTATATATATAAATAATTAGTTAACTATATACAATAATCTTGCATACCGATCCTGATAGTTCTTGTAACTCATTTGTCATATCATTTAAGCATCTTCCTTGTTCATTGATTCCAGATAATTGATCTACACTACTTGATAATCTCAACGAACCAAATCTATATAAATGTATGTTTGTTAGAGTGTGTCATTTAAAAAAAATTGAATCATGAATAAATTTTCTACTGAAAACAATCAAAATATGTACTAATGCAGGCTTTATGAAACCTCATTGGTCATTTAAACATAAAAAAATAAGTTATTTTGTCTCAAATGTTATAATTCTAATCATCAATTGATAAGCTTGGCAAAAACAACTTTTTTCAATTCATTTTCATAATAAGGAATTTGCAAAATTATTTGAACACGAATAACTCAACAGACAATAATGCTAGGGAGCTTAAATTAATGTATTTTGTCAAAATCGGATGATAGGAACCGGATTTCTTTTGGAAAAACCAACATTTTTAAAGCTTTTGCAATATTGCCAATAACCAATTATGATGTCAGCTTATCATTCACATTTGTTAATGAAATATATTTCCAATTAAATATTGAATCTTTTTGTAAGAAAATAATCCCCCCCTATTTAACCTCTTAAAGAAAAGTTATTTAAAGAGAAAACAAAAAGTGAAAAAAAATACGCGGGTATCAAAATACCGAAGTTGGGTTAATTACAAGAGGGGACGTCACCTATCTGATATGATTTTCAAAACTGTGTAAAACAAAACTTTAAATCATTATGAAAAAAAAAATTATAACATTTGTGATGTATAAAACTTTATTTATTGCCTTGCGGAAAAAGAAAGTTATGTTGTCGCCCCTTGTATATCATGAGTCAGAGAGGCTCCTTGATCCTCTTGTAAACTCTAGGTTGCTTGTTGCTTATAATTATGCTGAATAGGAATTTTTCAGCTTTTCTCAAGGTTAATAGAAATACAAGGTTATACCATAACGTGTGTACGACTGATGTTTGACTTCCACCACGCTTTTTAATATTGCCATCATAGTGTATGAGTGGTTGCATGTTTTGTGAAAGTCTGTCTTTCTTACCCAGTAGTCGGTACGATACATCAAATTGAAAATTTTAGTAATAATGACGTCATAAACTATGATTGGTTGTGTGTTTTGTCAAAATATGTCCTTCTTGCCCAGCAGTCAGTATGATATATCAAACTAAAAATTATAGCAAGCCCGATTACATAATGGTCTAACCTTCTAGGTATTTCTATGAAACTGGAGTTTTTCTCATATTTCACAAAATTAGTGTGTCTTTTTTACATTTAGACATTGTACGTATCTCAGGTATTTTAGTTATCTTTAATGATAACTAAAGGTTCATCATTTTTATAACAAAAATTATGCTGATGCAATAAAAAAAACAATAGCCTAAAAACGGGACTATAGGTAGACATATGTATGATAATTAATTAATTATTACTGTTAAAAATATTTCTTTTATATTATTCAAATCATCTTTGAATATTTATCATAATCCTTTATGAAAGAAAAATTCCCCCAAAAAGTCATTTATGATTATTTATAACTTACTTTGGTTCGTTTTCCTCTCTTCGTCTGTGATATAAATAGTCACCATATTCAACAGGGTAGTGGTTGGTTGAATCTGTTCTTTTTGTCTAAAAATTTAATTTAATATAATCAATATAAACTTACATATACCATATTTACAGTTAAGGGGAAAAAATCTTCATACTCCATTGGGGTAATATAATATATATATTTTTTCAGAATTTTTTTTTTCTTTTACATTTTATTAGGTTTCTTGATCGTTATCGATACCTTGTCAAATGGATGAATTAAAGTTACATAATAGGTATTTTTTTATCTATAGCGTTTGTTTATTAAACATTAATATTACATATTTTCTTTTTTAATTGCATACAAATTGAATATTTACTTATCTTCAAATAAACAATTTTTTCTCTCCATGCGTCCAATGCATGAATTTGATATTCATATTTCAGCTTTAGTGTCTATTGAGTATGGGAAGGTATATCATCTGCAATATCTTGGCTTTCAGAAGACACTTTAATATATCAAATTAATTTAAAACTTTTCTCTATATTTCAGCTATTTCCTTGGAATTTAACATACTCCAAAGCTATAAAACAACGTGGGGTAACGTGCCTTGTTAGTGTTAGCTTCAATATTTCATTGACGTAGTAACCATTTTTTCGAGGCAAGATGTTGCTTTTCCTCGTGGCGTATGTAATTTTTTCATTCCTTTGCAGAAATTTCCTTTTTAGTTCAATTGAAAGAGTGAATTCATGGAGTTTACGTAGTTAGTTATAGATGAATATTCATGTACTCTCAATGGCCCTAGCAGACAAAAAAAAGTTGTCACTTAGACCAATGCTGAGCACGTAGTATTTGTTTAGCTACTTTGCCATATCTTATCTTTAGCAAAGTTGATGTCACTGGATCACTGTCCCTATTTTTTATACAATTACAATACTTATTTATCGATTTTTGAAATGATATAAAATATAATTAATGATAGTTCCAAAACATATTTTGTATTATTTACTTAATGACGTAAATTAAAAGAAAATTTTATTTATGAATTCGATTGTATAGTTGTGATTAGTTACATTAATGCTTAATAAGCAAACGTTATAGATCGCAAAAATTTAGTACCAACTTCCTACTTTATTTTATCTAAAAGACAAAGTCTCCATATAATATAATTTATATAAAACTGATATCATTCATGGAATTATGTTAAATTAAACTCTATGTTTACATCAATAATTTTGATAGAGGTACGTTGATTTTTTACCCTATTGTAACTAATAATATTTATACCTCAGTTTAACATTACTTTAAGTAACACAAAACAATTACTAAATCACTCAAACTCAAAGGTACTTACAGCCCCACATATTTTACGACAGTTAATACAGATAGAATCGTTTTCCCTTTGACGGGTCGTTGCTAAATGTGTTTTAATATCTGTTGCAGCACTCAAAACTTTTGAAGCGGCAATAACAGCAGAAGCAGCTACTGCTGTCGTTGTTGTTGTAGATTGATTTTCTTCATCTATTCGAGAAGGATGTATCGAGTAATAATTAGATGGGTTAGATAAATCTTCAGTACTTGATGATTTGTCCATGAACTTAGAATAGAGCATTGGTGGGAAATATCTCTATACATGTTTTTGCATATGTAGGAAAAAATCGACAAGTATGATAAGGAATAATAAAAATCAAATTGTGCAATATAATTACCACACAAAAAAAAAAAAAATCAACAATGTGCTTTTAATCAAAAATATAATGTTCTGAAAAGAAATGTCCTACCGTTTTAATTTCTTCATTTGCACAAATGAATCCTATCCCAATAGTGGAATTGTTATTATGTTGATAGGTCCTAACCATATTTATATTTGATGCATAACAACAATACACGTTTAGTTTAATGCATTAAAAAGGCCTTCTATCTGTTGTAATTTTAAGGAATAAAGATAATTAAAGAAAGCAGGAGTTAAGTAAAAGCAATAAGCGCGTATCTAAGTTATTTATTGAACAAACATATAAATATTACCTCCCTTCATTCATAAAAGTTTACCTGTCTAAATTTTGTAGAACAATGGCTCTCAAGCTCAAAGTACCTATACTTTTGGGGGAGCCATGGACAGTTTTATAATAATGTAAAGTGCCCCTTTTATCTCTATTTTATTTTATGATATTGGCTATTTTTTTTTTTGAAAGCCTAATCAAGGTGAGTCATTGGAAATTTGATTAATCGTAAAGTGTAGATGGGATTGAAAATGTTTGAGAAACACTGCTGTAGAGGGATATTTTACAAGCGCATTATTCAAATGGAACAAAATATAGGTCAGTATTCCTAAACTACATTCTTAAATTGTCTTCTTATATGTCATATTTAAACAAATAAAGTTTTGATCTCAAAATATATTTAGAGGAATAAATGAACGATTATTATGGCATAATTTTTACCCCCAACGAAGTACAAAAGAAAAAAATAATCGGCAGAGATATTTTTTTTTTAAATAATTGATTACATACAAATATTTGTTAAAAGGTGTACCTATCCCATACAGATATTATGTTTAATATTTAAAAATTTTTATAAATTGCAATTTCGCTATGCGTTATTTAATTTATTTTTTTTTGTGAAAGGGGCAAAACTTTTGTATAATTTTCCCTTGCATTTTGAAAAATCCCTCGTGCTCCTTACACGTAGAAAATTATAACCAGAATCAACAAGCTACATATATAAAGATAATCTCACTGTAGAGATGTTCATTATATCGGTTCCAATCTCCAAAGGTAGATCAATGGATCAAGCACACGTCAAATTAGCAAAGTTCGACACCCGCTAATTTTTTGTTAATCCTCTAATTTTGTAGGTTTAATCCAATAATTAAATTATTTTAAGTACAAAGGCCTGTCAAATGACCTTCCCATTCGTTTTTCCCTGGTTAAGTAAGTTTTGTGTCGCAATGATTGGGGGAAAATTGTTTTGGTCAAGTGAAGTGTCCCCTGGCTAAGAGTCTACTAATAAGTTGATTAAAGATTAGCAGAATGTGCGTTCCTGCAAATTAGATCAAGCAAGGAATACTGTATATATTGAATATGCAAACTTTTTGCACTTTTAGCTTCCCCCTTAGTTAGACAGATTAAGGCCAATTTTTGAAGTATAATTTTTGTAATGTTGAAAAGAAAGCTCCAGAAGGTAGAAAATAATGATAAAAGGGCATATTTAACAACACATGAAATATGACACATAAGCCAAGCTATGTATTAAGCTTTATTACCCTTTCTACACTCTCTTTTCAAAAACTAGAAAGCCCTCTTCTATTAATAATAATTTGATGCTGTCAACCCTATCAACAATCTATTTTATATTACAAACAAGTTGAGATAACTTTGATTATAAATATGAGAGTACAAGTTTCTATCCTTCATATTAATCTGGAAAATGGGCATTTCACTTAAATCTAAAGTCAATTAAAATAAATTTTATTTTAATGGGTTATTATAAATAACTCATTATTAGAGTTGTAAATGGTAAGCATTTTTGGTATGTAAAAAAACGAAAATGAACCTGGTAATCCTGACAATTTGAAAAAAGTTTTGGAGGAAAGTAATTTAGTTGTCATTACTTTTGAGTGGATTAGGTGTAAGCAACTATTAGAGGAAGGAAATAAACACATGTCCCACTCAGTATCAAGCAAGAAAATAGGTAGGAACGACTCCATTTTCAATCCTCAATTCTACTCTATATCCTACAACGACTTCCACTTTACACCCCCCCGACAAATAATTAATGTTGCTCTCCACCATTACTGAGCGGGTAGCACTTATACTCATATGTTCTCTTGTCAAGAGTTAATGAATAATGAAACAATCTTAAAAAACTACCTATGTTCTGTTTGCCAACTGCAACAAAATTCACACGCAAAAAATATTTAGGATTTACGACTCTACCCATAAATAAGATGATACTTTTATAAAGAAAAAAATATATATTTATGATTAGAAACGGAAAAAAGGCTGGTACTGTTATTCGTTATAAAAACTATGTTAACTCTTTGTAAATGATGTTTTTTGTTAGATCATTCCATTCCGATGAGAACATCTTCTTCTCTCAGAAGAATTAAAGAATTTCCTTTGTAATATGTAATATTTAAAAAAATGCATAGTAAAGTAAATGTACGCAGTAGTTGATAATTAAAATGACTGACGTTGCAATTAAATACGACGTTATGTTTCGTACAAATGGTAACCTGTATAGTAGGGTGAGGCTGATGCTTCCATTTTTTTACACACCTGCTTTATCTTTTTTTGGAAAAATACATTACACTACAACCGCCAAATGATTTTTCTTTGAGGGGAAGGGGGGGGTTGAAGGTTGGTTTTTTTTCCAACTTTCCGACTGAATTCTCATTTTTTATTACTCAAATATTAAAAAACCATGGAATAAGATGTGGGGCCCTTTATAATCTCCCTCCATTTTTTAAAAGTGGTCTTTTTTGGAAAAAATGATTTATTTAATTTAAAATGACATTTCTTAGCAAGGAACAAGACTTCATTTGACCTCTTTAAGAAATTGTGTCCATATAATATATCTTTTTATTGTTAAATTTGCCTTTTTTTCAAAATAGGTTAAATCAATTGGGGAAAAGTAATTTTGTAGTTACAGCTCTTTTTTTTTTTACTAAGTATATCTTGTTCACTATTGGTCACATCGTATCAAACGATAAGGTGTTTTAGAGGCTAGGGTGTGTTTTTATTTGACATTATGGCACTTGCTCAATGCAGTCGTGAATTATCGAGCGTCGAGTATCGAGGTCTCAAATGAAAAAAATTGCTATATTTTAAATTTTTACTATCTGAAAGGGAAAAACGCGTCGAAAGCCACCGAGAAAATTTGCGATGTATACGGAACCAATATTCTTTCAGTTCCTATAGTACAACAGTGAATCTATGCTCAGGATATCCAAGTCAATGAGTCGCTTATCTATTATGGTGAACCACAAGAGTGTTTTGATTAGCTCAATTATTAAAAAACCATGGAATAAGATGTGGGACCCTTTTATAATCTCCCTTCATTTTTTTAAGAGTGGCAAGTGATGACATTTTTAATTTTTTTTTCTTATAGAAAAAGAGATTGTTATAGTCGTAAATCAAGTACGGGTATTAAAATCTCATGTGCAAGTCAAAATATATTACTCAAGCCCCATGTCTGCGTCTTATTGGCATCTTTGTCCTTAAGGTCTACGAACTGCATACTACTTGGAAATTATTATTTATGGATCCGTTACATCACTAAAACATACAGTATATTTCTTAGCAATAAAGTTATTATTTAATGTTGTTGTATAAATAAACTGTCATTACCCTTAATGAACTATAACAACCAAATAAAAAGTACTTTCCCATGCATAGATTATGGGAATGTGATGTATTGTTTAGATTAATCTTGAGTAACATAATTTTGTATCAGGAAATACCTGCCTAAGGTGTGCTCATGATTTGCAATGAATCATCTTCATTTCTAGACAAAATGACCTTCAAAAAACCTTCCTATTCACCGCCTAATTCTTTTTCTCTCTCTTCAACAAAGAAATGAAATAATCATGGTAGGTAATAGGTAAATTACTATAAAGTATTTAAAGGTAGTCTTTATTCCTATACTACTTGTTACCGTAATGATAAGCAAAAATGTATTTAAATTGATATAAATACAGCAGGGTTCGGCAACCCTTAGGTATGACAGGGCCAAATTACCTTAGTAGTTAATCTTCGAGAGTAGGGTTTCCACATCTTGTCCGGACACTTTTATTAATTCATGGAATATCTGGTTTTGATAGCGAAGGAACCAATAACCGAAATTAAAGAAAGAAAGATTAATTTTTCTGCTATGTGTGGGGGGAACCTACATTTTCCGGACATGCTCTATTTTTACATCCTCTCTTGAGAGTCTGGAGGATATTATTTTTATAAATTCATTGAATGTCAAGTTTTTTATGAGTTAAGACGGGCTACCACATCTATCATGCGTGTAGGCGTCTAAGTGTATATATTTAATGATATCTGTAGAAAATTTGTTCTCAAAAAAAATATCATTTATATTTGTATACTAGTATGAGCCTCCCCGTTCCACGGACGCAAAATGATAGTGGTCAAATAATTTTAAAATAAAATCAATAATGTTATTCATAACTTATGCTTGTCTATTTTAATCGAATGATCAAGTACCTAGTTTTTTCCAGAAAAATAATTAAAAAATTGTTAAATTGTTTTTGGTTAGCCTTCTGAATTGATAAAAAAAAGTTATGTTCGTCAAAATTATTCCTAAACAGGTATTGCTACTCCCACAGTTACGCATGCATTGAAGGCAACCCAACGAATTTCATAGATACCAAATAATCAGTAACAGTAAACAATCAATAAATAAAATCAAGTAAACTCTCCTCTCAGTATTTACCTAAACTAAATTTATGATTTACAATTTTTTTGTTCATGCTTTTTAATCACAAATATGAAGTTAAATAATAACCTTTCTAAATTAAACCCGGTTCAATCCCATGTCAATAAACTAACCTTCTCCTAGCTTGCCTAAAGTAAAGATCGCTTAATACATGCACCAACTACATGATAACTTTAAAATTACTTTACCTACAAATAAATTAGTATCCGGCGTAATATCCAATGCTTCAATAGAAAGATTATGGGTCATAGGTACTTCAAAATATTACCAAATTAATATGTCAAATTAGCTAAACAATGTCACTATTTGGATTTAATGAACAGATTAAATTATCATAAGTGTTCATTTTAATTTTAGCAATCCAAGACGAATTGGCTAATGCAATCTCCCTTCATGTTACTACCTGAAAAATTATTAAACAGATTGAATTCTCATAAGTGTTCATCCAAGACGAATTAACTGTCTAATGCATTCTCCCCTTCCCTTCCAATTTTTAATTGTAGAATGAAGAATAAAAACTATTACTAGGCAGAAAAAAAAACGGGGAGGAGGAAGATTCAAAAGTTTATTTTTGTATATATATGTAAGATATGTAATATGTATAACCTGCTATAACGCTTAGACATGAACACAGGGGCGTCTGCAGACTAATATTTAGGGGGGGTTGGAATTGTTTGAAAAAATTATTCAAAAATTAAATTGTAAATATTTAACTTTTTCAAAAAAAAATTCAAAACTCCACAACTATTCTCAAAAATAAAAAAATTTTGGGAAAAATTCAGAAATTCTCAAAAAATTTATTTTTTGGAAAAAAAAAATTGAAAACCCCACATTTATTTGCAAAAATTTTAAGTTGTTGGATGAAATTTTGAAAATTAAATTTCAAATATAAAATTTTTTGGATTATTTTATTGTTAAATATTAAATTTTTTGGAGGAAAATTTTAAAAAACAATGATTATTTACAGAAAATTAATGTTTTTTGGAAATAATTTAATTAAATTTAAAATATTAAATTTTCTAGTAAAAAGCAAAAATTCCTATATTTGGGGGGGGGGGCAACTACTTCTCCAGCCGCTGCAGACGCCCCACGTACACGAACGATAGATGTGATAATCCGACTATGATTTTCTGGATCTAAAAAGAGGATTTTGTTTGCGCAAAAGAGGACGGTTAGTCTCCCTAATTATATATAAAATAGGAATTTTCTGTAATAGTCAGATTAATAAAGCAAAGTATCTTTGTTTGTGTATGTTTATAGTTTTATCGTTTCCGTAAAGTCATTTTTGTGTGTACCTTACGACTGCAATTGAGCGTGTGCGTCATATGAAAAAAGAAGACAAAAAAGGAGTATAAACGTTGTACAAAAACGGTATGTAAAAATAAATGAAATTTTCCAAGCCTTTAGGCCAACTTATATTTAAAAAGAAAAAAAAAAAGACAATCCATTATATAAAATAATAAATGTGAACTTGATCAATGTTTTTTATTTTCTCAAGCTGTTAGAATTTTTTTTTCATTCTTGAGAAGAATACATCTAAGTATTGAGTAACTAAGTGTGAATATGCTCATAAAAAACGTAGAGTAACACTGTGGATTCCTAGGAGATTATCTTCCATATTAATAAATCAAATCTATATTATTGAAGCAAAGTTGGTCTGTTCACTGAGCCCTAATTACCGTCGTAAATGTCGGATACAACCACTAGTAAAAAAATATAAAATAAAAGTCAATTTAAAAATAATGAAAGACCAGAATCATTTGTTTATTATTAAAAAAATCTAAGGTAATAAACAAAAAGTAAGATTTAACTTTAAATTTTAAAAATGTCAAAATATTTATACTATTGTCCTAAAACTAAGGCATCAGCAAAGTCAAAAATATATATTAACCTCAAGGTACTGTGAGAGTCTGTAACCTTTTTGATTAAACTAGTTGTTTTTTTTAAATGACAAGCTGAGAAGAATTTTCCCAGCAATCTCTATTTTACTAAAATACAAGATGGCGTTACCTTACTGTGTACTTTGTTGTCAACTATGAAGGTTTCTACTTTTTTTTGTCTAATCAGTACGCTGAACGTTTATTGGTTGAATTAACTCTTGTTAAGTTGTTAACGTTTATCAATCATTATTGAATATCAATTCCATATTTGGGGATAATTGGCCTATTTGACTATTTACCTGCTGATTTTATTTTTCTGTTTCTTTGTATATCAAAGGTTATGTGATAAAATGTAGGTAACGAGGTAGAACTATAGAGTTAAAATACATAAAGAGATGATACTGAGTAATAGCAAGGAAAAAGATGGGTGACCAAAACAATCGAAAACATAGTATTTCTCCTTTACAAGCTCCAACAATTTTATAGTATTATTATGTTTGTTGTAAAAAAATATCGGATTTAAGAAAAATAAAAAGGCTTATCAAGACATTAATGATCATGCCTATGATTCATCTCTTGAATCAAACCATATATTTTCACAAATAAACTCTATTTGAAAATGTTATGCAGAATCAAATTATATCATTTGTGAAAACGTGAAAGTGAGAGGATTCTAGGGACCAGAATACTCACGAATCTTTTTCAATCTTTATTCTTTAATAAATAATTATTGATATGGTTTTCCACATAAATGTACATGTTTATAATTTGTACTGGAAAAATAAATTTGGCAAAATGTTTACCAGTTTTTGTTTTATCATGGACATCTCTAAGCTTCTGGACTGTCCTCTTCAGTGGAAGAGACCCACGCCTGCTCCATAAAGTGGTTGTATGTTTTGCCGCGTATTATTAAAATTACTCACTATTTAGATGAAAAATGACTTTTTTTTGTGTCAATTGTGTTATTTTTGTTTCAATAAATTTTATAGCGATTTTTAATTGTCTCTTCTTGGGAATGCTTTCTCTCAGGATGTAGACAGGGGTTATGACAGTACCCCCAAGAATCCTGACATTATTTAACATAAATTTTTTGGTTTCGATGTAGCCCCTAATCCTCATCTTTAGTAATGTTGGGAGAGGGCAATACCAAGATCAATGACGGATCTTAAAATCAAAACAACCATCTAGATATTATCAGAAAATTCAAGGTTATGTGGCCTACATTTTAAAGAGGAGGACTTCATTAGGAAATTACTAAAAATGATGCTGTTCCCTCAGTTTGGTCAAAGCAAAACAATGACTGCCTTAAGCCTTTGGGCTATGTTTCTTTCCCATTACCACTAGCAAAGCCAACTCGAGCATCATATTTAGTCAAAGACTCCAACTTGAAAACCAACGTCAACAGGACTTAGATTCTGAAATGTGCAAGGAGGAAGAACTGCACACGTCAACTGATATGTTTGATAAGTTATTACGGGAGACATTATCATCAGGATTTCTTCTTCCAAAAGTACCCGTAAAACTTGAGCTACTCAGAACAAGAGTCTAGAAATCAAAACAAGTTTGGAATTTGAGGATAACCTTACCTTCAAAGTTTTCATAAGGCATAAGAGGATCAGCATCACTTCAGTCTCTCACTGTCTCAGATTTAAATCGAATGAGATCAATTCTGTGAATGAAATTATCAATATTGCTGTATATCTTGGATTAAAGGAGCAATTGACTCAATATGACACGTGTGAAGTCATTATGAATTTGCTGTAAAAATTTATAGTATCCCAAGACTTGGAGACACCCCAAATATCTAATTTGGAATTTTTAATTGTGCAGGTGACACTACTCTTCCAGAACCCAAAAGCAAGGAGGTACCCTGCATACCTTCTTTCTGTTTGTCTTTTGTGGTAAAATATGAGTATTTCCCTCTAAGACCAAATTTATAGGTCAAATACTCTTACAATTCCATATCCTAAGCATCCTACCTTTTCAAATTATGTAACTGTAGAGGCAACTTTCTAGGAACTAAGATCAATCAAACCAGTATAACCGTCCTCACCTTTATCATGAAGTCTGCTGGAGGAAAATACATTGATGTTGCATCTCTTATCCCTGTGGTAAATTTGAATGCCGAATTCATCTTTAGTCAATATATATTAATATAGTAGTATACATAATTGGATTTATTGTTGTAGCTGTATCTGTCAATAACCCCCTAGACAACAGGATCTTTTACTTGCAGCTTCTTTGTGGTGGTCATCTGCAAATATCCATAATTAATCCTTACAAAAATTCTCTCTAGGCGCATCTTCTCTTCGATTCTATGCACAATTTCAAAAATATTCATACTTTTTTCAACGGCAAGAATACTTCAATATCCCCCTGAACTCGGTGTGTACAAAACCGTATTTACGTCCAGTATATCTATCACTAGGAATCCACGTATAAAGTAAGAGAAGCTCATAAACTTACTCTCAAGTCCTTTCATCCGACAGCAATGAAAAAAACCACAGTTTCAAGTACAGTTAGTTGATTCTATTTTTCATGAATCAACCATAGGACCCCTTAAGTTTTATTCCAACGAATACCTGAGTTCATGGACACAGTTGAGTTTCTTTAATTTGTCTGGACTATGTGGAACATCTTAAATATAACGACACCAACAGTTGGACTTAGAAAAAGTGACAATATTAGAAAACTCCTCACAAAAGAAAATTGTTCTGGTTTGTCCTTCCTTAAAGACTTTACCGACTTTGCTTTGGGTTTAGTAAAACGTAAGTGAAAACTGACAGTGCAGATCTCTGTTATGAAAAACATTAGCGTAGCCATCTGTATGTAGAATAATTGGTAGTGAAGCTTTTTATGTATTTATTGAAATTCTTCTTTTCTAGATTGGTTAAACTACTTTCTTGCATAACTTATAACAGTTAAAGTTCTAGCAATCATTGAGCTGATTCTAATGTATTTTAAGTATATTACACTAAATTGACGAAGTCTCATTTTGTGCATTAACTGAATAGACCCAGATTTTGGCTATATTGCTTTTCCATAAGCATAAACCATTTTTTTTTAGAAATCTTTATATAACACATTTTATATGTATAAATTTATGACTAAGTTAACTTCTGTAGATGTATAAGATATTTTTTTAATGTAATTAATGTACCTCATCAAAAAAGGGAAACGTCATTAACGAGGCTGTTGGGTTGCTAAATGTCTCCATTTTTTCATAATATTGTCACCCTATGTTTCAACAATCTTTGAAATCATTCCAATTTCTAAAGCTTCTTGAGCATTGGGTACCCATCCTTCTGGACCAAGTTTCATCTAAACAAATTGATGAAAATTAATCACAAAAATCTAGATTATATTCTTGTCCATCAACCCTGTTAAGTTATTTCTCAAATACTGTAATGTTAATTTATGTTTTCAAAGCCCTATCATACTTCATTACAACATTAAGCAATGGATGAAAATGCATCCTGACAACTCATGGAAACTTTTGTTCTTCAAACTAAAGAATGGATTAAGTTCTTTGTAATTCATAACATATTTTAACTCTTTAGAAATGATAGGCTATTGAATTTTTTGATCATCAATAATAATACTATCCATTCCAACAAGTAATGATCTACAATTATAACGATTATTCAAATATAAAATCAAATTAAGTTTTAAAACATTCGATATTAAAGATTAAACGTTATAATTTTAGGCTAATAACCTATATTTTATTATGGGCGCAACAAAAATGTCCATTTTCTAAAATTAAGTTCGAGTAATCCAATATAAAATATTTTATAACAGATGACAAGGAATACATAAATCTTTCAAACTAATTGATTCATAAAAACAAATTATTTTATTAAAATTTTAAATTTGTATTACCATTTTTCATTTAATGAACTGATAAACATAAATTTGAACTTTAATCAACCAATTTATGAAATGATAAATGTATGCAATAATATTAACATTTATTGCATTTATAACATTTTCTGACAGTAAACAATTTTAAATAAAAATAAATTAAATTAACCTCTTCATTTGTATAAAAATATTCTACTTAAAACATTTGAACTAGATAATTTCATATAACTTTTTTCCACAGGGGCATTGTAGCCTTGATAAGTTTGAATATATTGGCCTCTTTAAACTTATTTTTGGACGTTAAAAAATTAATTTGCCCTTGAATGAAAGGCAAAGACATAAAGGCATTTGCTAGATCAACAGATTCACGATGATTCACCATTGCAAGATGTCGAACATCTCCACCTGCAGGAACAGTTCGTTTTTTACCATCTTGAATCCATGACTCAGCTAAAGACTGGGCTTCAACCATAAGACGTTCATGTTCAACAACCTTTGAAATCATTCCAACTTCCAAAGCTTCTTGAGCGCTGGGTACCCATCCTTCTGGACCAAGCATTTTTTGAGCATTTTTTGAACCTTTTTAATGAGGAAAATAATAATATCAAGAATCAAAAATTGTTGGTCAAAATTTGTGAAATATTAGTCTATTATATAAATAATATGTTATAGAATAAGAGAGATTCAAACCTATTAGTCGGGGAAAATGTACAGAAGAACAGCCTTCCGGAGTAATGCCTAACCGATGGAATGGTGTTGATAAAGTGGCAGTTTTGGAAGCTATAATGGCGTCGCATAATGTTGCTGAGGTAACGCAGGCTCCAATAGCTGGTCCATTCAGTGCAATTAGAATGGGTTTGGGAAATAGTAAAAACGCGTTGAAAATATTTTCATTATCTACGACAATCTTTTTAAAAAGTTTTTTCGGGTGCATTGGCTAAAAAATAGGAGATACATTATCATGACAATTATAAATCGCATTTTAATGAAATACTAATCAAACTATCACAATTAATTAGTTTCATAATAAATAAAATTATCAATTATATATATATATATATATAAAACACCTTAAAAGATCCCGCCAGATTAACTCCAGCACAATAATAAGGTCCTGTTCCAGTGAAAATAAGAGCCTTTGTTTCTTCATCATGAGCTGCTTCCTTAAAGTCTGCTATAATTTCATTCATCATTGGACCAGTCCATCCATTCAATTGATTAGGCCTATTCATTCTCACAGTACGAACACCATTTTTTATTCTCACTACAGTTAAACTTCCATTAGACCTGGAAGACGATGAAACCATCCTTCTAAGGATGATGAGCGGAGTCATAGTAGATGAAATTATGAACAGCAAGAAGAAAATGTCAGATGCGATACAATATTGAGAGTAAGGTTTCGTGACTAAATCTGTGACGTCATTATTGTCTTGAGTAACTAACTAGAGATGCAGTTATTAAGTGTAGCTACAGTTTAGTACTTCCTACTTTTTTATAAATCTTGCTATGCACTTACAATAGTTATAATTTATAAAATTTTTGGATCACTAAGGATACCTTTTCGAATAGGTGAATTAAAATACCATATATCTATAACGTTTATTTACATTGTTTATCAGTCAATGATGACGTCATTTCTTGAGGTCGCTGTAATGTTATTAATATTTTCATTCTTATATATTTAGGGAGGACAAGGTTGATAATCACATTTAATATTTATAGGGTTTCATTTTGAGTATGCAAATTATTTTCTTCATATATAATATAAACTAGTTATTACAATTATTTATTTTTTAACTAATAAGTATAAATATAATGGTTGATTAGTGAAAAATTTAAACTCTATTATTAAATTAAAGAGGATAGGCCAACGAAACTTTTTCCTTTCCGACATGTACTCTTTTTATAGTTTGTCAAAGGATTTAAAAAAAATCATTTTAATATCCGGTTTTATTGGTTTTGTCAAGATCGTAATAACTTTTCGATCCAAACATCATATTTAAAAAAACAAAACAAAACAAGAGTCAAAAAGCTATTTTTTTTGCACAAAAATTTCTAAAATCCACATTTTTCAATTGGAAAAATTTTAATTTAAAGTTTTTGGAAAAAAAATTGACAGCTTTTCTAAAAAAAACATTTTTTTGGAAAAAAATAAAATCTAATATAAAATTTGATGTTATTCACAAATAGTTACAAAAAATTAAATTTTTTTGCAAAAAAATTTAAAAACCAACGGCTATTCTCAAACAATTTATGGAAATTGTTGGACGAAAATTTCCAAAATCCACAGTTGTTCAAAAAAAGAAAAAAAAATTATAAGTATTAAATTTTTTGTAAAAAAAATTCAAAAATCGCCATCTTTTCTCAAAAAAAAATTAAAACTATGTTTTCTAATTAGAAAAAAAAATAATATTAAAATTTTTAGGAGAAAAATTTCAAAAATATATCGTTATTCAAAGAAAAATAAATTTTTTGGAAAAAAATTAGAAAAAGTAATTTAAATTTCAATTATTAAATTTTCTAGTCAAAAGGAAAAACTCTTCAATTTGGGAGTGTTATTTTTTTATAACTTAGAAAAGTAATAAATAGTTAAATATAAGTGATAAATAAGAATCGGAATCGCAAGTTAAAAATTATTTTTCCGGCAGTGATCCCAATTCCAGAAAAAAAACCCCACAATTCTCCGATTCTAAAAATTACACCTTAAGGGAGGAAAACCTTGTACATTTAAAATTGTGACCGGTAATTTTGCCGGATTACAACACGTGTATATTATTTAAATAAATATATATAGTCCCATGTTAAACATACCGACCTGTATGACCTAGAATTGTACCTCTAGAGCGGCAGCTTTCACAAAATATCCTTTAAAAAAATTAGCCTTTTTAATCCATTAATAATCATCTCTTTAATTCATCTTCTGAATAAACCTGTATATTCACACAAATTAAATCGATTTCAAGAAATTATGCAGGCATAAAAATAAATAAGTAATTTAGGAAAATGTGAAAGTGATAGGATTCAAGGGACCAAAGTTTGGAGCATACTTGCAAATAAAAAGGTTGCCGAATAATTACTAGTTAAGTACCGATTATTTAAATTTTCGTGACCGGAAATTCTGCCCTAGGAAATTCCGCCCTGGGAAGTTTCGCCTTGAAGAAGTTTCGACTTCATACATTATAGCATAAATGTACCTTCCACATATAATTTAAGGTCTTCTTTTACTTCAAGTAGAAGTCCTTTGTAATTAGTTATGAAATTATAGCATTTGAGATATGAAATAATTGTTGTTTCTTATTATGAGTTCGAACCGGTTAACAATAATGAAGGCAAAATTGCATTACAGATTACTTCAATTGGGAGGTAGGGGGGACTAATTTTAAATCTATAATTATATGTGGAAGATACAATATGCTATAATATATGTATGATGGCGAAACTACCCGGGGCGTAACATTATTTAATTTTACAGTATTGAAATGACCGGATTAAAAATAAAGTAAAAACAAGATTATAATTAAATTTTACAATTTTTTTATAAGTACTTTGTGTGCTATCGATTATTTAAAATAATTTATAATAAATAAAATGTTTTTATTGCCCTAACCATACTAAAAAAAAGGAAAAATACTAAAAAGTGCACATTGAAAAATAATTTCTCCCATTTTAAGGGTTTTAGTACAAAAAAAGTCAATGTACAAAGTGGATTTTACTTGTTCCCAAAAACTGCGATAAGCGGGTACTACCTGTGTTTTTAACATACCTAACAAATCGAATGTTTTGGTCAACATTTTTTTTTGGCGGCGTCAACTTCTTCTTCAAATCCTAAACTATGTATTTATCTGTATGATTTGGATTCAATGCTACATACTAAGTGAAAAATTGTAAACCAGGTGATTAATATTTTTCCAAATATCCTTGTCTACGCCACAACTTTTGGCCCACTAGGGGCGTTGAGTATACTTGAATATTACTCTGAAGGTTATAGATTAATAAAAAAGTTTATAAATTAGAAAAGAAAAAATAGTTGTAGCCCCCCCCAATCAAGGAATTTTGGAAAAATTATAGATATTAAAACCAAAAATTATTGATGTACTAGAAAAAATTATTATGAGAAAATTCAAAAATTTAAATTTTTGAAATTTTTATTAAAAAATTGTAAAAACCAATAATATATACATATAATCCTACAAACACCCCTCAATATCTAGGGGTGTCTGCAAGAGTTTATTTATTTATTTGGTTTTTACTTGGTTTTTTTCCACAACCTTTTATTCATTTTTTTTTACTTCAGCCCCTCCAGTCCCCCTGCGGACGCCCCTAATACCCTTTACCCATTATTTCACTTCCCAAATAACTTTTAAGTGCTAATAACACATTTTTTGAATAATATCATAATCATTAATAATCATAGTTGGGAAGAATTGGCTAACTACTAACTGATTTTGGCCCGTTTTTCGGTTCCTTTTCGTATGGAAAGTTGTGGGATACAATAAGAGTAACGAAGTATTTATTTCTCTATGGGACAACTTATGACTCATATAAATGTTGTGCACAAGCTGTAACTTGTACAAGGAAATTGTACTCTGTACAGTAGAGTGGTACTTTATTTTTTATGTATATATTTTTGATTAAGATGGAATGAATAGAAAATGTATATAATAATTTCTTGCCTTCTCCTCACGCTTTTTCTTTTAATTACCAACTACTCAACTCTACTTATGATAGGTATATATGTGATAAAATGCCAATTTATTGATAAATTGATAATTCTGTAGAGAAAAACGCGTGCGAGGAGAAGGGGGAGAGAAAGACATTGATTAAAATACTGATGTGATTATCAGCTGCCTGTTTTATTATAATTTTTGAGGGTATAACGGGAGTATTTATTAGCAAAATATTTAATGACGATATACTACGTATAACTGAATTAGACGTTTTTTATCCGTTGCAGTAGATTTGAAAACGTCACACTCCATAAAATTGTAAATCATTATGAACCATATTCTCAGAATAATAACTAGTAAAAAGTAGAGTATTTCGAAATATATTTGAAGTTCCAAGTTTAAAAAGAAGGATTAAATTAAATATAATCTACATACTAAAAAAATAAACCATCATATATTTATGTTAAATATACAAAATGAAACAAGGGTAATCATATAACTAATAATAATAATATATTATAAATACATAATATTGAAATAATAGATTGATCCAAATAATATTTTCTTGTTCTGACATGAATTTAGTTAAATATGTCATAACTTTAAGTTGCTAAACAAAAGCCAGGCGTAGAGTTTAAGATCTAAATAATTATTAATAATTAAGTAAATGTCAAAATCATAAAATTAGACAATAAATATACTAATAAAAAAAATATTACAATTAAATCCATCGTAAAGATTTAGTGCAAAAGCTAATTATGCAGTAATGTCCGGCGGTATTACTCCTTATTTCCCCCCCGTTATTTATGCTTGTATAACAACATACTATTATCATGAAGGATATACATAATTGCTAATTATAATACTACACCCAATGTAACTACCCCCGTTGTTGTGACCATTTAAGCAGTTTTTTTGCATTTTATGAGTTTTCTGAACACCATTTCTTGGAGCTTATGAACCATAGCTAATCCTTAAGTGATAAAAAAATAATATTTATTGACTATGTAATATTGAAAAGCCTAAGGATCATACCCAGGTCTTTAAGTGAAGAAACTAGTGTCAGACAAACTAGTTGCAAACCATCCAATGCTACTACCCTCGTTGTTGGGACCATTTAAGAAGTTGTTTTTGCCATTTAATGAGTTTTGTATCATAATTCTTGATATTTTTAGCTAAAATAGAATTATATTTTATGATTAAATTAAAAAAAAAATATGAATACTTAATGTTAGATGGTACAAAATTCAGAGTTCCATTTCGTAATTTGGTGTGAATGACTCTAAACATGCTGAAAATTATCTTAACTTCACAATTTACAATGGTGGTATTTCTATAAATGACATCATTACCAACATCCTCCATTAATTAATGATGGTTCCTCGGGAAGGGAAGAATTTACCCGTGTATTTCTCCATAAATTTTTTTAACGTAGGATGCTAAGCAATGAATAAGGTTATTACATGTAATAACCATCTTTGTTAGATCAATGTTGAAGTTTGACTGATGTATTCATTGATAACTTGATTTTATAGATGAATATCCATACTCTTGATATGAGGATAATGAGTGGCGCGTAATTCTAGACAGGGGATTAAAGACACATTTATATCGACAAATCGGACAAGTCATCTGTTTCTCATCCGATATGTATTTTCCAAATTCCTGGCCCTCCATTTTCAGAAATCCAGACAGAAGGTGACGTTATTTTAGGAACTTTATTCAGTTATCTATCTATTATCAGCATCTAATATTATATTAATATTGAATAATAAAGGCGGAAATGATAACGTTCATGATAGAAGAAGATGTATATTATTTAATCAATGATACTATAAGTATTTCTTCCCTTCTCCTCGCGCGCTTTTGTATTCTTACTATAATTATCAACTTTAAGTACTGTATAAGTCACTTCAAGATAGATATTAGATTTGGTTCTTGAACCGGTATTAAAATATTGGTATCGTGATAACACTAGTTCATAATATCTTCTAGGTTCTTAAATTTTATAGAAAATAGTTTTTCATGCAATGTTCATTAAACAAAGAAACAAAAATATTAATTGACTTATTTATGTAACTTTTACAAACTAAAGTTAATCCCCAGTAAGTCTTAAATATGTGTAAATATTACATAGAAAAATACAATATATTTTTGTTCGATATCGCATAAATAAATATTTCACACATTCTTGAAGATATAAGTGCAGTAAATGGAATGTCCTATACTTTTTTTTTAGAGAAGTATCTTCTAGACCCTTAGGTTCAAATAGTTACAACATATCAAATGGACTAGGGTGAGTTAATGTTTGACAATCGCCTCTATGAGACCGTAATCTCCCATAATGCTTGCGATGGACGATAAAAGGGATAGGGTTTGACGATCGTATGAAGTCTTTCTTTGAAGCGTACTCACACTTGATGTCAGAATGCTTGATAAACTTGAAAACATTTATTTTGAGCTGACGAGTTGTAAGAACGTTTTGGTTTTTTTTCAGCCAAAAACGAGAACGACTTCACTCAAGTTTCGTCAAAAAAGTTTTTACTTGAAAGCCTCTCAATCACGATTTTTATCTCTTTATTGTACTATATCACTTAGTTATCTGCTCCCTTCATTACAGCAGCCTAAATTTATCACTAAGCATGGCACTTATTGCAAGAAGCAGATCTATTTTTTACTTTAATACCCCTGGTATAATCCTTAATTATATATCCCCTGGATTCAATCTAAAATTTACCCGATTGATACTTGTCAGTATCTTGTACAAAAATTGTGAATTAAAACTTTTATTTATATTGATTTTAATTTTTTATTCAATTTTTTTCCAATGTGACAATTTATCCCTTTCGTACGGTTAGTTGTATCAGATAGTGGGGTAAATAATCAAAATATATCTAAATAACTATTAATTATGATTTAGTGGATCTTTTGAAAAGGAACTTATCTACAAATTTAAATCAGCTCTTGCTCCTGTTAACAATTCTCAACAATTATTGAATAATAATTCCATAGTTAGAAAGAATTGCCAGAATTGGCTAATTAAATTTAAAATTACTTATAGAGTAATTAAAAAAATATTTTCAAAATTTATAACAGCCATATATGTAATTTTTCTTAATGATATTGAGATAAATATTTGCACAATTACTTATTAACACCAAATTTGTTCGTATATATACCCTTACTTTGATTTTCACACTAAAACAAAATATTTTGATAAATATGTATATATTTAATTTTTGATTATGATTATTCATTGGCAAATTTGTATGTACCTTAAAATCTTATTTATCCTTTAAATGTTTTATTGATTTAATTTTATTTTCAAGCGATTGACATTATACGTATTTTGAGACCTTAAAAAATTATTTGTGTAATTTTATTTGAAATTTTAGGAATATTAATGAAGTCTTTCTTGTCTTTATGGCTTGACTTAAAAGTTTATTTTAAATATAGACCTAAGAGTCCAAATTTATTATGATAATATTATGTAATCATTAAATACTTGTAGGTTTCTCATAAAGTCACCGATAAAATAGTTTAGCATATAATATTTTAATCTTCAAATGCGCCTATACGTAAGGATGAATGATGAAGATCTCCTTTACCATTTAACAGAAACACTTGTGGTACATTATTCTATTATTTATTGCTATTAAAAAGGTGTGTCTCACTCTACATATCCTTATCCCCAAATCTAAGGACCAAGGAAAAAAAAGAACTTCAGAAATAAACTAAATGATAAAAAAAAATATGGAGCTCATTTCTTCCCCTCGCAATGTGTAGTTGTGAGGGCCCAGGAAAAAATAGTTTGAATTGAATTGAGTTTATTAATAGATCTTTCTAATGAAAACACCCGAAGAAAAAGTCCTTAGAGCTTACCCTCTGTGTTCAAAGGAAATACCTATTCTTTTTTATGGGAGAAGTGTTCTACTAGCTGAGCTTTACATTCTAAAAGACACTTGCCCAAGAATAACAAACTTCCTTCAAAATAACTTGTCGTCTCCATATATTTCTTTATCTATGGTCAAAACAATAACTCTACTTCAGAAAAAAAACTTCAGACTTGTGATGGAGAAGATTTTGGCCACTCACTCATAAGAATAGTTAGAGTACTTGAAATTTGCTTGTGGGCCAAAAAAAAGGCTGCATATCCCATGTTGCTGATCCCTTAACTGGTGTCAGGAAAAATGGCAAGGGAAAAAATGGCAACAGAAAAAATAGCAAGATAAAAAAAAGGAAAAGTGTCTAAATGGAAAAAATTGCATGATTCTTTTAAACTGGTATAGTATCTATCACCAATATAATATATAATGGCAACAGAAAAAATAGCAAGATAAAAAAAAGGAAAAGTGTCTAAATGGAAAAAATTGCATGATTCTTTTAAACTGGTATAGTATCTATCACCAATATAATATATAATAAGAAAAAAGAAAAATAAAGAAACACGACAGTGGTTCCAATAGAAGGAGTGCTAATCACTTAATTTTCCGTTATTAATTACATTATCATTAGACATGATGAACTATTCATATTGGACAAGATTCCCCACCCAAGGAATGAGTCGATTCCTCTCTTTTGAGGCTTAGCTTGGTTTTCTTCTTCAGATAAAGTTTCAATCTGCCATCATTCCCTTTGAAATTCAAGAATCTCCTGTTGAGGATAAACTATTTTTGTACTAATTCTTAGAGAACATGGAAGTATTTCTGTCTTTAATTAATGAAGATCGATCTAAGCATATGAAAAACAGTTCTAAATTAAAAATGTGTCGCTTCATTTATCCAATTGTTTGTGTGTATTATGTTTGATATGTTTCAACATTAAAATAATAACTAATATATCATATTCATGCTGTCATAATCATAAGTAAACATATTTATTTTATCACAAATTGATAGATGTAACTTTTATGATTTTTTTATTGATTATTTTCCATGCATTAAGATCTAAATTACTTGAAAGTTACGAATTTTTTAAATATCCATATGCCAAAAATAACGATTGAAATTACTAATTTGATAATATTATATATTTTATTCATGGAACTAACTTTTTAAGGGCATATGAAAAAATATTAGTGTATTTATGATCAAAAGATGATCTAATACACACCATGATCAAAAGAAATAAAAAAGATTGTATTTCTCTGTAATTGAAAGGTAAACCTGAGTTAAATAGACACAACAGTTTCACAAATGCTAAACTTTTAAATTACAAAACAGTTAAGAGAGGACCTGAAATCTTTGAGGCCCTGAAACCTTCCATTGAGTTGGCTCTAACTATACGTACCTAAATTAACCAAATTAGATGATTACATGAGTGCCGAGTTATTTTTTTAGAGCCGTTTTTGTCGTCATAAAACTATTGTATTTACATTTATTGAATAAATAAATTAATTGATGGAATCAACCATTGACAAAGGAATTTACATTTATATTTGTTTTACAAGTTAATAAAGTTGGAGCTGGATTCTCATTCTAAATTGAAATGAATGAATATATAGAGTTGCAATATTCATATTCTTTGATAAATATAACTGAAGACCATTATTATTTATTACAAACGTAGTTACATATTCAAATGTCATTATATGACACTAGAAAAATACAGTTAAAAATTCGTTGAAAAAGCCTATAAGTCACTTTTTATGGTTCTCATACTTGGCTTGATACATTGGAGATATTAATTCACAGACCTAGATAAACAACTTCGAGAATTCGAGTCCTACGTAATGCAGCCTGTTTCGTTCTCTTTGGGCAAGAAAGAAGGTTTATAAAGTAACGAAGACCATCGTTCTATTGTAATTTCAGATTGCTCAAACTGTACTGAGCTCTACAACCACAGCCAACCACCTCTTCTTCTGACACATCCTCGATCATAACGAAGTGGAAATCGCTGCTCATGCATAGTATTTTGCAAATGCTTGTCCGTCAATCCAAAAGTCGTGTCCAATATGAATAGTTCATCATGTCTAATGATAATGTAATTAATAACGGAAAATTAAGACTTCTTCCATTGGAACTACTGTCGTGTTTGTTTATTTTTATTTCTTCTTATTATACATTATATTGGTGATGGGTATTACATCAGTTTAAAAGAATCTTGCCATTTTTTTCATTTAGACACTTTTCCTTTTTTTATCTTGCCATTCTTTGCGCTGCCATTTTTTCATTGACATTTTTCCGTTGCCATTTTTTCCTTAAATCCCCTTAACCATATCAATCTTACTTCAGATTCTCCAAATAATTGTCTTATTAGGAAATTTGATAACAGAAAAAATCATTTCTGATCATTTTTTAAATATTTTATTGCTTCAATCTATTAATGAATACTCGTATATATTATCAATTAAGCAAGGATTATCTGTATGTATGAATGTATGTTAGGTTGTTTGAAAAAAGGTATTTTAGATCTATGAAATAATAACGTAGTCATATTAAGGAAATCTTACAAATATTTTGCCAAAAGTGTCTGCATGTTTTTTTTTGGAGGGGTGTTTGGTTTTTGAATTTTTATACAAAAAAGATATATAAAAAATTAAAATTGTTAGAAAAAAAAATGAAATTTTTTTTGAAGAAAATTACAAATATTAGATTTTTGATAAACAATTCAAATGTTAAATTTTCCAGTAAAAATCAAAAAGTTCGTAATTTGGGGAGGGCTACAGCCCCTCCAGCCCCCACTGGGGACACCCCTGTTTGCATGTAGTATCGAGTGCGTATACAGAGTACATTGGTATATAGTTTTCCCTGGTGTATATCATAATCATATTTTTGATCTAAGAAATAGCAATGTAGCCATATTACTTAAGTCTTACATGCGTTTTGCATGGAGCATGTATTCAGAATGCCTTGTATGTAGTACTCCTTGATGTATATCATATATAAATAAAGTAAATAGGGAGAAAAGGGAGTAAAATATTGCTCTCTGATGTATATTGTATAGCATAATTCATATACATTTAAAGTACAAATATTAAAAGTTGTATAATATATATAACAAAGGTATGTAAAAATTTAGGAAATTCTTTTAGTTCAATTCCTATTAATACAGGAAAGTACTTAATATAAAACGTAAAAAATTAATGTGACTTTAGATAAGGTTTAACAACCAACTAAAGTACTTCTTAACTAATCAAAACATATTAAAAAAACTTGAAAAGGTGTTATTATTAATCTTTCATTCTTGAGAAGAATACGTCTAAGTATGGATAACTATGTGTGAGTATGCTCATAAAAAACGAACAGTAACATTGAGTATTTATTGAGGAGTTATTTACTATATTATTAAAGCAAAATTTAATACCTAATAAATCCGAACAATATCGGGTATTACCAATAGTTACATATATTCCCAAATTTACCTATCGTAACCGTTCCTTTTTAACGAATGTTACTCTATCTCAAATTGATCCTCAATTAGCAGGTTTTAATAAAATTATATCAACTCATAGCAAAAAAATTATTAATTATAAAAATAAAAACTGATTACATTTTTTTTTTGCTATAATCTGCATTATATTATGCAAATGTGATGTAAATTTTGCCATTTCCTCTAGCATTAGCTTTCGCTCGTATATTAAAAAAATATAATCATTTGTATCTTGAGTATAAAAATCCTATCTTATTATATATTGAACTAAAAATTTATTAAAAGACCATGATTATGATGGAGGTATACAAATATAGGTACATATATAAAGGGGTCCCCGCATAACGTGGTGTTCGGAATTATTCTGACTCCCCGTATATTTACGTTTATTCACTTATATCGTGTCTTTTATATTATCATAATAAATTATATAAAAGTGTGGCTATATTGAAGTAAACAATAATTTTTGTAGTTGTTGATGAGTTTATTCATACTATGCATATTTATTCATATAAAAGCTGTGTATAATTTTACATAGGGAGAGGGGGGTTTCCTGTAAGTATTTGATTTGATACCTAAATCTGTAATAATTAGGGATCCCCTGTATTCCAAATAATTTACATAAAAATAGGTATGTACATCGTATATGCAAGAAAAAATGACTCTCTAACATATATAAACATTCACTCCCATTTCATTTACGTTATTCTTAGACTTTCAAGCTAATTTTTGCGTGTTTATGTAATTTTAAACTTCAAAAGGCACAAAAAATAATAGGTTTCATGAATAATGATTGGATGTTTCTTGTTGTGAACACAGCGTTCTAATTAAGTCAAAATAGATTTAAAAAATATGTATTAATGAATGAAAAAGTAATTTTCGGGGGGGATTTGGTCCTGAAATTACAAATCATTTTTTCTAGAGTAACTTACTAACCAAAAAACAGATTGTCAAGAAATGTTGAAAACTATATTTTGAAGGTTGGTACTAACTATAAATTAAATTCATGTACTAGAGTGACCTGTTTATTTAATCTTCTATTGTATTTTAATGAAAAAGTTATGTCTGTAAAGTTTCAGTCTTCAAAAAACCTTTTTTGACCTCTATAGGCATTTGAAAATGACTTTGTTTGACGCATTCTCTATTTGTAAAGGGATACAAAAGTTTCAATTTTAATTTTCTGTTGTTGAATTTCAAAAGTTTCATTAAAGTTCTTTTTTTCAAGTGATGCATAAGAATATAATCCTTTGGATACTCAAATGATCAGTACCACTGTACCTTCCTACGATTAGCAACATCCACAAATGTTTGATTCAATGAATTAGTAATTAAAATGAATGAACTTTATCTTCATTTGAATACAATAAATCCTTGAGATATCCTAGATATTTCCTTACCAGCCAGCCTGTCTTTCAATTAAAAAACATAATAATCGAATGATTTCATCAACAAAGGTCTTTCGATTTTGATATGACCACATGCTTAATCATATCTAACCAAACGAAGTTCAGAAATTTACTGAATGATTTCTTAGACAAAGTAATGAGAGCATCAATAAATACAATTTCAAAGGTCCTTTTATGGTGATAGTCATACAAAGTTGAAACAAAAATGAAATTTCAACTTTTATCTTTCTCCTGGACATTGAAAGATGAATAAAAATCAAGTGGAACCAATCAATTATTTTGAATCATACCTGAAGGTTTATATTTTATGAAATTGTTGATGCTGAGTGATTTACTTCCAATGATGAATTTGGCGTCTTTTATAAGAAAAGTATACACTAAATAAGTCAGAATACATTGTACTTTACTATGAAATTTCTGATCACATATCTCTGTACATCTTCACTCATAATGAATCCGGATGCAGTCTGGGAGATGAATTTATATTTAGCCACATCAATCCAAAAATATACATTACAAATACTCGTTGTGGTATTTGTATGGAAGTTTGATACTCTACAGCAATGTTGAATAATTTTTCTACGAAATTTATTTTTTAATTTTTCTCTTACTTCATAGCAAAGAGATATACAATACCAGGTTGTTAAATGATAGTCTTGAGAGGTTCAGAGAAGACTACACGGTAAGAACAAGGAAAGGGATTGACAGAAGACTGGCAAAAACCAAAGAATATTTTTGGTTTACGTAAAATACTTTAAAGGTGTCCCAAGGGGGAGCATATGAAAAGAAAGAAGGGAAAAAATAAAAATAGCTAATTATACAGAAAAACTTCACTAACATATCAATCAAAAAAATTGTAAGGATCAACTACTCATATATCAACACCCAACAGTGTAATGCAACAAACTCAGAACTTCAACAAAACATATCCCAGCTTGAGATACAAACTTAGAAAACTCGAACCAAAACGTAACTACACCTCACACAGAGAAGTGTACCTAACTTGTAAAAAATGCGTATCGTACGGTACTTAGAAAAGGGAAGAAAGAATTATGGAAACATTTCTGCAGCAAAGCTGAAAGTCCTAAAGATATTGTTAAACTAATAAGGATTAAGGAATAAATTGTCGACTCAATTTGTTTCCTCAAAACGTACAAGTGATACACGCAATCACCTGCTAAATCTTTAGCACTAGAATGGTTCAATATTACATTATTAAACAAGTAATGATCTAATTAACCTGTAGATGTTTTACTTTTTTTTTATTATTACTCTCATTTTACAAAATATCAAGTGTGTGAAGTTATGAAATACCGCATGAAATTGTGGCATCGTTTACCATATATGTATAAACAAAGTACCAGGCGCCTTGCAGTCATTCTATCAAGATAAATATAAAATTAACATGTATGAAAAGAAACATCTATCCAAACGGGAAATACTAAAAATTCTGAATCCGACATCATATTCTGAATCTGAAGGAGAAGATATAAGAATAAGCAGTGACGACGAAACACCTTGCAGTTCATCTGAAGAAATGCTATTACTGATAGTCACAAAAGTGCTCATCCATTAGCTTCATATACTTCAGTAAGAAATATTCATAAAAAAATATAATTTAGATATCACGATACCTATATGAGGAACTGTTTTCACAGTCAAAGATGGAACAAAACGGGAAGTTAGTTCTTCAAATATTGTAATTAGACGTGCTGCTTCGCATAATGTAATGAAAATGCTCCATCTTACGCCAAGAGGTGTGTTGTACAAGGAGATGCCATTAGTGTATTTTCTTTATTTATTCATAAATTCATTGTTGATATCATAATTGAATGCAGTCAGGTTGAGGCCCGTTCTAAAACAGGCAACGCAGACTGGAGTACTTCTACCGAAGAAATATATGGACTCCTGGCTGTGATGTATGGTCGTGGACTTCTAGCTAAAGGGCAGCCTGGTGATTATATTTGGTTGAAGATGTCGGGACCTCCAATTTTCGACCAAATCATGTCTCCAAACAGTTATAAAGAATTAATAAACTACATACGTTTTGATATAAGAACAAACACAAGTGGAAGACTACATAATGTCAAGTTTGCTCTTTTTCTGTTGTATGGAACATATCTATTGAAAACTATGGATCATGTTATATTCCCAATCAAAACATAACTGTTTATGAACAACTATTTCCAACTAAAACAATATTTCCATTCATGCAGTATATTGCAAGCAAGCTAGACAAATTTAGAATCAAATTCTGGTTGGCCGTAGATAGGAAAACAACATATTTGTTGAATGGATATCCTTATTTAGGAAAAAATGATCAATGCCAAGTCATATTGTCCTCATACTTATCGAACCATTTGCTGGAAAAGGTCGAAATGTTATCACATACTACTTCTTTACTTCTTTGATATTATCAGAGCAATTGAAAGCTAAGAAAACAAGTGTCGTTGGAACCATGAACTGGATCAGGAGAGAGATAGAACATGAAGTAAAATCAATGAAAACTCCGCTGTACTCCACCATAATATTAAAAAAAACAAAAAACACGAGCTTGAAAGTTTATTATACAAGCCGTCATGGAATATTTAGCTTTTGAGTACAGTACATGAAAATGTATCTTGCTCAGAAAATAAGAAGAAAACGCCTGAAAGCATAAAATATTATAACCAAACAAAATATGGATTAGAAGTGATAGACCAAAAGCCACGTTTATACACAACAAAAATATCTTCACGACGCTGGCCATTGCAAGTATTCTACAATGTACTTGATTGAGTGTCAATTAATTCTGTCGTTGTATACAATTAAATGACACGTGATTATTTGTTAAAATTGATCTGCGAATTATAAAATCTAGCGAAACCTCATCTATCTGATCAAGAAGCCGTAACCCAGCCTGATCCTACTTCTCCAATCGTAAAAACAGTATGATATCAAGTAAAATGCAATAGAAATTCAAAAAATAAAACTTTTAAAAAATGTAAACAATGTAGGAAACCAGTTTGTGGTCAATGTGGGGCATATAAGGATTATAAATATTTTATATAACATGCAGTTATTTGTAAATTCTGAGGTGTCATTTTTCATTTGATAAAATACTTGATCAGGCTAAAATGAATCAAACAAGTGACTTCATCAAAGGCAAGTCTAGTGCAAGCGATACAAAGAAGACCAAAGTATGAAACATACACACATCATGCTGAAAGAGCCAAAGCTAAAGAGTGTCAAACTTGGACTTGATAAGATAAAACTTCATGTACAAGCTTCTACAGGTCACAGGCCATTTTTGGACCACCTGGGTAAATGGAAAAATATAAATCCAACTCGCAATGTCTGTATGGAAGAATCACAGAGTGCAGAACATCTCATAAACTCATGTCCAGCACTCTCGTATGAAAGTTATAAATTAATGCAAGAAGAAAAGGAAGAAGTTTGTGTTCTAAAATTTATAAAATGTTCAAAAATGAAGATAATTGTTGAAATTCAATTTTAATGCATAATCAGGATCTACTCAAATAGCACAAATACTCCAATCTGGGGTGGCGTTTTTAACCTTATTTTTCTTTTCACATGTATGTCTATGGTAAAAAACAATAAATTTTAATTAACTTCCTAACTATTCTTATGCATCACTTGAGAAAATGAACTTAAGTGAAACTTTTGAAATTCAACAACATAGCTTTAAAATTGAAACTTCTGAAATTCAGCAACCTACATAAATTTAAAATTAAAGCTTCTGAATCCCCTTACAAATAGATAATGTGGTTAAGAAGTGATTTGTAAATGTCCATAGGGGTCTAAAAACGCCATTTGAAGACTGAAACTTTACAAACATAACTTTTTCATTAAAATAATACGGAGAATTAAATAACATCTGATATCTGGCGTCTGATATTAATTTTTTTTCCTCCAAGATATGTAGTCATTGGAAAAGTTGGGTTTAAATGTAATTTGCTCATTTTCATAAATTAACACTTCTGCCTATATCTTTGTTAGATACGGAGTAGGATTTGTGTTTATTTCCTTTCTCTTGTGGCTCATTGCAGCTAATCTAATGAAACATCATGACACTTATTTTTTGCAATTCTATTTATTGATGTCGAAAGATATCAATAATTTAGTTAAGTACTTTCCTTGTCCCTACATTCTTCTAAATCATGAAACTAAAAATCAAACCCTTTCATCCATCAAAAAGAGTTTGATTACGTATTGACAATGAGCCTTGCTCATACCTATACCTATGTAAGTTGAAAAAACTAGTGATTTTAAATATTTTGAACAATACAAATACATATAATAAAGAATAAAGGGACAGAAGATTTTCACGACAATGCAATTGGATTCATTCCAATATTTTTCAATCGCTTATTTAACATAGTAACTTGGAATAAAACGATGATGTATTAATTAATTAAAAAATTCAAACAGACTATGAGTCATGAATCTAACAGACTCGTTTTGCCTTTGGATATATTGTTTTTATAAGGTCAAGTGTTATCTTTTTTTGGAAATGAAAAGGTGGTCACCTCATAATAAGAAATAGATAGACGTGAAAGGATGCAAAAATGATTGAGTCATAGTCTTCATAAAGATACATGGAGTCGACAAAGGGATTTCGATTGGCAGTTCGGTATGGTAAAGATATAGTAGATCAAAATCTTGTGCACAGCAATGAACATCAGCTATGACAAAGGGTAGAAACAAAGACAAAGTAATACCTTGAGATACAAGAGCCACAACATACAGATTTTATTAAGATACGAGCTGGTTGAGAGTTGGTGGCGGAGCACGAGAGCCACTTGAAGCTTACTTTTTGATAGTTATTTATTTTGGGATAAATTGGTTTGCCTGCCAAGGAAATAATTAAACACGTATGTCAAGGCATTACTATATATTTTTTTATATCTAAGAATAAAGATGCATTATAATAACGACTAGCTTTTTGAAATAAAAAAAAGATACAGTGTTTTTTCATTTCTGCTATTTTCATTAATTTTCATGAGTTGACTCTTGTATGATTTAAAGCGACAGATTCTATGTATAATGAATTCAAAAGGATTATTAAATAGGATTTTGTTCTTTAGATTAATTTATATAGATTAAGAACCCTTGCTTAAAATTATTGTCATTTCATATTCAGATATTTATAAGATAGTCAATTCAATGTGTCTAATAATTAATTAATAACTATTATCTAAATAATAATTAATAGCTTATAATGATAAAATACACTAGGCTAGATACCATATGTTTTTTTCCAAATCTTTCCTTTTCCTTTTGCCAGTCGAGGTTGCGAGTGGATGTAAAAACTTGTTGTTAATTTTAAACTAAAGTTTAAGTAAATACGTTGATTGGTTAACATTTTATTACATCACCAGAGTCAATCAAAGTTGAATACCATTTCTCCAGTAGGAATGGACAATTATTAATATAGGAAGAACAAACAAATCTAACATCATAACTTATATTATCCCCTTTCTGTCAACTGATAGATATACTTATTCATTCATGCATCCTGTCTCCTCTATTTATTTCTCTATGCTCTTGAAATATGAATACCAAGATTATATTTTTTGGGTTATTCTAGCGTTAAAAACTTAAATTTCAAACACTTCACAATAAATCGATTATTTCCAATATTTATATGGATACAAAGTAATAATTAAGACCAGTTTTATTGAATACAATCTAATTGGGTCAATAATTTGCTGGCTAATGCTAAATACTGAAAATAATCGATTTTAAAGTGGTTGGACTCGTTTTTCGATACCATGTTAAAAAAAAAACCTCGCAGACATACCTTATAAATTAACAAAGTGAATTTTGTGAAGGGAAGAAAAATAGTATACCTCTTTTTTTGAAGTCAAACGTGATTCCTCCTTGATATAGCTTTCTTGGGTTCTCAAGTGTAATGACTATAAAAACGTACTCACAAAATAACTGGAATCTTTTTCCCTCCTTAGTGTTCTGAAGGTGGATTGTCTGAATTTAAATTAGCTCTTGATAAGTTCTGAACAGTTCCCAACATTTATTGAATAATAATTTCATAGCTGGAAATAATTGGCTAACTACTAGCAGATTTTGGGGCTTTTTTCTGTTTCTTTTCGGAGTAAAGGTAGCAATATACAATAACATTACAAATACTTACTAATTTTGATTATACCCAATGATGAGAATCCAGAGTAGAATAGGCGTGTTTAAAAAAGAAACTGAAAATCAACAAGGTAACCCTGACAATTTGAAGAATGTTTAGGAGGAGATAAATAATAATGCTCATGACGTTTCATTAAATCAGCTACAATCAGTTGTTACAAGAGAGGAAGGAAACAGGATATAAACAAGGATATTTGCTAGAATTACTCTAATGTCGATCCCCAATTCAACTTTGAGTCCAACAAGGACTTACAATAATGAGTCCACAATAAATCAACAGGGTTATGCTCCTTCTTTTATATGCACACAAGAATGTTCAATCAGGTTTTGAATATAATTGAATCTATTTAGGAAAGGATGTTCACTACTCAGGAATTAAATAATAATGTCAACTACTTAGGAAAAGAAAATTCCTTTTTTATATTACCAATTACAAATGAACGGCCCACCTAAAAAACACACCGGATTTACATAATTGATAATACTCCTCAATCTTTTTTCCAAAAGAGGAAGGAAAAAGACCAAAACCAGGTGGTAGTTAGCAAATTATTTCCAACATTGGAAATATTATTCAAATATTAGTAGATCTTTATTTAGAGACCATCACGTCCTAAGGACCGACAGGACCGATCCTGATATTAGAATTGGACATAATAAATAATGACCAGTACAACATTATCTATATGTACATTATGGAACCCACAAAACATCAACTATTTGCTACATTTTCAATTGTCAATTTTCTACTACTTTTTTTTGTTTTTCCTTAACGATTAAATGCAGAATAGTACAACAATTGAAGGGAATAATGACATTGGCATTGACAATGTCATACTAGTTAATTTTAGGCCTTTTTTTCATTTTCTTTTTGGAAGATAACTGAATATTGTCCTGCAATTGAGAATACATATATCATTCAATGTCCCTGCCGTTGTTATGAAACCTTTACATACAATACTCTTTATTTAATGAGTTTAAATTTAATTGTACTCTAATTCTGGACCACTCGGTATATATTTCTACAATTACGTTCAATTATAAATTGAACAAAAAAAAGTTTACATATTTAGCATTTTTGAAATTATATAAGAATATTGTAACTGCCGTTAGACAAAAATGCTAAATATTTATTTTCAACTACTTAATGAAAAACGAAAGGTACGAAGCTTGTCCACTCATCAATTTGGCTATCGCAGGGAAAATAAATATCGACATAGTTATTTCACTCTGTCCTTGACTGAGTCATTATTCCTTTCATAATTTATTATTATAAATTATTTACCTAATTCCTAAATGGGTTTATCAAAGATTAGCTTTAAATATGACAAGTTCATATTTTAACTTTTGATTAATATTGACGAATATTTATTTCCGTGCATACTTTAGAAATAAATAAATATATTATCTTGCTATCATATATTAACCTCAACTTCTGTTATTTATATGTATATAAATTGATAATGAATAATTTTTTTAATATGCAGACTATGCTATAGGCAGGTCAAACAGCATGGAAATGTTGCTTTCTCAATACGTTTATACATAATATGTATGTGTTGATAAAAGACATATATGATTTCTTTACAATATCGTCAGTTTAGTGTAGCAATATGTCCCATCCTCCTTATCGAACTAGAAGCGACACACTTAAACTTCAACGGCTTATACATACATTAAAGGAAAGGGGAAGCAATTTTGCGAATGTTCTAGAAACAACTGCATCAAATTTTTTATGTGATGTGAAAAAGGACAAGACGGTCGTACCATCCATTCCTCACTATGATCCAGGAGATGACTCAGATGGAAGTTCGTTCGAAGGATACCCAGAGGCAAAAGATGGGGAAGAAGAAGAGTGGGGTTCAGATTGGGAGGAAGATACAGGGGAAGAAGATAAATGTGCCCTACAAGATGCTCAATTTCAGTGCGATATTAATGTGACAAAGGAACCTGCAACCTGTTCTCGGAATGCTTCCTATGATTATGCCCCTACACATGATTCGAAGAAGAATGAGACAGAGATTGGTTCAAAACAACTGACTCTAAATTCAAAAAATTTAGATTGTGATGACTCAATTTCTTTAAAATTATCTTACACTCAATCCCTCGATAAAAATGTAACTATTTCAACTAAAAGCGTTCCATCTAGTAAAAAAATTACAATTCCTGAAGGAACACAACATAACGATGATTCGAAAAGAGAAATATTATCCATATCCAAATATCCTTATCGTGTTTCGACAGATCAAAAAAAAATACTGAAAGATAACAATCAAGATCCAATCTTTTCTACAAAAACTTCAGAACTATCTTCAGTTTTAAAGGATTCGCCCGTTTTACCAAGTAAATTCTCAGAAAAAAAGTCCTTATTAAGCCCATCAAAAGAATTAAACGTCAAATTGAATGACACTTATCAAGAACATAGAGAATCAAATAGTATAAAAGTGATGTCAACAAAAGAACAAAAATTATCTATAGAAACGTCAGATATTAATGATGAAGTAGAGCAATTAAATGAAAGATCTATCGAGGATTTCAAAATCCAAGGAACCTCTAAAGCAATATCAATGGATTTATTAGAGAATGACTCATCTAATAATGCACCTTTACAAAAAATAGATGAGAATGGAGACGGAATAAGTTGTTGTATCAATAATAGTATACTTGAAAATGATGAAGATTTTAATGTAACAACACTCCAAGAGGATAGAGAATTAAGTAGACAAGATGATGTTATAACGAATTTTCAAAAAAGAATAGAAGAAAGTATCGAGACTCCGTGTTACAAAGATTTCAACACAGACTTAATAAAATGTATTCCTAAAGATAATCATACATCAAATGTAAATAAGGTTGCAAATAAATCTATCGATAAAAAGAAGTCAAAAATAACGTATTCAAAAGAAGTGACCTTATCATCATCAGCTCCCGCTACAATTCAAGAAAAACATCAAGAACTTAAAAATACAAAATGTTTAATAAAAGAGTTAAAAAAGGATAGTTCTTCTTCTCATCAAGAAATAATGAGAGTTTCTTCTGAAAAACAAATTGGCCCGATCAGAAAGTCAGTGCAAAATAAATTAACTAACGAAAAAAAGTCATATCCTTGTATGAAGGAAAGTGAGTGTACAAAAGTTGAAATATCAAAAAATAAATCCTACACGTCATCAATTAAAAGTAAAGAAGATTTTAAAGAAAGGAAAAAGTCAGTTGATAAGGAAGAAACAGAATGTATTACCCACATAAAAGAAAAACCCTCTGTATTGTCAAACACTCGTTTAACAATAAAGTCGGATTTTACGGAGACAAAATGTACTGAAATGAAAAATAATTCAGCTGTAACATCTAAAAAAGACTCTTTTTCTCAAAATGCAAAACATTTATGTACCCTTTCAAAAAGTGGATGTCTAATAGACCGAGCAAGTTCATCTGATAGCCACAAAAGCTCCGTAGAACAAAATCATATAGTCAATAATAACGACATATTATTAAAAAATACGAATTCCAACATTGCCAATGAAAGTTCTAATAATGAGAACATCAAAAGTCTCGAGGACACAAATATTACAAATGTTATGAAAGAAGAAAGAGTACAAAATAATATACTAAAACAGAGAAAATCAATTGAGCATTCTAGGCAATCTATTGATTTGAAAGAAAATACTGATGATAAATTACATGTTGAAATAAATAAAGGTGAATGTACAAAGGTACACATCCCTACATCCAAATTGGAAAACAATAATAAGAGTAATGAATCTCCTCCATCTCCTACTTGTAAGCAAATAAAGCATGTATCTTTCGATATGACTGATAGTAGTAATTTACCAGAGACGGAGGATTCTGATGTGTTATTACACGAAGAAAAGTTACAAACAGTTGAGCCCTCGCAAGAAATTTCATCAACTCCAGTTGAAGAGCCATTTTCTTATCAGAATGAAAACAAAAAAGAAGAAAGTAATAATAGTATCAGCAACTTGACTCCTAAGAAAAAGAATACAAAACCTGGACGTCGAAGCCAAACCCTTGCAGCTCTCTGGCGTAAAAACAAAGAGAAGCAACGAAAAACTAGTAATATCTAATTCTGTCGTACTTATAAGTTAAAAATGATAATTATTTTTCGTAAATGATAAATAAGTCTGTAAGTTGAGATTACATATTGTTATTGGTGAATTTTGTAATTTGTTCCACCTAAAGTTCAAATACATCTTATAAGGTTTCTAGTTAAAAGATAAATTTTAAATATATATAATTATCCTATATTGGTCCAATTTTTATAAATGTACATTGTGTAGTGCTCTTGTAAATACCATTTTACTCAATACCAAGAATGGGTAAAGGGGTATACAGGTCCAGCTTTTGATTGGAGCCCCATGCTGGATATCATTTGCATATATATACATGAAGAAATTATTTTTATAAAAGACCATAAAAATAGAAAAAGGATTATCTTTTTTTAAATAGAAAAAGTATTCTTTTCAAATGATAACAAATGAAATATGGAAATAGATTTTAAAAAAAGTCAAAGAAGACTTAGTCTTTTCTAATAAAATGTTTATTTAAAATTTAAAATAGAACATTCTTTATATTTATTTTTTTCTACCAAAAAAGTCCATTTGAGAATAGGGCCTTGAATATTATTTTCTAAAAAACGGACAATATTTAAAAAAATCAAATTTTGTCAATTTAAAACAAACAAAAGGGCCTCACACATTTATCCTTTCTGTAGGTAACAATCACGTTGACAAGACTATGAGGGACCTAGAAAACAGGGCAAGTCTAGTGCTAACAGCCAAGGGGATTACAGATTATAGTTTATATTAAAGTTGTGCGGTCAAAAACTTTTACATTTTTGTCTTTTCAGAATACGTTTTTTTTAGACTTGGTTTTGAAAAAGAGGCCAAGACTTTCAAGAGTGAAGACTGAGACGAGGGTAAAAAAGATCACGAGAACCTCAACTACACAATAATATGTGATTTTATATATGATATTTTTTCATCGTTTAGTAAAGGATAATTTGCCAGATGTGAAAAATGAGATAACTGCTAACTGATTGCCCGCATTTTTTTATTTTAATGTTGCAAGATTCATTAAAAATATTGTTTGTTTGAGACGATTCAACTAAATTCAAAGAGCACAATAAATTCAATTTAGCTCAGCTGCGCCAAAATATATTGGCAAGTTGGGGGGGGGCAATTATACACTTGTGACGTCATAGTCATGAAACCTTACAATTTTATTATTTAACTATTCCCCTTTATCTAAATAAGTGAGGGGGGGGGCATTGGCTCAATTCTGAATTAGAGTTAATTAATGGAGCTTGGGACTTTAAAAATTAGAGCATTAATAAAAACTATGAAACAATAACACAAAATAGATATATTATTTTTCAAATTAATAAATAAGAATTTAAAAAAAATCTTAGTAAGAAACATATGACAAGCAATGTAGATGGATTCAGCTTAAGTAATGAAAATAACCTTAGCCCCCCTCCCCTCACACCGAAATTGATCTTAACTTCATTTAAAGGTACTAATGTGTGGTGATATTTTTTTGATTTTTTGAAGTTAGGTCCTTTTTTTTCTATCTGTAATAACCAATATTACAATATTATTTTTTTAAAATCGATCAAAATCTTCGTTTTTGATTTTTTATAAAAAAATTATAATTTTTGACGACCGGTTTATCCATGTCTAAGAATGGTTATTTATTAGTTAAAGGATGATTAATTAATGATCAAATGTATAATTTTACAAAAAATCAAATAATTAAAAGTCCATTCATTTCATATTCGTTAAATTACAGTAATTTTCAGGGTCAAAAATATTGGTTAAGGCCAGGGAGGAAATGGAACTTCAAAAACAACTAAAAAAAACAACAAGTCGGGTTTGTGAGAATTATGTAACTTAAATTTTTTTTTAAAGAGGCGGAAAGTCTAGAATTCTGACAGCTTTAAATTTAGTTTATTATGCAAAGTTCATCTTTTGTCTCGTATTATTTATAAGAATTGGGGTTTTGTAGAGAAAAATTGATATTGTATTCTCCTCGTGCTCTACAAAAGTCCCATTTCTTGTTATTGTTGTTTTATTTTTGATTGAGATTGTGTGATTACTTAAACTGAGTACGAGTTTTGTCTCAGTATTATTTCAATTATTACGCCACCTCTTTTTTTTAGTCTCTTTAATAAATACTAACGTTTTAGAAAAAAATATTGTTAATAATCTGCACACTTTGTTTAATTACTTGTAGACTGCGTAATAATCGTCAGAATTAGTGGATTTTCCATTTTTCCATTAATAAGTGTATTTAAATTCATTTAAATATAACAACATCAAATGTGAAACATGAAATGGTTTTGATAGTTCAATAATTTTAATTTATGTTATACATAGATCATCAATGGAAAATTCTTTTTCTCCAGATTCAGTTTTCTCCTCAAGTGTCTTCATTTTTTCTTTCCGTTTATGAGCAACTTCGTTCCTCCATAATCTGTTCTTATAATATGAGGCAAAACTATTAACCACAATAGGAATTGGAAGGGTTAAAATAAATACACCTGAAAGAGCACACACACTTCCAATTATTTTTCCGAAGACAGATTGGGGACTTCGTTGATCGTATCCTACTGTTGTGAGTGTCATGATTCCCCACCAAAAACTATCTAAAAAAGTCCAGTTCATCCCTTCAACATCTTTTTCTGCGAAATAAACTAAGGAAGAAAATGTCAAAACTGCTACAGTAACAACTAGCATTAAAAGTCCCAATTCCTTATAAGCCTGATTCAGTGTATAGATGAGAGACTGAAGACCTGCAAAGTGACGAACCAATTTGAAAATTCTCATTATCCTCAAAACTCGAATAAGTCGCACCAATTTTCCAGCCTTTCCAATTATTTGCATATCTTCCATTGAGTCGAGTAATAAAGTGAAATAGAAGGGAATAATGGCCAAGAGATCCACGAAATTCATTGGGTGCTTGAAAAAAATCCATTTCCGTGGGCTACAAATGAAACGCACCAGGTATTCAAATGTAAAAAATATAATTGATATGTCATCAATGATTTGAAATCCTTTAACAATTTCTGGATGTTCAGGGTATATACCTTTTTCTGGTTCGTACTGAAATTCTGGAAATGTTTGTATAATAAAAGTCAATGTTGAGAAAAAAACGATTCCTAATGAAGTAAATCCTGCGATCTGAAATGAAGTACATATTATTATGTGAGTTAAAATGGATCAAGCCAAGTATTAGGTATATAATAGAGAAAAAAATAAAAGAAAATAAGTTCACATCCCTTCTTCTTTGACTCTACATAAAAAATCCTTTGTATCTAATTCTTGAAGAATATATTATCTTTTTGTTATGTCACCACAATAGGACTATTTCTTAAATTGTCTCATATAGGTTTAATGGCATTCTTGTTTAAATGAAAGCAATGACAATCAAATTTAATTTAATACAAAAAAAAAAAAGGAAGGTAAATATTAACTTTCATCTTTCCTTTTCGTTTTATATTCAATAATAATATATACCATGTTGATATTTTAATATAAATAATAATTTTTTTCTTTAATATTTATCTTATTATATTAAAAATAGTGATACAAAAATACGTTCTTATTAAATAAATTCCCTCTCACTGCGTTAGCTAACTGACACAAAAATGATCGCTTTATTTTGTTGTCAGTTGTCAATTTTTCTGCTTCTTTTCCTCCTATTAATAATCAGAACGTTGATTGGGAAAACTACAATTTCCTCTTGTCAAGCTGTGAACAGATCCCTAAAGCTATCAAATAATAATCTCATAGTTGGGAAGAATTGGCTAACTACCGACTGATATTGGGCCTTTTTTCTGTTTATTTTGGGGGAAATTGTGAGATACAATAAATGGAACAATGTGTTGTAGTTTCATTCCTAGTAAATCCACTTTCAGTAAATTAATTCTCAGACAGTTAAGAAGAGATGTTTTGTTACGTCATATGGTTTATAAACAAGTTAGCATTTTTTGTGTAAAAATATACAAAAAGATATCGGGTGTTATTAGTGTTGTCAAACTTAGAAAAGGCAGTCAGGGGCCTGAGAAGCTTAGCTTAGCTTAGGAGCTATGTATAAAATACGTACGTAAGTAGGAGTGGTTTTGAAATTGTGAACACTATCAATGGAACGACGCAGCTCAATGGACAATGAGCTTCGAAAAAATATTCTCTTTAACCTAATGTGGGTATGTTTGCATCTCGGTCGTTCCTAGAGAAGGAAATATACATTGTGTATATGGACTTCATAGACATTTTCCATTTTCATCTGTACACAATCTATAATTTACGTATTTTTTATTAGGAGAGAAGGTAAAAAAAGTTGTATCAAATGCAAACATGGGGTACTTTGTAGATGGTCTCTTGGATTTGAATTGTGACGAGATGAAATAATTGGAATAATGATTATCTGTTATAATAACCGATAAGGAAAGAACAATTGAATTAGTGCCGTAACTAGCGGTTATTGGGAGCCGTGTCTGTCCAAAGCAATTTGTTTTCCACCCTCAACTGAAATATAAATATGAATGTAATTTATTTATTTTAGTAAAATAAAACTATAGAAGTTTGACTACATTCTAAATTATTGGACCTAGCAATCGTTTCTTTTTAAATGTGCCTTCCAGACATGTGAATACTGAGAAGTGTAATAATAGAATAGATGTTAAATAAATAATATTTTGAGATATTGGGTTTAAAAAAAAGGTCATTAAAAAATTTGAAGAATAAATGAAGGAAAAATCCTTTCACATCCTTGTCTCCTCTTAAATTTTGAGCCCCTTTATTTGGATATATGTTTGATTATGTGATTAAATAGCGGAATTTACTCTTATATATATTTTCCAAGGTATCGATATCCATAAATTCACTCTTAAAGACTTATGATGACGTAATTTCAGCACCTACATATATAGACCATAAGAGACGATTTCATGGTCATAAATCATATTTGTCTCCCATCACTGAATCTCCAGGTCTCTTTGGACGTAGTTACACAAAAATTACTAACTAGTTAATAAAATAGTAAATCCCGTGACGTCACAAAATAGTACTCCTCAAAAGAGGAATTAAAATGTTTTTAAAATCACTTTTGCATGAGACAAATTTACTAAGAACGTATTTACCAATCATAATCAATTATTTGACTATGCCATACACACACGCCTGCAATATTTCAATCATACGACTACATTGATATTTCTTAAATCAATACATGTTTATGACATACATACAGTAGAAATCACTATATTCAGTGCATCCCATTATCAATTTTCATACAGACGGACAGACTTTACTTTATTAATTTAGATTTTTTCTCGTTCATAAGAAGATAAATAAATAATTAAAATATAGTATTTTTATATACTGATTGCTTTTACATATAAAAACATGCAAATAACCTTTATAGCCGTGTATTTCTGTTTCTTTTTCTCTACAAAGAGTAACATTTTATATATATGTACAATTAATAAGTCTTGATAGCTTAATAAAGTATACAAAAATATTTTTTAAGCAACAAATCTTTAAAATATTTTTCTTTAAGGTGCTCTTTACAACAAACTATAATTTTTGTTCTAATGATCTAAAATGAAGAATTTATTGTTTTTATTCAAATCTTAACATTTACTAAAAATGCTTATGAATTATGATATAGATAGATAAGAGAGCAATAAAAAACAAAAAACAGTGCTGTAAATTCGATGCTACATACGCATGCCTCTTATATTGTATGCATGTAAATGATTACCAGTTTGAATACATGCTCTTGGTTTAGACCCATATTTGCAATGAGTATACACACTTTGAGCGAGGCCTTTTGTTGAGCTGTTACTCTGTTATTAAGACTAATTGATATTTTCTGAGTTTCAATTCAGAGTTAGCTGCCTTGCAGTGTGGAGTGTTGATATAAGAGCAGCTAATGATTTTGTTTGGGTTTATCCAATTATAGGGTTTTGGCAGGCAAATCGCAGAACATATCTATTTTTGCCATCACTACCTTTTGAATAAATAGTTTCCAGAGTCTTTCACACCTGCTGCTTGGTTTAAAAGGTATTTTCTGTGGTCCTCAGTAGCAGTTTCTCTGACACTGCCAGTTTCCTTGGCCTTTAAACTACCTTTACAATTATTTTTATTATTGCCAGCATCAACACGGGCATTTACAATTTCCTCCGTGTAACTACTTGCACTATCATAAACAATGGTAGTTGTTTTGTGTTGATTATAATTATCAACACAGTGTTCATAATTTTAATCTTGGTCTATCACCTTTTCCAAAAGTTTCCTCACTAAGTGACGGGCGCGTTCTGAGGGTCCTGAAAGCGCACCTTTCCTGCGGAAGTAACTTTTAGAGTGAAGGCAATAGCTTGTAGATCTTCAAATGCTGCTTCATCCACATCAAGGTGTATGAATTTTCCTAACAGTGTTATTTCAGATTGGTCAGTTCATGATCTGAGCAAGTAGGACATTGTAGGCACAGTTCTAGAAATTTTTGGATATAAATGTAATTTTAAGTTTTATTGACCAATCATGATCAATATCAATCATAAAAATAAGGGGGGGGGGAGTTGAAACTTTATTGACAAGTATAAATTAATAAGATAAGTTTTTTTTATTCCTTAGGACATTCATTACACGGTTTTTTTTATTCATTTCATAACCATTCTACTTTAAAAAATGGTAATTATTCATTTAAAAGCATGCTTTTAAAAATAATAATTATTTTCATTGGTTTTTACACAATGGCAAAAGTATCTTTTATAACACTATATAATTACTTACAATTTCGAAAACTGTATTTAAACTATAATCCTTCTGGAAACTTAAACAAAGACTGGAAACCCGGAGGGATTTGTGTTTTACACAGGTCAAACGGGGAACATTAATTATTTTTGTAAAAGAGACAATGTCATTAGAATTTCTTATTGATATGTCCGTTAATATTTCAGATAAACTATACTTGTAAATATCTTTAAACCTATTTTACATTCTTTGGAGTAGTATTGTTCAAATATCTTAGCTCTGCATATTTCTGGTATGATTAAATATTTTATACATACTTGTTTGTCTCAAAACATGTTTCCACATTAACAAATTATTATACAATATTTAACTTATACTAACATACAAAGGGTTGGCAGGGAAAGAGAGATGGCCCTGAAAACCCAGTTTTAAATTGATAATACATTTTTATCTATTTCTATATTCTTCTCTAGTATAAGTCTTCTATATTTCAAATTAAAAAAAAAAACCCCAATTAGGCATGGGGAGGCCTGCCCATAAGAATACAGGACCAATCAAATTTAAACTGCGCTCCTAGCTGTAATGACCAACTATGGGAGAAAAAGGTTTATAAATAAAAAGTGTATTTTCCAAGAACAAAGCATTCCTTGGATTAATGGATTAAGTACAGATATTGTTGATCCAGGGCAAAAACATGCTAACTGTACAAAAGCTTGAATTGAAATATTTAACTTTCAATACTTGGGTGACAATATCTTCGCCAATATTGAAGCTAAGAGATTCAATTTTTTTTATTGTCATTATCTGGAGACTAGATTGTAAGTTTTTTAATAATTTTTGCCTGTTATAAATATACCTAATTTTGACATGCATTTTCCAGATAATACATTTTTGGAACCAAAATATCTTAAATTTAGCGCTAAACTGTATAGTATAGTTTATATTTCAAGGACATTTAACTTTTTTATTAAACTAAGACATCATACAGCTTACTAAAAATGTTGTTGTATATTAGTATATGCAGCTATTGAAGTGAAATATTTTAAATAATTATATTATTTAAAAGCTAATAATATGGCTTGTACAGCCTTGCAGCTAATAGTCTTTGTAAAATGGTCACATTTTTCTGAAAGAATGCAACACTGAATTCCAAATAGGATTGTTAAACCCATATAACATAAATAGATTCATAGTACTTTTCAGTTAAAATATTACTCTCCAATGTAAAAATATTGACTTTTGGCAAACAAATATAATTGCAGAATCAAAATCTCCATCTATAGTTACCCCAAAAAAGTTATTAAATTCATTTTGCCAGTTATAGTGTTTTCGTGTTGGGTCAACAATATATCTCCTATTTTGACTTTCATATTCAAAAGCATATTAATTTAGTTCAAAAATTACATAAATATGCACTTATATTGGGACACCACGTATACAGTCCACACCCAAATAAGTGCAGTTGTAAATTATAAGCACTGCCGGTATATTAAAAAAAAGACACGATATAAATTATTTTATTAAAATAATGTTTGGAAAGAAAGCAGCTTAGCTGTCATGACGTTTTATTAGAATTTTATAAAAGTAAAGGAATCTAGGTATAGAGTAGACACTCAAGGCAAGGAAGGTAGGATTAAATAGCTCTCAGTTCTGATTGGCTTAAAATTAGAAACTGCTACAAGTTTTTCCAGGCCCGCAGCCAGTTTGAACAGGCCGTCTACCCCCTAGTGAAAAGGAAAGAGTAAGGGCGACTACGTCACAACAATAACACGGTATTATCCTTCTTAGTCCTTTAGCTACAAGTAATAGGGGGGGGGGGGTTATTAATTTATAAAAAGGAGGAAATTCAATTTTCGCCAAATTTTTTCTAGTGACTTGATTAAATCTTAGAAGTATTTTTGCGAGAAAAAACAATAACATAAAGTTCTTTCATTTTAAGAACTAATTTATTGAACCAACATTTGTGGATATTTATAATCATAGGAAATATTAGAATAAATAGACTTCAAACTATTTATCCCTGTAACTATTAAATAAATTTAGAGAAAATTTACTTGCACCAATGATAATGCAAACAAAACTTTTTGTGATGCCTATATTTTGAGTAAAATGATCAAATATAATGTTAAGGTACATAATTATGGCACAAGGTTAACTCCCAACATTAAATTATCTTCAAATTCAAATGAATTGATTTCAGGATTTATAGTTCAAATATGACACATCGAAAAAAGGGAAGTAGGAAAACTGCCCTGGGGAAAATTGCCGGTGGAAGATTGCTCTGGAGAAAATTGCCATGGAGGAAAATTTCCCGGGAGAAAATTGCCCGTATTGATTTCTAACTTCATGATGAATTATTGCAATATAGGGGTAAGGGGGAAGGAATAAATAGTTTGGAGTCTCTTAAAATATCCTTGAATACCTTCTGTCCTCGGATTAGTGTAAGATTGTACTGTCCATTCCTCCAATACATCCAAGGGGGCCCTCTAATACCAAAAAAATAGTTCCAAGCCCTTGGGTTGCTCGTGGTGCTCAGGGGAACCACTGGATCCTTAAAAACTACCACCAATTCATCCGATACATCTAAAGAATCCCTCTTCCTTGGCTGTATGTGATGCTTTGGCGGTGGTTTTTAACTATCCCACACTACACCCGGGAACCCGACCAATCCGAGGGCTTTGAACTAGTTGTGGTGTTAGAGGGGTCCTCGGATGTATTTGTGGTGGTTTTTAACAATCCCATACTACACCCGGGACATTGGCCAATCCGAGGGTGGAGAATATTCAACCATATTTTAAGAGGCCCTAAGCTTTTAACCCCCCCCCCTCCCTACTCCTCCTTTATTGCACTAATATTACTCACACTTGTAGGTAATTTATAGTGTGTTATTATTTATTATGAAGTTTGAACAAAATACGGTAAATCTTCCACGGGCAAAAACTCTAGGGCAGTTTTCCGTGCACACGAAAAAGATTTATTTTATATGATATTAAGTGATGCACAGCAAGTTGAATTTAGCTGCTCGAGTATTTTCGAATTTCTAAAAAAAAAAAATACTCAATGATTTACCAGCAATACTCGTTACTCGCCCAAACACTTTTTCCTTGATAACAATCAAAAGCTATATTTAATAAATAATTATTAAAATTTGTCATTTCAACATGGTGTTTCCCTTCTCTAATAAGTAATAATAAGAATCCCATCAAATACAACAACATCATTAACCGGTTCAGATTAAACAGTATTCTTCTTTGTGCGGACACAATCTAATTGAATCCGAATAAAAGAAATACAGAAGCGTTATGAAAACATTGCCGAGTAGACACATTTTTACCAGGGCCGAAGTGTATTTTCCAGTGGATGGAGGGCAAATTATATAACGGTGACGTCATCAAGGGTGCCCAAAGGATTTTCGTGGAGGGGAGAAGGGCGTTGGGAGCTGCTGGCTTTTTTTTTGACAATTTTGGCAGGTTTATTTTTATAAATACCAAATTTGACTAATATTTTTTAGAAGAGGAAAAAAACTTATTTTTATATTTAAAGTTAAAATTTATCAGAAGAGACTAAATTTTAATTAACGAAAAGTTTTGAACAACAAAAAAACAAGTGAAATTGACATTTTTCTCGAAAATTATAACATTTAAATTTTTTAAACTCGACGATATTTTTATAACTTTAAAAATTCTGGAAAATTGGTGGAAAGGGGAATGGTTCCTATGACTCTGGCACCACTGACACAGTTTCACAACAATCAACATACTTTTATGTAATTTCTTAGATAAATCCTCAATTTCAAATAATAATTTATTCGAAAAAGAAAAGGCGGAGGAAATCCAAAGTTTTGATGAATTACGAGTAAATACTCGGATTTAAGATACACGAGTCAAGTTTTTGAAAAAAATTTAAGGGCTCTTGGGTCTAATGTTTTAGCATACTGTAAATACTGAAGCCGGGGCTGAGGAGTCGGTACATAAAATGTCGACTCCGACTTCAGTATTTTGTATGTCACCGACTCCGACTCTAACACACATTATTGTATTTTAATAATATGTTTTATAGCCAATATAAGTACTTTTGAGTTATTTGAGTATACATATATACTTAAAATAGATTTAATTTATAGCTATAGGTAGTTATTAGTTATACGTAGTAAATAATTGTGCTATGAATAAAGAAAATATTTAACTAGATGAACAAGAAATGAAATGGATCAAAAATTATCTACAGCTATCATTCATAAGTTTCGGAAAATATTTTATGTACTCGTAACCGAGGAACAACAATACACTCAATATCTCACTGTAATGTTGCCCTTTTGTCTGATCACATTGACTATATTCAAAAGTGTAATTAGTGAATTAACACAGCTAGTGGCTATGCTCTACCCAACATAATAATTTAGACTTTAGCAGTGTTTGGGAACTGTGATTGTATGGATTATAAAGCACATGGAAAGTTGTGAAGTAAACTTATAAATTAGTTAACTTAATATAGGTATTTTACAAAGTCTAAAAAAATTCAAAATATGAATTTGAAAAAGGTGATCTTACGTTGTGTACGGAGTGTCTCTTCCCAAAAATAACTCAATTATTAAAATCCATTGCCTATTCACTGAGAAATCCGGATATTCTTGGTCGAAAATTAAATTCGTCTTCTCTTTGAATTGCACGTACTTAGAACTGGTTTCTTAAGACACGCGTATTAAACGCGACGCACGGAGTTTGTTATTATTATCTCACTCAAATTATGTCCTTCGACATTTAGGACTATCGTAGTTTGAATCACGAAACCTACACTTTTCTAGATGTTCACTGACGAGGTTGAGTTACCGGAAAAGAATGAGCATAACACAAACATGACACTCCTCTCATAATTTATAAGCGCAATCAATTAATATATTATTTTCACTAATGAACCACAAAATGTTCAAGCTTTCTGACATTTAAAAAAAACCTCTATTAATGAAAAGTGTCATTTATGCCCTAAAACGTCGAAGACAATTTTAAGATAAATAAATAGTCCTATTATTTATTAGCGACAACACCCTTTTTGATTTCATAGAAGGGTCATTTTGGCCTAAAACGTCAAAGTCAATTCGGAAGTCATTTTAAGTTATTCAATGAAGCTATATATTGTATCTTTTTCTTGAATTTTCGCAATGCCAATGTAGTTTAACCCATCTAGAACATTATTAGGTTAATTTTTTTGTAATGTCTTTAAGAAAAAACCATCAATTTATGATTTAAAAAATGTACATATTTATGGCGTTTTATGCCTCATAAAACTTCTTATAGATCAGCTGTTTGAGCAACTTAATACGTGGATGAGAAAAAAGATTAGAGCACTCCCTCTTTTATAACATAGCTACTTCATAAGTTTCATAAATTAATAATACTTAATACATATAATTGTTAACGATTTAGAAAATAACTGGACTATTAAATTATAAATAAGTTTTGTTTACATAAATTATAATAATTTTTGTAGCCGGAGTCAGAATCAATATAAATTTTCCGACTCCAACTCCACAAAAAATAGCACCAAATCTGACTCCACAGCTCTGTATTCAATTACAAAGTAGTGTAGTTTTTTTTAAATAAAATCAAAGAAATTTAAATATATTAAATTAAATATTTTCAGAAATATTTGTAACTCCAACAAGTTTTATGAATTGATTTCTCCCTAAAATGTATTCCAGATCAAAATAATATGTGAGCTGATCTAACAATTTGAGCCTCTTGCAACTTTGTATCTCATTTCTTATAAAGATTTTAATTCAGAAGAAATAATAAAATTGTATTTGTGTTCATAGACCTTAAATTTAACATTTATGTGTCTTTGGCATGAAACAAATGTATAATATAGAAGGAATTTGAAGTATAATAGAGATGTGATACTCGTGAGGGTACAATAAAAAAAAAAGAAGAAGAAATTATTACTTCTATAAATTATTTCTTCCCTTTTTGAAAATTCTAACCTATTAGAGGGCATTAACCAGTACTTCAGTTTACATAATGATTAGTGATTTCTGTCAGCGGATATGTCATCTTTCGAAATTACCAACCTAAAACAAATTTTCACATTACAATGATGAAATAATCTATTAAGAGGTTTTGTGGTTATTATTTACTGAGAGTATTCTATTCTTCCTTCCGCTTTTACTCCTTTTTTAAGACCCTTGTGAATCAGTTATTCATCAAATATTTCCTTCCAGTATGTATGAATAAAAAATAAACAGAAAATAAACGTGGTAATCTTCACAATTTGAAGAATGTTTGGGAGCAGAGCAGCTTAGCAACAAGAAGTTTCATTATATCAGCTGCAAGCAGCCGTAAAAGGAATGCAATAAACACAAATCACACTTCGTATATCACGTCATTACCTTTACTGTACCACGCAACTTTTCTTCCAAAAAAAAACAACAACAGAAAAAGGCTCGAAATCATCTAGTAGTTAGCCAAATAAGTAAATTATGCCAACTGCCATTTATCTCATAAATACTCCCAGACTATTACTCACGCTCTCATATTATTTCTTCACCATTTTTAAAATAAATGATATATTATTAAAATCTACATAGTATTTTATTCGATACTGTATTATAATATTGCTTAGTAATATTTTATTGAAAGAGTAGTTAACAGTAGTTACTGTATTATTTATCTGAAGAAATAGCCAAAATGTCTTCATAGAAATAATAATATGAACAATTTATATGTTGTATAACCACGAGGGATCAACAAGAAATTATATCCCTGTTTTTTTTTGGAAACGGAGCATAATTATGGAATAACTTATGACTTTATTTATTTATCAAATATAATAAATTATGAAAGAGCCATGACCTATCAATGGAGAAGAGGGAATTGACAGCTGACAACAAAACACAAAGGTGTTTTTTCTGTGAGTGTTAGTGAGGTAACGCCGTGATATAACAGGGACATATATGGTAGATTGGAATTACTCTGATGTTGCTTTTGAATTATATTCTGAGTCCGACAAAAAACTACACTTTTCAACTATTCAAAAATGAGTTTTTTCCTTGAAATATTGTCGTGGCCTTATCTTAAATTTAAAACGATATAGAGCGTTTTTGGAAAGGCTCTCTTTTTTAAATTAAAGATAATACTCTCAGCTATCAAATCCAATACTTTTAAGCTTTTTAAATTTCTTCAACTCGAAGCTATGAGCCTCTGAACAAAAAAATTCCTATTTTCTACTTTCAACAAACGATAACTTGAGTTAAAAGTATGATGCAGACATTTTAAAAATGCTTATAGAATTTTTTAACATTCAGCTTTAAAATGTATTATCATAATTTATCGCTATCTTCAAAAAAATCAAAAAATAACAAAAAAAAAGTATGGGCTTTTCTGAAGGCCACGTGACTATGAGAGAAAAAATAAGACCATATTTGGAATCAAGGGATCAATTTGTACTAAGTTGAGCATTAAAAAAAGTGTAATTTTGTTGGATAGTGTTATCTTAGACATTATTGTTCATGTTAGTAAATACTTATGAATTAACAATAAAGCCTAATACGAGAAAAGAGTATAATTCCATCAATATTCCAACAGAAAAGACTATCTAATGCGTTTTATAGAAACACACACTACATATTTTGATCAAAAATTCAAAGGGAACATCAATTTCAACCAGAAATAAACAATAACGAAGTATACATCGCATTTATTTATATTTTAAGGGCACCTTCCAAAGGCACTAGGAAATTAGCAGATATAATGCCATGAATAATTTAATTAAAATCTTGATAGAAGTTGTACCAATAGGAGATTTTAATTCAAATTCCAAATTTTTAAGGTAGTCGGATTTTTTTGAGAGGGGAAGGAGAATTTGAGACATTTGACAAGGCCCCGTACTAGATACCAAAAAGTAGGGGCCATATAATGAGTAAATTTTCTATAAGTTAATTTACCTTTTTTTTAATAAACTTAAAAAAAAGCTTCACATTTTATTTTCTATAATAAAAACCTAGAATTCGATAAAATTATCTTATAAAAAAAAAAAAAGTTTATGATCGTCATAGGCAATGATTCCCAATTAAAAAGCTTTAAAAAAATATTCCACCAAAATAAGATGTTCGCTCCAAAAAAAAAAAAAAATCACCTAAGGACTCTGCAATGATAAAAAGGATGTGAATCACTACCAAAAAGGTGAAAGTAAAATAAAATTGCATTAGCAAAAATATTTATTTTTTCCAAGAAACTTTTTAAGAAGCAATTTTAATAGAACGATAATTTATTTTGCATTTATCTATTTATACATGTTCGCTATGAATATAAGTGGATTCTTCGTGCTTAGACTGCTTCCTTGTTTGGTTTTTAAAGAATATATTAAGGCTTGTTAGGTGAATTTAAATTTAAAAAATAGATAAGAAATATCGTTCTTCATTAGATTGTCAAAAAGAATTCGCTATAAATGGCACATCCCTTTTTTAAACTTTAGTTGATGGAACTAACGGCAATGTTTTATAGTAGAATATTTATGAAATAGAATATGCGATTGAGTTAAAACATTCGTGTAATGAATTTCTTGAGGAATTCTAATATTTTATTTGTTTGATGTATTTGTTTTATGCCATCAAAATAATGATAAATAAAAGAAGTTCATTTAATTTTTTGACACATTAATTACACTTTTGTTGTAATTCAATTATCTCTTTCATGTCATAACTATTCTAAAATAAATAAATAAACATTGCTCTTAGTTGGTAAAAAAAAGACGGAAAAAGGAGTACATTTTCTGTGGTATTGAATATTCCTTAGATTGTCCTACTCAGCAATGTATTGGAAATTTATCAATTCAAGGAAACATATTATCCTCGCATTAAAAAATCTTAGTTGATAATATATATATACACATATGTTTCCTAGAGGTTAGAAACTCAGATCAAGATAGATAAATGTTAAAAATATGTTTTGAAACTAAAAATTTTTGCTTATAACTTTTATCGAATATTAAAAAAAGAAAAAAATTTCTTCATAACAAGAAGGAGTGTGAATCTTTGAAATGCACTAATTTGTAAAAGATCATTTTGATTATTAGATCTATTGATTGCAAAGCAAAAATTTGAATTTTTTCACTGTCGTGTTATCTTTATATATACTCATAATATACAGATTCTGTGCGTGTACTACACTATTAACTGTGGTTCCCACACTATTCAGCAAAGGAGGCTAAAACTTTGCATCTTTTGAACCTGGTCCGGCTGGGACGGGGGTACATTTTTATATATATTAGGGGAGAGGAGCTTATTCTATACTTTTTTTTTTTTTTGAGTTCAAGAAGTCTAACAGGGGATTAAGTTATAAATCAAAAAGTGACTGATGTCTCAAAGAACAACTATACGAATAAGTAGGGTTTTAAATTTATTAAAAATAACAAAAGTTATGGGGCAAAAAAAGAAATTGGTGAAAATTAGTTTTGTTAATTTTTTTTCAGGTTCAAAAAAATGGATTTGCAAAGAAATATTGGATTCATAGAAAAAATAAAGTTAATATAAATTTGTCTGGAAATATGTTTGCATGTAAATTTGACACATAAAAATAGATGTTCAACTGTCAGTTATTTTATGAACAATTTTTCAATTTTTTTCTCTCCATCAGACGTGAATTTTAATTTTTAAGAAGAAATGCCACAAAACAATGCATTTTGGAAGAACAATTTTAAGCTCTAACAATTCAATTCATAGTATTTTCAATTCCCCGAACATTTTATTTCATAATTTTGTAACATTAAACCAGTTATCGAGAGTTATTTTTTCGACGACATTATTCTCGAGAACTTTTTGGGTTTTGCAAGTAGAAAAAAAATCCTGGTAAATCTTTACAATGCCGATATATGTTATTTAATACTTTTTTGCAAATTTCGATTTTGACAAAAATTAAAGATGGACTTCTCATCTAGACAATTTTTTTCATGCATATATGTTCGTATTTTATTTGAAGTTATAACTCAATTTTTTTTTTTCAAATTCATGATAATACATTCCATATTATAATGCTCGCCCGCACCGAAATAATCTAAACATTAAGAAGAAATTACATCGACCATTGTCAGTGTGATTTCAGCTCCCTTCTTGGTCCGAGCTAAGCCGGGTAACCCTTTGCTAGTTCAATATAAAGTCAAATATATAATAACATTAAAAACTATGAACAAAAAAGAGAGGCTTAAACTTTGTTACATACTTACTATTAGTTATATAATTAATTCATGGTTAGAGGTAATAAATAGTATACTTTTTCTAAGAATAATATCTTTTGCCTTTTTCAAAAATTATATAGCACTGGTTTTAGACAAAGAAAAATTCTCCAAAGTAAGGGCTATAACATTATATTTTATATAAAATGATTTTGTCGAGCATGGAGTAATCTAGACTTAAAACGTGTACTCTTTTTTACCTTCCTTTTTTTGATCAACTTAAGGCTATTAAGTTAAATTATAATAATTATGAAATGAAAAAGGCAGTTAAATTTGAACCTTCGAGTAACGAATGTCTTTAAAAATTAAAATAATGATTTTGATTGATCCTGACATTTCAGGTTATCTGAATGACAACACTAATCAATAAATGTTTGCCCATTGATTTAGATGCTGTGTTCCTGATTGCTTTCACCTCAAAAAATATGATAATAACCTTTACATACTTTTTTTCTATAAAGAGCACCATTTTGTATCCTCAATGTGTCAAACTGAGTGGTCCATTCAAATCCAAAAACTTATTAATTCAATAATTAAGGGGAAAAAAAGAAAAGAAACTTGAGCTCTCTATCATACGTACAAGTCGAGAAAATGACATTTGAACGTGATCGACGAATGCTTATTCGCGCACTCCAAACAGTTGGGCGTGTACGCCGTCAGCTAGTCCACAACTTTAGAGAGGAAGACGGGCTCTGTCAAAAAGGCGAAACTGGATTCATATGAGTTTAAGAAAACACTCCAGCCTAATCTCCTCAAGTCCATGAGGGCCATGCAAGTAGACTGTCTTGAGAGCTATAAAAAAACTAGGTGCAAAGAGCCTTGTGAGGCTGAAGAGGTTACTTTTGATACCGTCAATGAATAAAAACCATCTTATCCGTTGCAAAACTCTTTGAATGAGTCTTTAAAGTTCTTTTGAACTCTTTTTTGACATTTTTGACCCTCCTATAGTCCTGATGCCAACCCCTCGACTACACCTTTTTGGTACATGTCGAAGAGAAGGGCTTCAGTGTCCGTCATCCAAACACAGAGGCCTCTAAGCCACTGTCAGCCAGCACTGGGACGCTAACACAGAGGACTACATCTACAGTAGAAACCAGGCCTACTGCCACCATCGTGAAGCCATAATTGCCACTAAGGACGTAAAAATTAATGATTAAGAGAGCTCAGAAACACATCTATTTATATTATTATTTTTGTTGTAATTCTTTTGTTAATTAAACAATTAAATCTTGTATAAGTTTAAAATTCAAAGTTTTGAGATTTTAATGGACTACTCGCTATTTAAGTTTACACTTAAAGAAATGCTCACAGCTAAAGTTTCAATAGGATTGTTTACAAATATGAGATTGCAATGTATTCAAAATATCCTTTGTAATTGCTTTTACTGATAAATATTGGCTGTATCTTCAAAGACAACTAAATGGAACACAAAAAATCCTTGTGGTTGAAATGCGGGTGCGCTGAAAGATCCTAGCCAAGTTTGCCATTGACGTCAGGATCAACCGGAACGCCGTGTATAGCATTAAAAAGTGATTTGAAGCCCAAGGACCAGTTATCAGGAAGTCGGAAAGAGCAATAAGAACAAAGACCATGATTACGAGCGTCAAAAACCCCTTAGTAGAAATCCAGTGTGGACGATTTGGAGTATAGCCAAGAAGATGAATGTGAGCGAGATGACGCTCCAAAGGATAATTAAAGATGACTCGGTAGCAATAACAAGAGTAAGGAGGAAGAAACATCTCATTACAACGGCACCAGAGGAGAAGAGATTCTCCAGAGCCAAACTTCTTTTGAATGTCCCCAAAAACATGTGGCCTCTAAACTCCCCAATCTTAATCCTTTGGATTGTTCCATCTAGACAAAGGTCAAGGGATTTGTTTTTAACAAACCGCATGGGTGAGTTAAATCTTTAGAGTTTGCCATTAAGGCCGCATGGGTAGATTTATCATAAGATTACATCCATAAAGTTTGTGTGATCTTCAGGAAAAGGGTGGATGCTCTCCTTGAGGCTGAAGGGGGCCATATGGAATATAAAATCTCGATTTTAGATATAATTCACTAGAAATAAACTTAATTTTGTTCTCACTGTCTTCACAAACAAGTTTTAATAAAGTTTGCAAAACAATATTCAGGATAAACTTAAATATGACGCATAGGGTATGTTCCATCAATAAGCCTTGACAGCATGACAAAATGTACAAAATTATTTTTTCAAGAAACTATTTTTTTTAATATATGTATTCATTATAAACAATACATTTATAAAACAACGGAAACAGTATTATCCCGTCCTGGTAAAAAAAACATAAGAACAAAAGAAAAAACGATGTTTCCAACTTCTTATGGCAAAAATAATAACACCTCACTTTAAGATCTTCCCCTGACTTGTTTGTAAAAATATATCACTTTCTTTATCTATACCTTAATCATTTTTGACGTTCAAGCAACAAATCTTTAATAACTTTTAAAATATTTTTTTTTAAGGTACTTTTTATTTTATTATGATGTCTTCTCACTTTACAATAAATTCCAATTTATCCCATTCGGATCTAAAATGACAAATTTATTGTAATTCAATGAAAAACTTAATTTTTTGTATTAATAAAGTTATTTTTAAATGAGTATTTTACATATATCTTTCAAATGGAAAATATTTTTATTTAAGAAATTACATGACGTATCTTGTAATACGTTTTAAAAAAAGAATTTTTGAAATTTATATTATTTTAATGGTATTTGACGTAAAAACAAACAAGAACAACATTTTCATCAGAAGGTGAAAAACCAATTATTAACATCCTTATGTTCTTGGTTTTTAGTACCAACGTCTCAAAGGTGAAACTTGGTGATATAAACATGTATGCAAAAAAGAAAAAAAAAATAATGAATCAGAGATATTGAGCACTTATATATATATACACAAACATAAACATATTATTCAAGACTAGGTAGTATGAAAAAATAAAAAGGTGAAAGATATTTATGTAATGGAGCCAAGTACATAGATATATAAGCACACGGTAGCTACCCAGCACCACCTCTGATTTCGTTTTTTTTGCTAGCTACATTTAAGATAATAGTTAAGAAAATCCTTCAAAAATTTAAAAATCCTGTGGAGTTTGATGGACCCTATTGACAAGTGTAATTAATAAGAACTTTTTTTTTGATTCCGCAGACAATCGTTACACAATTGTTATGGTTCAACTCTCTCTTTCATTTGATAAATATTTTAATAATAAAAAGAGAAGAAATTAGTCCTTAGTTGGTCAAAGTACTCAGATATCATACCTGTTATATGAATGTATAATACTACGCCAATATACACTGGCAGCAGAATAAGAGATAATTTTTGGAAGGTAATTAGAAAGGGAGAATTTCTTTGTCCTAAGTAAGCTAAACTAGAATAAACTGGTCTTAAAGCTACTTTATATATGTGATCAAAGCAAAGAAAGAGAAAATTGGTGCATCCATTTAAACATAGCAAGAAACTATATAGAAATTTTAATGAACTGAGGTTTTCATTTTCTTAAACCATTTTATTGTTCGAATGTGATTTATTTGATTTATAAAAAGATTATGAATCTTTCATACTTTTAAAGTTAATACAATGTTATCATCTGAGTCCCTGAATAAACTAGTTAAAAGAAAAATATACCAAAAGTACTACGGAGTGAATTGTACAAAATTGATATGGTCATCATATCTTCAATAATTTTTTGATTACTCTGTGATACTTAGTTTTAGTGTTAAATCGAATAAGGAAATGGTCATAGAACAAAGGTATCTTTTAAAAAAGTAAACTTTGTTGTGTTTGTTAGGCAAAATCATTCAAATTGGTAGAAAAAGGACTGTAGTTAATAATGGGTTCTGTAAACTCTTATGTACATGCTTGCCCTTCAGTTTATTTTATTTTTCTCCTCTTCAAAACATTTTAATCATAGTAAGTGATGATTCACACCACATTTTTATAATATATACTACTTTAATATCAGGAAACTGTTCTTTTAACCCACCCTCCGAGATAAAAGTAGTTTTTTTTTCCAATTTAGAATTTTTTTATGTATAAACAAAGTCAATTTTGATATATTTTTCCTGAGCTGAGAGTGAGCTCCAAAAACTTTTTCCTTATCCTTTCTTAACAGACAAAACTTCAATTAAACTTATTTTTTACTTTGCTAGTGAAAGAAGTTGAGCTCGTCAATAGATTGTAAAGTTTAATTTTTTTAAATGTTTAAGTGCAGTTTATTTGGTACTTTTATTCAAAGGATTGGATCTGAAGAGTGAGACACACCTTTTTAATGGCTAAAAAAGAAATTCAAGCTCTAGAACTACGTCATTCTCACTACCTACTACTCGGCTAAGAATCGAAGCAATACTTTAAGACTTACAACTCGACTTGATCACACAACCAAATACCCGTGACTAGACTTGAGCTCAAAAGCTAGTAAGACTCACGACTCAACTTGGATTCGAAAGTCATTTGAATTATTTCCCTAGATATTCACTAGTGCTTCAAGTATTTTTTTATTTTATGAGGACTTGAACAGGGCTCGATATAAACATTTAAGGAATTTGACTTGTGATAAAATACTTGCCACTTGACTTGGACATTAAGTACCAATAATGAATTTTTACCCTCTCTTTTATTTTCAATTAAAAAGAAGGAATATTTACAACTTCACAAAATTCAATAAAATTTCAACAAATTAACGTTCAGAACACTAGTAAAATCCAAGAGCAGAGAGATTAACAGCTCACAGATGTTGATATTTTAAGGACACTATTGTGTTAATAATAGAGAAAGACACCTAGAGTCAAATATAAACAGCCTAAATACAAATATTTTACTACTTATTACTTCAGTGGGATTCAAAACTTATGGATACTTTGACCAATAACAATGTTAATGAAGAGCTGCTGACTGTAGCGATCGATGAAGTGAACAAAGCTCCTTGGGATTCCATCTTAAAAAACAGGCACTGACCGACACTCAGGAAAAGTTATAAATGAGAATAGCATGGAAATGTGAAAAATCAGTTGTACCGAGGGTGTTTGACCCAAATTCCTCTAACACAGACAATATAACTGCTGCTTGTATTTGTCCTCAATAGGTCTTAGGACGGCTGTTACTCTGGACACCATGTCGTCATCAAATTGTTGAGGTGATGCTGACACAGATATTCAAAGACCTGAAGATAAAAACTTCGAAATCACCAGAACTATCCGTCTTCAAAATATTTCTGAACATTTTTGAAAGTGAGAGCTGCCTCAGCAAAGAAAAGCTGAAACTCTTTGTTCATTGATGAAATTAGGACAAGAATGGAGAAATGAAGCACTTCAGTTTGTCAAAAGTCTCTACATCACATCAGTGTGACCATTACAAGGAATTCTCTGAACTGTGTGTGTTGTATTTAGATGCCCTCAGAAACAAGGATTTTTGACTCAAACGTCCTGCTGCAGTGTACAATGCATGCCCTCTAGATGTTTGAAATTACTGTTTTTAATAAAAATTGTTCTTTTACAATATAATATCTTATTTGTGTCAAGTGGAACCATTTATATCAAATATCAGACTGAGAAGTCTTTGTCAATTTTGTATATTTTCTCTACAGTTCTTTTTGGAATACATGTACCACAAATACTCCTTGAAATGATTTGTGTCTGTACAAGAAATCCCAGTAATATAAGGTAATCAATCCAACCATGTCTAAGAGTACCATATTTGCTCCATCTCGTCATCTGTGGTATTTAACCGCAGAAAATGTACCACTTGCGCTCATCAGTGATTTAAATCCAACAAGTGAGCAACACAATATGGGCTAAGAGGTTCATAGTAGTTAAATATGAACTTGGTGACACACAGGGCATATTGCTTTAGTACTTGTTTTTGGAAACCACGTTTTCCATTTGACATAATACAGTCTACGACATTTCAGATTTAGTTTCATGCGAATCCTGGCTCATCTTTACACTGCTCAGTTTGGAGACTACTTTCCGGATAAAAAAAGTCACAGAGTAGATAATTTTTTCGTGTTATATGTCTTCCAAATCAATGATCAATTCCATTAGCGTCAGTAGAAACAGATATGATTGCACAAGCGGAAGCTAATGTAATAGTGAGTAAAGATGAGTAGCTGTGAAGATTATCACATTGTAGATAATTTATTTACGTTTGATTTGTTTATTTCGGATTATAGTATTTTTTCATTAACCTCGAAAACAAATAATACTATTGGATGTCGTATGAAGGGTGCAAGAATGTTTAAATGCAAATATATTTATTATGATTTAAATTACTTTTGTCTCATTTTTTATTTGATGGACATAAATCCTGTAACATTCCCATTTTTTACCAATGATGTGGGCCCGGTAAATGTTAACCAAAATTTATGGAATTTCTACAAAAACAAAAAAAATGCTCTTTGTATACATGCACAGGCCTACATTTTTATTTCTTAAATAAAAAATATCAATATGATTTACATCAGGTAACACTATATACATTATACCATGCACCCTGTATACAGGATCGATGCTATATGTACACCCCTGCAATATTTCAATAATAAAACAACATCGTTATTTCTTAGATCCAAATATCTACATCTTGGAACAGTATATATGGTGCATCCAGTGACTTTTTGTCATATATTCATACGATATCATTAATTGATTTTTTTTTTTTTTTAATCACAAAATATTTCCCAAGATCTACATATATAATAAGGTCTGAGCAGTTGAAAAGAAAACAGTAATTTTTAGTTGTGTTACTATATAATAATGTAACTGGGATAAGAAGTTGGGAATATCGTAATATAATATAAATTTTTAATATAGGCATGCACTGGAGAAAAAATATTTTTTGTAATCACAAAACCTTTATTGGAAGGAAGTAAACAAACTTATCCATGTAGATATAAATCATTAAAGTAATTAGATTGTTAACAACTGTGTATATATAACATAAATACATATATTTATTATTTACATACATTAAATTTTGAAAAACCTAAAGATAAACCTTGATTATTATTGTGCGGCAGTGGGATGTCACAACAACGTAGTCAAAGATAGTAAAGCTTTCTAAAGAAGTAAGCCAGAAAGAAAAAAAATGATTAAGAGTCTGAATAACAGAGTTTTTGATGGAAAAGTTTGGGACTTGAAAAGCAGTAAGTCATAATAATATTGAACTTAATATTGAAATAATGATAAATTGTAATATTCTTGACGGTTCCTTAAGGCTCAAAGCTTTGCTCTGAGCATTTCACGCGTGAATGAAAATCTGATGACTAAGAAAATCCAGACAAACTATCTTTTATATTTCCTACTGGTCTTGTCAAATTTATTCGCAAACGGCTATAGAATGCTTTTAGAGGAGAATGAATCGATAATTAAATGAAATTAGTAATATCCTTATGAAGACTTATTGATTTTTTATTTTTTTGTTGACCAAGGTGTTTAAAGCACTATGCTATGTAGTTTCGAGTTTGAATATACAAAATATACTCATTTAAAAGTATTATTTTCTACTCAAGTCTCAAAATATTGCCAATCAATCGAAATTAAGACAATGGAAGCTCAGATAATTAAAAGAGAAGATGCCCACTTGTAAACTTTTTGAATTTATGATCGACAATTTTCTGCTTTTACTGAAATATATACACAGAAATATTTTTCTATTTATTTCAAATCGTTTATCACCTCTGACTTCTGTGACAGTTTAAAAACATGATTTCTTCAATCCCTTCCCTTTGGGATACTTTGCCCATTAAATTTTATTCAGATATTGAAGAAAATAGCTCTGCAGTTTTTATTTGGACGCTGATTGTACCACCAAGAATAATTACACTATCCAACAAAATCACACTTTTTTTTATGCACAAGAACGGCGTATGCTCAACTGAGTACAGTTTGATCACCTGATTCCAAATATGGCTTTATTTTTTCTCTCATAACCTATGGGGGTTTCAGAAATAGGCCATACATTTTTTGCTATTTTTAAGGTTCAAAGCAGTTTTAAGCCCTCATTGTTGAAGATAGGGATAAATTATAGTAATATATTTTAAAGTCGAATATTAAAAAATTCTAAAACCATTTTTAAAATGTCTGCATCATACTTTTAACTCGACTTGTCTTTGTTTAGTAGAAAATAGGTGCCTTTTTTTTTAAAGGCTCATAGCTTCAAGACGAATTGATACAAAAAGTTTAAAAGTAATACATTTGATAAGTGAAAGTATGAACTTTAATTTTTTTTAAAAAAAACCTCACCAAAAACACTTTATACCGTTGTCAATTTAAGATAAGGCAACCACATATTTCAAGGATAAAACTCATTTTTGAATTGACCTTATAATAAAAGTCAATAAGTATTCGTATGCCCCAACTACATGAGATAGAAACAAAGAGAGAGAACAATAAATGAGATAGAAACAAAGAGAGAAAAAGAAAAGATATATTATACAATTTGTAATAACATTAAGCCTCATGTCTCAAACTATATAAATAAATTATTTCAAGCTTCATGGACACAAGAGGACCCGTAGTGAGTAAGGGATTCCAAAAAACGGACATATAACGGAGTCCTCAGAGCAAATCATTTTTCACTTTCTCTCTCTTTGTTTCTATCTCATTCTCTTGTAGTTGGGGCATACGAATACTTATTGACTTTTATTATGAGATCAATTCAAAAATGAGTTTTATTCTTGAAATATTGTCGTGGCCTTCTCTTAAATTGACAACGATATAGAGTATTTTTGGAAATGTTCTTTTAAAAAAATTAAAGATCATACTTTCAGCTATCAAATGCAAAACTTTTAAACTTTTTGAATCTATTCTTCTTGAAGCTATGATCTTCTGAATAAAAATGATATATTTTCCGATTTAAACAAAGATAACTCGAGTTAGAATTAAGATGCAGAGATTTTTAAAATGGTTCTAGAATTTTTTAACATTCGGCTTTAAAATATATTTACATAATTTATCCCTATCTTCAACACAGAGGCCTTAAAACTGCATTGAACCATAAAAATAGTCAAACATAAAAAAAATGTATGGCCTATTTCTGAAACCAACGAGGCTATGAGAAAAAAAATAAGGCCATATATGGAATCAGGGGATCACATTCTATTAAATTAAGTATATAGTGATTTTGTACCATTTTTGCTGTTGGACAGTGTTATTAGAAAAAATTCACCAAATCAATATACAAAATATACTCATTCAAAAGTATTATGTTCTACTCAAATCCCAAAATATTGCCAACCAATATAAATTCAGACAACGGAAGCCCAGATTATTAAAAGAGAAGAAGCCTACTTGTAAACTTTTTGAATTTATGATCGACAATTTTCTGCTTTTACTGAAATATATACACAGACATATTTTAAAATTTTTTCTTATTTTATTACTTTAGAAAAGTTTGTTTACTTTATTATTTTGAAGATCTCATAATTGTATAATTTCAGCTGTGCTCCTGCATTTTCCAATTATTAGTATAAATACTGTTGAATAATATTTATCTCCATAGAAATATATTTTGTTTAAAACGTTCATTATCAATATTAAATGAGCTTATATAAAGTATATTCCCAACATCTTACCCAGGAACGTAATTATAATACTGTTTTATTTTCAACATTATTATATATACCCTGGATTAAGCCTCAGTTGAAACTTGATATAGCTGTTTTTATTTATTCTCCAAATTTATTCTCTGATTTAGCTCAGGTCTGCTTAGCGTCAGTGTTTTACTTGTTCTTTTTGTAAAAATCCCCGTATTTTTTCAACAAGAGACGTGATAGGAATATTGAACTTACCTTCTTTTGTATAAAATAAAGGTTTATAATTATAAATGCCTTTTTGATCGTAAACTATGGCCTTCTTTTTGCAAGTGCCCTTTTGAATATAACAGTGTCCAATTTCTGCTTTCTTTTCTCATAGCTACTTGAAACTCATTTAATTCTCTTGCTTAGTCATTAATCGTCGCTTTCCACTTATTTTATTAACTGTATATACACTTCATGGCCTCTACAAGTTACATCATACTCATATTTCTATTTTTATAGTAAAAAGTGCATTTGTGGTGGAGGTTATTGCAAGGAAAAACATAGAGCTGTAGTTTTTTTTATGATTGTGGCAAAAAATTGATTATGACTTATGTATGGCATTTTCCACTTTTTTAGGTCATAAGTTGCATTATTAAAAATCTACATGCTCCTTTAATATAGAAAAAAAAACCTACTGATGTATAAAACGTATGTATTTTGTTGGATGGTATCAGCAAGGCCGGTTTTATCATTATTGGGGCCAGGGGCAGAGATAAATATGCGGTGACTATTTCATTCTTTCATCTTTTTAATGAAAAATAATAATTTCTCTTTTTTTAAATATAGATGAGGGATTTTTACTTTAGAAAAGGTCAATTTTTTATAGCTTTTTGCATGCATATTTAATTGAATCAGGGTTTCTTTAAAAAATAATTTTTATTACTTTCTTAAAATAACCTTTATTTTTATCATTTATGGCCTTTTTGTAAAAAAATATTTTCGGTGTATATATTAAAATTCTTCTAAGCGCAGGCCTTAATTAAGGGCAGGGCATAGGCACATGCCCCTGAAACTGCCCTTCTGTTTTAAGACAACATCTTTTTGCGGACAAAATCTACCGTAGACAAAAACCCACGAGATAAAAATAATTTAATCAAAGATCCCTAATCAAGTAAAAATTCCGAAGATTTTTGTTCCAACCACATCATGAATTTTATTTAATGTTTATGATTTGTAATATCTGGAAGATACAGTTTGTTCTAAAGTACATAATTGATGACAAGTATATAAATCCAGATATTTTTCAGCAATAGTTTTTACCATTGTAGTTGTCTTCCACTTACAACAAGATGAGATAAAGTTATTTTTAGTGTTAAAAAGAAATGATCTCAATATTTTATTTATTTAATAGAACCATATTACTATGATTTGATCAACTGTTTGTCTCTTAATTAAATCAGTACATACAAATTCAAACTTTTTAACGCAAGGTCAGCTATTTTCATGCCCTACGAATAATTTTTACAGCAAACCTCGTGTAAAGAGGACTAAAGTTCAGTTGTTGTTTTTTTTTTTTTAAATATTTAAAATGATTGAGTTATCATAATGAAAAGTCAAATATCTTAATCTTTTTTTTGTTTGTTCATCAATATTTTTTGTCCTATAAACATTTTGGACATTTCTGTCACAATAAAACGCATTTCTGCTAAAAAATACACTTTTTAAATGACATTTCTTGATTTTCCAGAATAAGTAGGAAGTCCTATTATACAGGGAACGGCTGTTGTTTAACTACACACTTTAAGCCCATGCAGCAGCTGTGCTTGCGCAGGTAGAACGGTTTCTGTTGTTTTAACGGCTAACCAAAAGTGTTTGGAGTCAGTTTAAAAAAATGGCATCGATCAACTAAGTATTTATTCCACAATCATGGAAAAGGCAGGATGACCATGCCATGATCCGCGTCGGATGAGACAATGTTGAGATTGCAAACTTCTTAAACATGGACAGGTCCTTTTTCTAGAGAGTCAAGAAGGAACTGAAAGATTAAGAGGTGATTATGAATCAATAACCATACCACACTGTAAAGAAAATATTGATCTTGTCAGAATTTTTTGACTTTGTTGGAACCAGTGATTGACCTCCAAACTCACCAGACCTAAATCCCATGTTTTTTTTGTGTGGGTGCAAGTGAGCGACATACTAACAGATCCTCCTGCAACACAAAGTCCGAACTGATGTCCAGGATCCGATATAAATTCTAGAATCTGCCAAAGATGACTGCTATCAATACATGTTCCCGTTTCCGAGACCGAGTCTAGACCTTTATTGATGCCAAAGGAAATTAAATCATCTTTCATTTGGCATTGTTTTTATTAACATAGGAAAGTTAATTTAGAAGAAAGTCGTTATTTCAAATTTTGTTGGTCTTAAATAAAGGTCTCACACTGTGCCTTAATACAACATTTGAACCATCATAATTCAAGCAAATGTAAATTTTGGTAGATTTTGCTGACCTTTGCGTTCCCTCCTTTTAGGGGGATAAGATAAAAAAAACACTATAAAATTTAAAGTATTTAAATTCGATCAAATCTTTTTCTCTACTGAAAATACGGCCCACAAAGGGTGAAAAAAGGGATTGATCCAATTCTAAGAAATATTGTAATTCAATAAATTTATTATAGGCTTATTATAGGCCTCAAATCTAGATAATTACTCTTAAAATCAATCAATTAACTCAATAATTCCAATTAAAGTGATTATAATCACAGCGAACTAACTTTAATTATTTACAAAAATTGTGGACAAATTTGTACTGAAACATGTAAGTGTAGTTTGCCCTACTGATCATTTCAATTTGTGGGGACTATAAAAAATATACCAATACGCAGAGAATATTTTAAAATTAAAGTAAATTCCCAGGACATAACGATCCAATCTTGAATAGCTGATGTTTTCATCAATTCCATTCTCATTTTTATTACATAAAGCATAATATCAAATATCTTCATTTTTCCCTCGAGAGTTGTAGTGATTTTTTTCGCTATAAATCAGAACTGAGATGAGACAGCCCTAAAAAAATGACATGAAAAGTTCTAAATTTGTGTTAATTTAAATCAAATTACGAACAATCTGTCGCTTTTAAACTTATCTAGTTATACTGAAAGCATCAAATTGAGCATAAGTATTCTAATTATAATTTAACATTAACGTTTTTATGACTATCAAATCCAGTTTCCAACTCTAGAGATATTTGGATCGTTAACATGAAACCCTAAGAAAATTTAAATTACATTTTGGGATATAAATTATTTTATCTGTTTATTGGCATATTTCGTAATTTTTTAAATCTTCTAGTTCTTGCTCAAACGTGCTATACAGTTGTACATTATCTTTTTTATGAAGAAACAAATTTACGTTTTGAAGATGTAGTTCCAAAAATTAAAAACAACAGAAGATCCTAAATCTAACTTAACTTAACTAATAAAAACTGTACTCTACAAAAAAATACTTATTAATTTATCTGTTTCACAAGAAAAATATTATATTACTCTATATTAAATTAGTAAAGCTAACCAAAGAGTGTTCACTGTTCATAGTATTTACTGTAATATCAAATATATTAGGTCGGCTCAAATGTTCGTAGGCTTACACATAAAAGGTGTCACAAGAATTAAATCATATGACCTTTAATTTGTATCAAACTTGAAAAAAATACGTGTACAAGTTTGTTTTAAATAAAACATGGAATATTTTCTAAAATATAAGTTATGATATTCCTTATGTCGTTTTTCATTATTTTTCAGCCTAAAAATGGAAATATGTCGAGTTTAAAACAAGATACATAATCAATAAAAACATTTTATAATCATAAAAACCCCTTTTCCATCAGTTTTTTTTTTCGTACCTAAATTTGGCGATTGTGTTAATAATGAAAAATGACTACGAACGATGTAGTCCCGAATTACTATAATCTCTTATATTTCTGAAACCTGACGACCTAGATCAAAAATGAGGTCAGTTTTGGATGTTGTGCTCAAAGATATATTATATTCTTGGTTTCATTTTATTGGTAGAAATTAAACAATGAACAAAAAAGAAGAAATAGTACACGCTCAACTTTTTTTCTTTTCTATTTGGCATAATATATATAGTACAACAGATTTTTCCCCCTTAAATAAAAAACTAAAGCATGCTTTCAAACATAATTTTGAATCAATTCAAGCGTGTGGTGAGAAATTTAAGGGACACTAAAAATCTTAATTGTGAGTATTTGATTTGATTTTGATATACTTCCGGTTTGATAAGATAAGCCCAGACAATTTTAAACACGTAGAGAAAATAATGCACTCAAATCCGAACTATGGATATTGATAGCCCTAAGATTCAAGGATTGCAGATTCATTAGCACGTTGTCCCGGGCTATTTATTTTTTCACTCGGGTAACTAAAATTTTACAGACACTGCATAGCGGGGTACCTAAATGAGGAAGGAAAAGAAAAAATTCCGGAAGAATGGATACATATAAAACAGTTGCTTTAAGTACACTGTGGTTGCAAACTAGACCAAAAAATGGACCAGTTCATTTTATTTCGGGTAACCAAAACCGAGTGACTGCACGAAGGACTACTTTAGATTTTGAAATTTTACAAGCCCCCAAGATTATTTTCTAAATTATTTTGATCACCTTCTGCATTCACTCGATACAAGGTCAAAAGACATATTAATTTTAATTTTTTTATCATCTGTCATATTGATAAGTGTTAATCATTGCATAAAATTAGAGTGAAATTTGGTTTGATTATTTTTTAACTTAACCAGATGAATGATAAAGATAATAGTAGCACAAATACTAAAGTCTGAAATGTGGGGCGGCACTGTGACTATAAGTTTTAATTGTAAGTTTTTCATTAAATCCTATGAATAAGCTACAAATATCATTTTTAAAAGTACTCTATATCTATAAAAGAATAAAATAAGATATTTTTTTCTATATATTTGTTAGCGTCGTTAGTATAAAAAAATCAAAAAATAATAATTCTTGGAGATATTTAATGTTTAAACTAGTTCGAATACTAAAATGTTTAAACACCCCCATTGGCATAAAATCATTATTGACGAAGAAAAATATTCCTCTTCAAAATATAATAGGATTTGAGAACGATAACGGTTCTTCAATAATGGGGGGAAATTTGTTAAAAAATGTGTTCGTCTTATTTTGTTATGGGATGTATTTTGTCATGTTTATGTGCCAGTCATTCTGTCGCTGTATTACCATCATATTAAAAAAAACAAAAACTTTTTGATCAATATTACCCGTACTTTTCACGTAGTGGTAAAAGATAACGCGAATTTGTTTTTATCCAAGATGTAGCTAATGCCCGTCGTTATAAATTTCTAAATTGGCTCACTTCTTCTATATTTCCAAAGTGAAGAAAAGGTTGATAAATTTGACTATCCAAGCATAATTTTCAAAACATTAAGTGAATGTGAAACCAAACCTATGTTACAATTTCTGCTATTATCTATTTCTAGTTTATCTGTAATCTAATTTGATATTAAATTTAAGTTTTTTTTTTTTTTTTTTGTACTCCGATGATGTTGAGCTTTTTGTGAAAAATGAAATAAAGCAGTCAGCCGAATTATCAGATGATTGATTCGAATAATCTAAGCAATTACAAAAATATAAATAAATTTTATCTTGGAGGAAAGGCATCATCACATTTAATGAAATAATTGATAGGAAGCTTAAACATGATTGCTTAAAGTTTCTGGTAGGGCTATGTATGAGATAAAAAAACATATAATTTTGATAACAATGGGATAATTGCAAAGTTAAATAAATCCAAAAGTATTTCAAAGCCCCAAAATTTCTACAGTATCTTTGTTTTCATTAGCTGTCCACTTCCCTAGCACTGGAACATAGAGAAAACTATTTTGATGATCAATGGAGGTTTTGCCCTTTATCTGCAGCAGACCGTTTGCCAATATCTACATAAATTATTCTACAGTATTAAATAAGTACAGTTTTCTTTCACGATAATACATTGTTCACAAAAGATGATAAATTCCTGGAATAGAATACTCCGGGTTACAAAATATATCAAAACATTAATATTTACAAAAATATTGTCTTACTTATAAGTAGGTAATTTGTTTAAAGGCCAATATTTTAACTATTAATTGTCCCTTTACGATTTCTCTTTTCGTTTTCCTTACTCTGATACTCACTATTATTATTTACACTTCCCAAGCAGTAGAGTAGTGATAGGATGGGCTCATATTCCTTCATTTCCCCACCCTCACCCCCTCCCGACATTGCAGGATAGAAATGCGAAATTTACCATGTCTTTGGTATTACATTTGAGCCAGACTCTATGTCATATATTTTCTTTGAATTCCAGTTCTTAGTAGATCTTCTCAAAGTTAGTTCCTGCAGGTATTCTTGGTTCTCATCCATGCAGGAGTATTCAACACTAGATGTGATAGTCTCTGACACATGCGTCAGGTTGTTGTCTTGTAGAGTGTTATGTGGACTATCAACATCGTGAGAATGTGCTGTAACGTTTGTGCAGATCCGTTGAGTTGTACTCGTTGCAGGGGTTTGATCCCTGCAACTCATCCCAAATAAGTACAATGCATCTTCCATGAGTCTATAATTCCGTGTATATCAGTCAGTAATTTGTTGTAAGACCCAGAGTTTAATTACACTGGGAACACTAATTTTGTAGAAATGAATTCTAGCCAATTATCGAATTTATCTTTGAGTGCAAAATCCAAAACTGATTTGAGTCGTCTGAAATCTGAAATTTCTGTTGTTATAGTAATTCTAGACTATTATCGTTCAGAGTCATTTTACTCATAAAACAATCACCAAATTAAAAGTAAAATAATAAAACTAATGTAAAAGTTTTTTACTGATTCTGTATCTTATTTTGAACTAAATATATATCCATTTTAAGCTGAAAAATTAGGAACACTCTTCTTTAGACCCTTATAACTTATTCAAAATAAATAGTGATGAGAAATATCATTGCTTATATTATATATAAAAATATTCAATGTCTAATAAAAAAAAAATCTGGATAAAAAAATTAAATCGTCTATAATTTATCATTTACTAAATTATTTTGAATATGAAGCATCTATAAACTTATTTTAACCCCTTACATCTAAATTATTTTTTCATATATATTTATTACTTAAAAACTTATCAAGAGTTCAAATTTTTCCCCCCCAGAATATTATTGTAATCTGTATTCAACGCCACCTAACCAGCTTATTTTATGAAAATTCCTTAATAAATATGAAAAACTAAATTGACCAAAAATGAATCAAAATCGACCTTTTTAAAGGCAATTTTTTTGAAATTGAAACATAAAGTATATTCTATAAGTTCCAGTAGTATATAAAGCACTTTAAGAAAAAAATATATTCGCTTCTAGATAAGGTCCTTCATTTCACTCGATTTTTTAGTTGTTATATACATTTTTTATTAACTTAATCAAGATAAAGTAGTAGACAGTTCTTTTTCCAAATGCTGAATGTTTGTATCAGTTTGTCATTTACTTTGATTTTCATCTACATAGTTCTTTCATGACGAAATATGACACTGCATCGTAGATATACAATAAAAACTTGAGTTTAAAAAAATAAAAGCTTTAAAGGCCATACTTGCAGAGGTTGAATGTTTTAATGGTCCTTTTCGAGTTCTACGGTTTTAGTAACAATAATAAATGTGGGTTTCAGTCTGTGCGGAAAAATGTTGTTGCATAGTGTAATAGTTCTACAATTAATAATAGGAAGGATTTTTAAATTTCTACTCGTCTGACAACAATAACAAAAATAGTATTTTCATTTCTAATTAAAACCGAATTAATCAATAAGATTATAAAATAAAAAAACGGAGAACTCATAATTAGGGAATGTATATTTTGAAGAATATCATTAATGTTATATTATTTTTTCAATCAATACTTAACAAACGTATTATTATTTTGTTACGTTTTAACTATTATTTTCAGTAAAACAACTTATAACTAGCTATTATGGCGAACATTTAATAATTTATTCATTTCTGTGGAGATCTTAGATCTTTTCGAGAGTCATATTCCAATATGATGACAAGTAATTTGACTGTTCAGAAATGGATTCCCGACTCAATAAGTTTGGGTCGGTTTAAATGACATTGAGATATTTTAACATAAGTATACAAAAGTTAGGAGATGTGTTATATATTTTGTCAAACACATAGTCATTTAACAGCTCCAAATAACTATTTATATGTAACAGCAGAATAGAATATGCTTTTTAGACCAAAATATCGAGAAAAGAGAAGCACATTATCTTTACAAGCTCAGAGTCATCTTCATCTTGTTCTCCAATGATAAACGAGAATCAGTTGTAATAAAGAAATTATATATATTCTATATGTATGGTAAGAACTTCAAATTGTTGAAGTACCTAATATTAGTTCCAATTAAGATATCATATTTTATATTTCACATATCTAAATCTCAAAGTGAATGGATCCCGCCATAAATTCAACTTTCAATCCTTGAATATATTCATTGTAATATATAGATTCCTACCCAAGGAAGAACTTCACTCTAATCTCATATAAAGCTTAGTTTGTTTTGGTTCTCTTCTTAGGATAAATTTTTATTCCAACACCATTCCCATATATATCAGAAATCGAGCATCTCTTGTTGACGATAAAGTATCTCAAATCTCTTCTTTTGTGTTATTTTTAATATATTTCAATTTTATGAATAGAGCTGATGTATGATATTAATGTTCTGATAATATTTAATTTTTTTATATTAATGTATATGCGATTCTATTCTCTTATTTTATTTAATTAGAATTATAGTGTCTGAAGGAGGGGTATGACTTGACATTGACCAAATCACAATGTCTTTTTGATTACTACCTGATAATCTTATTTTTTAAACCAGTCTGAATTGGGTCCAATATTATACAGTATTTCATATTTTAAATAAATCCTGAAAGCAATAATTTTTGTACTATAGGTTGAATTAATCAATCATATGATGATAAGGATATCTTAGATATATTAAAAGCAATACCAAACTGTAAAGTGATGAAAAAGACATGATGATGTTATCAATAGTCCCTTTACCACAAGATCCTCTTTTCTTTTTTCTTACTCTGCTACTCACTATTATTATTTACACTTCCTGAGCACTAGAGTAGTGCTCGGATGGGTATTGGTATTGGTATAAACTAAAATACATTAAAGGTCTTCAAAATATGAGATTACTAGATTTTATGACAAATCTCATTGTCTTGCCACATTCATCAGCCTCTGTTGAACGAATATTTTTATTAATTAATCATGAAAGATAAATCACACATCCTCTTTGAAAGTAGAAATCATAAAGGACATAATTATAGCAAAACAGCGAATCAAAAGAGATCAAAATGACTGGATAACATGCAAATCAAGCAAAAATTAATGAATTATTTAAAAGGAGATGTACTATACAAATAAACTTTATCAAAAGAGAATAAAGAAAGAGAATAACGAATCAATGACCATTACCATTAAAGGAGCACTGAGCAGTTGCTGTAATTCTTGAATAAAGATACGAAAATAAATCATAATATTTAGATCCTGTAGTCAGATCCAGCTGGATATATATGTAGCTAATTTTGTAAAAAAATTCAATTAATTAATTTTTATATTATGTTCTATGATCTATGTTGCTCGTAATCAAAATCTCTCAGATATGGGTAGTGAACAATTGATGACAAAGGAACTTGAAACTGTGTTGGTAGAGCGTTTTTATGTGACGCCATCATTGTTGATGTTGGTCATTTTGAGAGCCTAAACAACCAAGTTTTATACCGATAAAAACTCTTTTCATTAATTTTAAGGAAAATTGTGAACTATTTGATGTCAAAATGAGACCAACAAATAAAAAGAGATTGTTGTCTATCAAAAATATAAATATCAATTGGCTAGTTTAATTATATATCAGATACTAAAATGAATTCAAAACATGACATTACGTCGTTATACAATCTTAATTCCATATTATAGACAATAAATTTATTATTACAATGGAAAAAATAAGATCAATATTTATTATAAATTTTTCAATTTTATGTATTTGTCCTAATTGATAAAAAAAAAAAAAAAGTAAAAATCTACCCATTTTATAAAGATTTTCAGTACATATTACATTTATTTAATTCAAACGTCACACTTTATCACTCGGGGTATCAAAATTTTACACTCCCTGGCTGACAAACTACAATATTAAGGTAACTAGAAATACAAGGTATGTCAATTACGTATATTTGGACTGATGTGTGTCTTCCACCTCACGTTTTCCTTTTTTTTTCCATTGTCGATGGAGTGTGACGTATTAGGCGATATACTATTAAATTCATTGATTGAATTTACGCATAATTATCAAGTAATAATTAAGAATAAATTGTTTTTTCAGTTTTTAAAACTAAATTTACCTTAAAAATAAAATATTATCGAGGGAAATTATTTATATTTAGAACACAAAAAAAGATATATAAATTGCTTAAAAACTTTTAATAAAAATGAATTAGAATAGGATAAAAATTTCATATTTGATTACTTAAAAAGTTAACATACAAAATGTGTCATCTTTTTTATTTTCCAAGCTAATTTATTTTTTATACGGCTCTTATTTAATTTATTAATATATTTTAGTCGAATAAAAGTTCGAGCACGTATAAATTTTTTATAACATCAGGAGGTGCATTAGGGTATTTACTTTGAATAATTTTTATCAGTCTATCCACTTAAAAGTCGAATGGCACATACATTAATATCCTAACTTCTGTATACTTATGTTAAAATATCTCAATGTCATTTAAACCGACCCAAACTTATTGAGTCGGGAATCCATTTCTGAACAGTCAAATTACTTGTCATCATATTGGAATATGACTCTCGAAAAGATCTAAGATCTCCACAGAAATGAATAAATTATTAAATGTTCGCCATAATAGCTAATTATAAGTTGTTTTACTGAAAAGAATAGTTAAAACGTAACAAAATAATAATACGTTTGTTAAGTATTGATTGAAAAAATAATATAACATTAATGATATTCTTCAAAATATACATTCCCTAATTATGAGTTCTCCGTTTTTTTATTTTATAATCTTATTGATTAATTCGGTTTTAGTTAGAAATGAAAATACTATTTTTGTTATTGTTGTCAGACGAGTAGAAATTTAAAAATCCTTCCTATTATTAATTCGTTGACATCGTCATGGATAGGTAAGCTGGACGTAACTCGAAGCATTATCATATATCAATGCATAAATTCACTTGTGGAATATCAATAAAAAAGTATTTTTAGGTTATCCAATTGATACAATGGTAATTTATTACTAATTACTATTAAAACGATGACTAAACAATATATTATTATCGACTTTGACATCACAAAAACAATCCTTCTATTTAGGTTGACTAGCGGTCGGTACGGTACAACAATTTGGAAAGGATGTTTCTAGTTACCTTGCCCAATATCTTAGCTCGCTATCGTCAATCTCCTTTGCTCTTGTACTTACTCTTTGTTGCTGAGTACAAAATCTGAAGAGTGCATGCCCGAAGAGCATCTAGAGGTCTTGAAATTTTGATTGCTCTGTGCTCTTGGATAATTTGCATTCGAAGTTGGAGGGCGTTTGAGTTAGTATGTGTAAGAGTTATCAGCTGAAATAAACCATCGTATACTGCTGTTGCATTCATCTAAATTTAATTTTTTTTGGTGGAAAATGTACACTTCAAAGTTTCCATACCTATTTGACGCCGGATATAGAATAAAACATGTTTTTCTACGACAGTATTATTACCATAGCATCACTAATGGGGCATAAACATTGTTGATTTACTAGTAGTTTGGTTACATATCTGAGAATAGTTGTGCTACCTTGCGTATATTAATAATTTGTCCTTGAAGATTAAGATAGGGAATATTGGAGGATCTAGTGTCTGAAATATAATTATATTTTTTATAATGCCATCTTTTTTTGTGAGAAGAATATCTAAATCTTTGTCTATTAAATATACATATATATAAGTTTTTTTTTCCTTTCAGCATCATGGATACGATAAAAACCCTCCGAAATAGAGTAGCTGAGCTTCATAAATGCGCTAAAAGTAACAATGAAATTGTCAAAGAGTTGAAGGCCGCCAACATTATATAGAAGTATGTGTGTAACACTGTCTGCCGCTACAAGGAGACATCTACAATGCCATGATAGTCGATAAGATCCTATTCTGGCTTCAGGACACATATGGTGATCCTCCTTACATCTTCAGCCAAGATAGCGCTCCCTCTCAAATCATCAAAAAGTGTGTAGGACTGGTTCAAGTCTAGTTTCAAGGGCTTTTTGTACAAGAGTAACTGGCCACCTAGCTGCACTGACCTAAATACTACGTACTTTTTTATATGATCCATGCTTAAGGCCAGGGCTTGCACCAAGCACCCCCCAAACTCAAGACACTTTGAAGGTGCCCTTATCTAGGATCGGTACAATATCTCAAACGAAACTGTCTGTGCTGCCTCTACACAAGTGCCTCTTTGTCTCCGCCATGTAATTTGGACAAAGGGAGACTATTTTGAAAAAATGTTTTTTAAATTAATCTATATAACAATTTTATCATTTTTACCAAATTTTATACTTATTAATAAATTTATATTGAATTTATAAACTGAAGCATATCTTCCCTAACTTATTCATCACCCTGTAACCTCAGCTTAATATATCTACCCCATCTTACAGGGAAAGGATGTTTTTTTTAAATTGTTTATGCTCTATTGTTCAAGATTGGATAGTTTAAAAGTGTTTAATGTTTAAAATCGTGGATAGCCTTGTCAAGATTAAAATATATATAATGTATCAATAAATATTGATGGGCGCGTGGCCAAGGTTGAACTTTTTTAACCTTGATTCATCATATTATAGTATTCATACCCTCTATTTTCAAAAGTCAAACACCTACATCGTTATTAGGGTACCTAATAACGTAACCTTTTACTTTGTCATAATTTTTTAGAATTCCCTACTCATATGTTGTAAAAAAGATGAACGCTCCAAATTAATCAGTGTATTACTTCGAAGCGAGGAAAACTTCCATTACAGACATTAAATGATTAATTTCAAATCTATTTCAAGAAAAAGATATTAAAGTATCTATGAAATGCAATTTTTCAATGAGAAGTTAAAAAGACGATCAAAACCCTAGTGATAATATTTGTCATTAGTTAATTGAAAATTGCTGAAAAATGGTAAGAGTAGAATAACCTGCCTGAGATAAAAATAAATAGGTATATATATGGGTAAATCTACAAACACTGTATTTGTTGAATGTCATTTAAATCTTCAAAATTTGTAGGAAATAATGAATAACAATACAAATATTTGGAGAACTCACTTTATTTACGAGAAATTTAGTCTAATTGAGTTTCTAGTAATGTTCACTTGCCTAACAGTCACATTTTTGTTGATATGAAGGATTCTTCAAGTTATAGTAAATTTATTGTCTACAGTATGGAAATAAGATCGTATAATGGTCTATTGACATATTTTTAACACATGTTGAGGTAGAATATAAAATATACCTAGGTACCTTAGTAAATTTATTTATCAAATTTTATTAAAACTTAATGAAAATTGCTTGTTTATTGTGTGTGATATACCAGTTCAGATATGAAACTTTGGAACTGTAACACAGTCAGACTCTGATCTAAACAATATATTATTATCGACTTTGACATCACAAAAACCTACCAAATTTGAGTCAAATCTGTTTCCTCTTGAAATATAAATGTGTGTTACAATAAACTCTGAGTTCTTAAATAAGAAGAAATTAGCATTTAATAAATATTTGAGTAGCGTTATATTCTAAACCAAAGGATTGATAGGAAAAAAGCTATCAATTAGCTTAACAAAACTTATATTTTTGTTTAATAACTAAATAAATAAATCAGGTCATTAGTTTTTGACCTAAAAATATTCAAGGCCTTTGATTTTTTTTTAAATTTTAAGCATTTAAAAAATAGGAACCTTACAAATATTTTTTTTTAAACTGTAGAGTGGAAAATTAATGGAATAACAATAATTGTGTGATTTAGTGTTGTTTTAGTCCATATTTATTTGTTCTAGTCCAGTTTAAGACCGGTACTATCAGTCTTTGGTGCAAGACCTTAAGAATGTCAGTCCTTCGGACTGTCAGTACTAAAACCAATTAAAAAAAAAGAATTAAAGATGAGTGACGTCATTAAGGACCGAACTTTATCAGTTTTAGGACTGATATAGAGAATTAAACTATTCCAGATCAAGACTGAACCGGAAGCTGCTTTAATTTTCAGCCCTAAATAAGGATTGACACGGCACTAGTGATATATAAAAATAGTAACTTCATTTATATAGAAAAAAAAGGTTTAATCGGACATAAACTTCTACATACATGAAAATATCCGTACGCACAAAACTGGCCGGGAGAAAATTGACCGTTAAAGATTCCCATGAAGGAAAATTACAAGTTAGATAAGTTGCCCGTATTTTGTTCAAACTTCATGATGAATAATAACCCAATATAAGCTCACTTAATATTATTTATGACAAATATGTAAGCATATTAGAGAGATCCTTCAATTGTGAATAATGTTATTGTAATATAGGAGAAGGTAGGGGGAATAAATAGCTTAGCGATCTTAAAATACGGGCAATTTTTCAAGCTGCCAATTTTCTTCAAAGCAATCTTCCACTGGCAATTTTCTTAGTACATAAAAATATAATAAGTGTACAAATACTATATTAATTTAACAATGATTTTTATAACTTTTCTACAATTATATAGTTAAAATTAAAAAAAAATAAAAATGAAAGGCCATGAAAATGTAATGTAAAAAACTAAATTTTACTTTACTTTTTTTATAACAAAAAAATAAAAATATGTTAACATAAGTTGTCTTAAGCCAACTGATAGGCAAATATCTATATTATATCATAAATTCCATTAGGTTTAAGATATTTCATGAAAATTTCTCATAGATTGAAGCATATATGTATGAATAGGTATCAATAACACATTATTTTTATAAAATTTCGCGTTACAGTGTATAAAACTAAAAGTATAATATGAAAAAATAAGATTCTGGTTTTTTTTTAGTTTAAAAGGAAAATAAATTTCTTATATCATATTTAATGATGTGAAAAGGAGCTCTTTCTGGCGGCCAAATTCTAATGTCATTATGAATTAATTAAAAATGGCAAAGTCATATCGCTTGTAGTAAAAAATATACAACAAAATACACGTTTTACATGGAAGGACTTCTTATCTTGTTGCCATAGATAAAAAATGAAGTAGGTAAAATTTGAAGCTACATAGGATAAAGTAGTTAACATAGACTATGCAGCTTATTCATTTTTTCCTATATTCAAGAATTGTCAGGGCTACGTTTGACGTCATCTCAGCTGTGGTTTTTAATCTCTATTTCACATATGTAATATGCCTTTCAATGCATGAGAAAAAATCTCTTATGAAAAAACTTTCTATAAATAAATAAATAATTCATGCTTATAAATCAGTAATTTTTTCGATTTCTTTAAATTCTAACCTTCATCGAAATGAATATCATTGGGTACTGGATTGTTTAAAAAAATATCAAGAAAATTATTACCCTCGCTGCTAAGGACGATTCAGGATATTCCATAACATTCCATAAATAACTACGCACTTTTCCAATGTAATGATTTCCAAAATTTTCATCTTTGATTCTGTTAATTTCTTTCTCACGTAAGGCTAAAGAATTTCTTAATTCTTTAACACAATTTTCCATTTCTGGATAATATTTAAGAGCACAACATGGCTCTAGATAGAGTTCATCAATACCCCAGAAGTTTAAGTCTTTCTTAAATACAGTAGCACAAATTTCTACAGTTAAATGGAGGCCTCCAATACGGTACATGTCTAATATTGCATTAAAACCGAGGAAATTACGATCAAAATAAAAAGTTGGAGGAGTCCCAGGGGTATAATCGTCACATAGGGTAAGTATCTCATTCATACTTTCAGCTCTTATGAGTCGACTCAAGCGACTGTTTGGAAGAGCCGCAAATATTTTTTTCCGAACCTTAAATATCATACCACCAACATCTATTAAAACAGTTTCTCGACTATCTCCAATCACTCTTCTGGTCTCGTCGTCTAATTCACAGGTATTTGTTGGGCTTATTAATAGATCCATGTGTCCAAAATCTGATTCTGTCATCATGAAGAATTTGATTATTGAAAAGAAAGATACTCACAAGATGGAGATACTACGACTTCTTTCTATTACTGGCTCTATTAAGAAACGTAAAAATATATTTCTCCTACCGGAACGTGAAAAACCTTAACACTCCGTCTGCATTTACTCTTTTAAAGGTGTACGTACTACTTTCTATGGGTAAAAGAAAAAGAGAAAATAAATACCTTTCCATTTAATTTCCTCTCAGTTCTACCTTTTTTTTTTATCGAGGGCTTTTCTGCACATTTAATATTTATTTAAATTTTACGTATATGTTCTGGACAACATGGAATTGATGTATTAAGGGTTATAAATTCATAGATATCAGTATTGTCACAGGTCCTATATTTTGCTCTGGTTCAGCTACTAAAATTGCTAGGGTATTTTCAGGGTTTTTGATACTTATTGTCAGGATTTTTGCTTGTATTACATAAGTTTGTTAAGCTATTTTATTTAGGACAATTTTCATTCTTGATTAGAGGGAGAAGATTAGAGGAGAGGGGTTATGATATAATTTTACTGGAAGTACAGGCTGCAATACTAATTTATAAATCCAGCCAACAATAATACCTTCTCATAAATAAAGGTATAATATAAATACTTTATCACTATCACCTATTCTTAAAGCATTAGTGAGGGGCACCAAATTGAGCTAAATTATTGAGCGGAAGAGTGCTCATTATTTTAAATAAAGAGCGAGAGTGGGAGAAAACTTGCCATTTTAGAAGAGTCATAAAATCTATCGAATTTTCGCTCATTTATAAATTTGTATTACTTTTCCGTTTTTACATCTTATGAGATAATAACTAAGAAATGGAAAGTCAAAGAATATATTTAAGATTGCAAGAAAAGATGGTTGACGTTATGACACAAGATAAGCTAGAATTTTTCTTCTTCTATGCTGTATCTGTGTCTCTCTGATATCTTCAGTAGACAAGTTTCTCTCTAATGTAGCTGACCACTATAAAAAGACTCAAACATCAGTTCCATCACAGACACCGCCAGCTCCTTCGTGTGTGGAGATTACGTTGCAAGATTATGCTAGCGTGACATTTCCCAACTGAAGTACGATTTTGCTATATTTTTCTGTAATAAATTGTCATAAGTTTAAAAATTTGAGAACCCTGAGTTCAAGTTCAAACTAATTATCAGGCTTAACTGGATGATAGTGCATGAAACCTTGTAATAAAATGTCCCCCCAAGACAGTGGTTCCCAAACTCAAGGAACAACAAAAGATAAATAAGAATTTATTTAAACCCATATTTTAGTAAAACCAATTATTTGGAATAAGATAAGATATTGTAAATAATGTATGGCTGTCACAAATTGTACAGCACATTTGATCTTTCCTCGATCTTTTCCATTCGCACTTAATATTACCTTATTTGCATGTGGCAATGTGAATTCTATCAATTTAATAACTGTTATGCATAGATATTCAAATATTTGGCAGAATTGCCGTTAGATATTATTAAGCACGTATGTTACCTTTTGATTTATACACTGCTTTTCTCAGCTACTGTTGAGAGAGTATTTTCTAAAAGTGGTTAATTATTTAAGGATAGATACTAAAGTTTAAAAGATGAAAACTTTGAAAAAAAAACCTTAAAAACAACCTTTGTCAATGAATCAAATGTTTAATAGTTAAAACATTAATCATTTAATGAATCTTTTTAGTTATTTATTATATAATTTTAGATTTTTAAGGTTTATTTATTCTTTTACCTTATTTGTCTTCATTTTTTGGAATAAATGATAAATAAAAAATTAAGGAAATTAATTGCAATACTGAAGAGTTGTCAAATTCAAATACTCCTAAATGAGCACCGCTCATTTTTAATTGAGCAGGACCAAGAGTGCACTCACTAAATTCGTAACTGAGGAGGAGGGGGAGTGTACTCATGATTTCTTCAGCGGACTAATGCCCTGCTTATTTTGTATGTTTGTTTTTTACATCCTAAACAAAACGATAGCTTCTTAATTGCCTAAGATTACAACATATGTACTAGATAAACTTTGTTTTTAAAAGTATTATTACTCAATTTGAACTTTCCGTACTTTGATTCTTTTCTTACATGACTGGTGCATTAGTTTTGTTGTTGTTTAGTACATTTTCTCTTAAGTGAGTTGCAATTTTTTGTTTTGCTCAAATAAACAAACAAAAAAAAACAGCCTGACAATTTTCACACGTAAAAAGCAGGGGATGGGAGTCGTTAAAATTACTCACGAGCCAGTAGGGATAGTTAATTTTCTTTTTATAAGCCAGAATACCACAAATATTGATCATTTTTAGACCATTATCGAAGTACTTTTGTTTCCAAATAATTAGAAAGTTACATGGGGGCTTGTAATTTATAAAAAAATTGATCCATATCTAACTATTAAAAGAAATAATAATAAAACTGTATTCATTGAAATATCCATAGAAACTACCTATGAGTTTGATATATAATCGGAGCAATGTATATGATTGGCTTAGATTTGAAGAAAACCCCTATACAATGTCCGTTTTGTCCAATCAGAAACAAAGAAACAAAACTCTCTATGGAATATGTAATATATATGAGTGGATTTTGGAACTGAAATTTACTGAGTGTTCCACTTTTAGAAATGTCAGTTTTGTTAAAACAAAAAACATTTCAAAACTATTACACAGCAAGTGTAATATTACGTAATTTGTCTTTAAAAAATATTTTTCTTAAAAATCACACATAACATTGATTTTCAATGTATATAAGGAGTATTCGATTTTGAAACAAGGTAATACTTATAGTTTGAACCCAAAATTGACTCTGAACAAGTATATGCAGTATTACTTAGCCAAACGGGCTACATACAGGCCACCCTAAATCAGTCCAAATGATTTTTTTTATTCACGGGCTAGTGGGATATAGTGTCTGTCGAGCCATGTTTAAAGGTAGTCAAATATGCCTGCAAGATCACCCTCCATTACACCATCCATAGATTAAAAAAACCAACAGCATTGAGGATAGATTGAAATAATTTATGAATTTCATGCAAACGACTGCAAGGGACAACCTCGATAAGGAAATCATCCGTAAATTGTGCTAAGAAATGAGGTAAATGCTTCAGACTTTCAAATCCACTGGGAAAGGTAATTTTGAGTGAAGATCTACAATGAATTAAATGTTGTTCTTTCATTCGTTTAAAAAAAAATTGCCGTAGCTACAAAAAAACTGAGTTATTAATGATTGAAGTGCCTAAGTAGGGCGGACCCTGTAGAAAGTTGTACCTAATGAATGTGTTTTTAATTTAGAAAATATCAAATGTAAAAATGTTTGATTTCAATCTTTTGTGGGTACTTTCAATTTTTTTTTAAATATGGAGAAAAGGATGTTATTGAAAGTCATTTATTCCTTCCTTGAAGGAGAAAGGCCATTTAATTATTACTCTCTCGCTGTTATAGTCCGACCCTAGATTTATAAGAATAACAAAATCAAACAGTAAATATGACATATGTATATATTAATAAAAAAACAGGGACAAAGATTCTCATTTGATTATATCAACTGTAATTTCTAGTACTCAAAAGAGTTCAATTAAACTAGGGGTTAACAGATTCCTTCCACAAAATGAATGTTACCTGGTAAAAGCATGAATTTACCTCTAACCACATCAATTAACACAAGTTCTCAAAAAAAAAAAAATCAGTAAATTTGATAAAGGATGTTTATTTGATACATTAATCACAAAACAGCACTTTTTTTTTTGTTCCTATTAGCACAAATTCTCTAGAATGTTCAAGAAATGTTGAGTATGAAAAAATACAATGAAAAATAAGCTTATATGATGTGTATATTTTTTTGTTGTATAAAACCAACATTTAAAAAGTAACCCCCCTTCTAATTTAACTTATGAAAACATAGAAAAATTATGAGACAAATTGCCAAGAGAATAATTTCTCCCAGCGCGTTGTCCATTGAGCTACATCGTTCCATTATCACATTTATCACATGATACAAAAAAAAAAAAAAACATCAATTAACTATCAATGATGGGTTCAGTAATTAGATATAGAACCGACTCAATAAAATAATATAACTTGAGTTTTATAAATATGTTTATATCGATGCATCATTTTAATCTAAGTCGATAATTTGAGCTGATATGATGTTTTTCACAAGTAAATAATAGTAATTATAATATATATATATATATATATCTACTATATTTGCATAGGATGTCTAAGTTAAGCCTTAAAATACCACTAGATCCATTTTTTCAACTTTATTGTTCGTCATACTTCTCCTATTGATCCTAACCAACCCTAATTACCTAGTGGTGAAGCAATAATAAACAAATAAAAAATCCCTATAGTGATGGAGGAGATTGGGAACAGTTCTCTAACATCAAAAAAGCTATAACCACAAAATTCATATCACAATTCTCTGGTATAATGCATAATATTGTGGGGAAAAAACAATAATTTTTACTAGCTTTTCATCGATATATTGGATAAAAATGAATTAAATCGGTAAAAAAAATATTTTGGAGACAACATTTTCATTGTTTTTCCTGGAGCTACTAGCATTGGAATTATTGATTATCTGTTGATATCAAAATTAAAAACTCAATCACTCTAAGAATAAATATGAGATACGGTAACGATCAGTACATTGGAGACAATCGCAACAAAGGCTCCAATTATCTTCTCTTTCTTTATTTTTCTTGATTATTTTACTAATTGTATTAACTGTAATTAAGCGTCGGCTAAAAGCCAATTTTGCTTTAATAAATCCTCAGTGTTACTCTCCGTTTTTAATGAGCACTTTACACGTAACTTTTTTGGTTGCATAAAACCAATATTTAAACAGAAAAAAAATCCAATAACTTATTTATAAACAGATATCCCGCCCTCTTCTAATTTAACTTATGAAAACATAAAAAAATAATGAGACAAATGGCCAAGAGAATAATTTCTCCCAGCGCGTTGTCCATTGAGCTACATCGTTCCATTATCACATTTATCACATGATACAAAAAAAAAAACATCAATTAACTATCAATGATGGGTTCAGTAATTAGATATAGAACCGACTCAATAAAATAATATAACTTGAGTTTTTTAAAGATGAAAATATGGACGCATCATTTTAATCGAAGTCGATAATTTGACCTGATATGATATTTTTCACAAGTAAAAAATAGTAATTATATATATAGATAATATATTAGCATAGGATGTCTAAGTTAAGCCTTAAAATACCACTGGATCCATTTTTCCAACTTTATTGTTCGTCATACTTCTCCTATTGATCCCAGCCAACCATAATTTGTGCGACCGGTAATCTGATCTCCTGCCTTTTCATTCGTACTAATAAAATTACCAATAAATTCATTCTCTGTAAAATTCATCCCCGAACATTTCATTCCCTCTATGAAGAGGGATATTTAGTGATTAAATACTGTTTATGTTTCTAAACTGACCAGTAGTTTTTGTGTTGGGCTGTAAAGGGAGGCCTGGGCAGTGGGCATTCGGAACTGAAGATGAGTGAGGACTAGTGATAGATGGGAGACTAATATGAATGATTTATGGTATTTATGGATTGGAAATTACGTCATGATACATTTTTATAGAGAGTAGGAATGGAATCTCGATGTGTGGATAATATTTATACATTGGGAAATAGAAGTAAATCCCGGAATTACTCTTCTGTTTTTTCTAATTCCCAAGGTATAGGCACCATAAATCATTCATATTCGTCTCCCTTCCATCACTGATCCTCGATGACTCACTACTCATCTCCAGTGCCGAATGCCTAGCCCGCCCTCTATAGCCCTACATAAAAACCAATTGTTAGGTTAGAAACATAAACCGTATGACATTACTAAATATTCCTCTACAAAGTGGGAATGAAATGTTCGGGGATGAATTTTACAGAGAAGGAATTTACTTAAAATTAAATTACTAGGAATGAAAAGACAGGGAATGCATTTATTAGGAATGAAATCACCTAGCACCATAATTTTGTTAATATATTTATACCTCTATATAGATATGAAATATAATCTTTTTTTTTTAAATATTTCCTTTGTCTAATATAATATTCTGCACTAGAGGAGGTACCTGAAGTTATTCGGATTTTTTAAAAATGAAATGAAAATTAATTATTGATTCATAATATATTTAATTAGTGATAATTGTTTAAAGTAGAACATTCATTAAGTAATATTTATCACCTCATTTACTTTTATCAAAAACAATTAAATGTTGAGCGAGAGAAGTGAGAAATTTAATAGCCTTGTGCACACTACTAGTGGTATCAACCCCTAAAAGACCATAATTTGAACTTATAACATACGTTTTTCATCTTTATTATTTTGGAGGGAAGAGGGAAATAAAAAAATATCAATAGACAATTATTACTTGACTGACAATGAACCCCCAGAGGAAGAGGCGAATTTAATGATTTTAGCTAAATTAATCAGAAGAGAGCGATGACAAATTCCAGGTAGAATTAAAAAAAAAATAAACCCTTCAAATTAAAACTATTTGCCTGATTTTGAGAACATAAATATAAATGAATGAACAACCTTTTCACTATTAATATATATTTTGGCCTTTAACAGCCTCACTGGAGTAATTCGGATATACAGAGGAGGATTCATTTGATGTATAAATACCAAATGTTTCGTTCTTAATTTATTTTCATTTTTGGATCATTATTTAAAAAAAATCAAAAACAAGTTTAAATTGTTATTATAATGATTTTTGCAAAAAAAAAAAGGCAAATTTTATTTTTTCAGGTTACCGCGTGTTTTTTAGTTTACCTTGAAGAATGGAGCTGTGATACATTTATGCACAGTATTTATTATCATAAGAGATATACTTATAAGAACATATTATATAATACCAATTGATCGATTATAAGTGTAACCTATTATTTACCAAACTTAAAACTGATTATAGAATAAGTAGAGTAACATAAGTTAATATATTGATAAAGATAAGGACTATGTTATTTAAATTTTTGGGGCATTGTGCACCAAAAGTTAATTTCAATGTTGCTATTCCAATAAGTAATTAGCTACAAACAAGAACAAAATAATGTTCTATTATAATGTCGTCGTTCTTTTTGATATGAATCGGTTAATCCGATTAGTATATATTTGTAATATACTTTATTATTTACTAGTGGTAGTACCCGGCATTGCCCCGAGTAATTAGGCATTAGATAAAAGACAATTTTTGCTTTAATAATATAGAAGAACACACTAACACGTAACTACTCCATACTTATATCATTTTTTTATATGATGGGATGACTGATGATAACTTTAATCTCTGGAACGCTCACTAACAAAAAAAAGTAATCTCCGTATGAAACGCCCGCGAGAGAAAATTCATTTTTACATACCAGCATTTAAATACATAGGATATACGATATACTAGGAGTGCAATACCAAAAACAAACAGAAACAGTGCTACATATTCAATGCTACAGGCGCAATTCATTGATATTTTATTTATAGGACTAACTTGTTATTTCTTAGATCAAAAATATATTTATGATATACATAAGAGAGCAAAATATTCAGTGTACGCCGTGACTGTTTTTTATACATTCATAAAGACAAACAGACAAATTTTGCTTCATTAATATAGATTATGCATTACTTAAGAAGGCATCACATAATAAAACCCACATTTTACGATGAAAAGATGCTGAAAAGTAAATATGGATCTAATAAACCCAGATGGTACTATGCGTAAGGAAATTGTCAAATATTTTAAGGTAATGTAGTTCAGTATTTGAGGAAATAAAACATAAAAAATATAAATTTGCAAATTTTATTTTGTTTGATTTTTTTGATTTTTTGGAAATGTTTTTTTTGTACATCTTTAATTTGTGCTCTTAAACCAATATAACAACTTCTATTTCCTTAACAACAAAAACCTGATTTAAAAAAAAAAAAAGGATACAATCACAACATCGTTAAAATTAAGGATTTGAAATAATAATAAAAATTGACGTATCAAACCCGATTTGCAGAACTCTCATGGTTTCTATATAAAGGTAGAACATATTTGTTAAGCAGTCAGTATTCAAATAGTTTACATCATCATCATCATCATGCTTCGGGTAAGAATGTCATAGTTTAGGATATACTTGGTTCTTGTAATTTAATTATTTTTTTACTCCAGTGCTTAATAATAATTTCTTGTGCAACACTCATTTTGGGAGATGGTTTTCATTCCGAGCCTCTTCGCAAAAGTACTCCACCCCCTCCACCTGAGCCATACGCATATAACTATCAAGTACGCGATGAAGAAACTTTCACCAGCTTTGACAAGGAAGAACAGCAAGATTCGACAGGATTTGTCTCAGGATCATACAAAGTATCCCTTCCCGATGGAAGAATTCAAACAGTTACCTATACTGCTGATGCTATTCATGGTTTTGAGGCTGAAGTGACATATGAAGGAGAAGCTCAATATCCTCCTGAACCTACAGAAGAAGAGCGTCACTTCTAAATATGTTTCTTTTTTCAAAGTGCTTTAATTGTATTATGACATTTAATTATTGATATTTTTTGTTTGTAAAGTGATTGATATTGTATATCAACATTATATGAATATAAATATATTCTTTTGAACATGTTTAATATATATATATATATATATGCTTTTTTTTTGTTGTTGTTTTTGTTTTTCTTTGATAATTTCCCTGAAGAGGCCTCTTCACACTTTTTCAGTGCATTCCTTATTTTTCTAAAGATTAAATGACATCCACCTTATAAATTTTTGACCAAATTTTGTTTACTAAGAAAAACTTTTTTCCTCACACTATGTCAATTTTGAGGTACCAGAGATGACATCCCTTTAACTGTTTTTCTTCGTGACGTATGTAATTTTTTCATCCTTTCCACTTTGAAATTAAGCAGCTACCTATAACGCGATTATATAGAGGTTGGGTAGTTAGTTATTAAATAGTTCATTGTATTCTGAGCACTCATAGTAGACAAAAAATATTTTGGTAGACCACTTGGTCTAACTTTGATCCTTGGGTCATAGATGTCTTTGAAAAATAATTCAAAAGAATTGAAAAAATAAACGCGGTCAAGAATTGGTTCCCCGTTGAGGCGCTCAAAAATAAACGGAAACCATGAAAAGCTATAAATTTCCGCTCGATCTCCAAACCTGATCCCTAATTACTAGAAATATGTCTATCAATAATTTTTGGACTCCCTTTAAATCAAACTTTTGTCTCTATAGTCTCTTTAGGAAAGGTCAATACACAAATATTTCAGATTTGCATTTGTTGGATTTTTCCTTTCGGTGTATTTGTTATAAATAACTTTTAATGAATAGGTAGATTTTTTTAAAGTCAATTATTTAAAAGGAAAACAAGAAATACAAGTTTGACAATGTATCAATGTCATATGAACTACATACTTTATTTCCTAACTAAAAAAATGTTATATATCAAATATGACAATACTAAGATAGAAATATTTTTTTTCCTCAACTGGTGAAAGATTTACTTAGTGTTTATTGTTGAATTCCTTAAATTGATTATTTATCTTATTTATATAAAAATAAAGATCGAGAACACTTGCGATCTTTTACAATTTATGATATAACTTTTTACTTTTGGAGAGAGTGAGAAGAGAGACTTCTCTGTTCTTCCATATTTTTTTATACTGCTCAAACACGTTAAGCTGGTAATTCTATTAGCCATAGGATGAGTTGCAAGATACACTATCTACAACTATTCTCTAGGAATAAGCGTGAACTCTAAGTTTGGTTGACTAATTTACAATAGTTTCCGAGTATTTTGTTCAAGCCAACTATAGTAACATATTAGTCAATAAGTACCGGGCATAGATAGGAAAAAAAATTTTTTTTTGCCAAAATTCATTTTGATTCATCAATATAATCTCTTTTTAGAACGATACAACCATTCCAACATTTCTCTAACTTTTCGATACCACGGGTGTAGAACGATTTATAGAGACCTTCAAAATATGCTACAGAATCATTTCCTCATCTGACCAAATCTCTTTCCACAGAACATCTTTTTGAGCTCTGCAAAGAGCCAGTAATCGAAGGGAGCCATTTCTGGAGAATACAGTGGGTAAGATAGCAATTCGAAACCCAATTTGACCAATTTTGCAGCTGTTTTTATTGATTTGGGACACGGCACATTGTCTTGGTGAAAGAGCACATTTTTCTACTTCAAATGAGGTCTTTTCTGGGTAATTTCGGTCTTCAAACGATCCAACCAACCGATATAATACTCTTTGGTGATTTGTTTCCATGTTCCAAGTAGTCAATGAATAAAATTCCATCTGAATCACAAAATACAGAGGCCAAGAACTTCCAAGCCGATGTTTGAGTTTCTCCGTCTGCTCCGTTTAAATGTTCCAAAATACCAATAATAGGTCCTCTTCACTAAGCGTCCTTTTTTCAGTTTCTCTTGCCCTACTGCTACTACACAGGGTTGACTGTACTAAGAATACCATATCAACCATTTTAATATAAAGCCTATCTACTTTTTCAAGTATATTTTATAGGATAGAAAACTCAATTCGAGTTATATATAGATGGACTTGAAATGAACTCGAATGAAATTTGAAGACTCGATAAAAATATTCAAGGACTTGTGACTTAAGAGTCGACTTAATTATTTGATGTTTTGATTATAATTGAGTGTAGTATGGGAGAAAGTTCACTACTCAGGAGTTAAATAATAATGACACCAGCTAAGGAAAGGAAAATCCATTCTTCAGATTGCCCATTCCAAAAAATGGGCCAGCTACAAAAGACACAGGAGTTACATCACTTTACATACATGGTCCTTCATTTCAATGCACAATCGCATATCAAAAACAGGGATAAGTCTTCATAGATCTTTTTTTTTTTTTTACTTTTTTTCAAATAAGCTAGAAATGAATAACCATTTTCACATGGACAAGTATTGACAAATGTGAGGAGTACATTATTAACTACTTTTTCAAGAGCTTGCAACCTGTCCAAAAATTACTAAAAGATTCTGTTTCAAACAAACTCTTCCTGACAGTGTCTATATTAAATTATTTGAATTGATTTTGTCCTAAAGTAGATAAGTTGGATCCAGGGACGTACAGTCAAAGAAAGGCAATGGATGCATTCCCTGTTATTTTAACCTTAATAAAAAATTAATGAATAAGAATGCATCATTTAAGTTTATATGACATTTATTTTACCAACTATAAAGGTCTTTAAACAAAATATATAGTTTTCTTTTTCAATGATATACCATACTAACTGATTCTAGCTAGAAAACTTTGCATAAGAAATGTGAAATAAACATCGACTGAGACATATCTAGTATTTCAAGAATAATAAGGATACAACTTTGCCAACATTTGCTTAGTGAAGGACTAAAAATATTGTGCACTGCCCGTAGGGACACAAAAAATATGCCTTGTAAAAAGTTATCATAACACGTAGGTCACTCAAATGACTAATGCTGGTCCTGCCTTATCCATTCCATTGTAATATTTTGAGTTAATGTGCATTTTTCGTCAACAATTTTCTAGTTTTAGTAGGGAAAATTAATGATGCAATGTCCATCATTCTAAACATTTTTTAACCTAGGCTACTGTACTATTGACTATACAGCTGAACTTTTTTTACTGAACAAAGGGAAGAAGTGAGTAAATATGGTAGACATTTGTTTCATCATATCTCATTACTAGAGATGGGATTTTTGTAAGAGTGGAAGGAGAAAGAAATATGGAATAAATTAATTTAGACACTTACTATTAGCAGATGGATAGAGAAAATGAATTACTACTAAAAAGAGGAAAACCCTCTATCTTTAGAATAACATTAATGCAAGGTTAATAATATAACTATATTTAAATCCATATGTATTTATTTTTATTTGCATTTTTAAAACAATTTGCAACAAAGATAGGTGATAATGCTTACTACAGAGGGAGGAGCTAATACCAGGACGACAACAACAACCTTTTTTCCTTTTATAATCGCTAAACCTAGTTTTTTCTTTAAACAGATCTCTTTTTTACTCATCACTACTATTGACATGTTTGTAATGAAAAAACTGCCTTTAAAGTGAGAAAAGAATACGATTATTACGTTTGATCTTTCTTATTTTTAGTTCATTATTTGCGTAATTAGGTATATGAAATTAATAAAGCAAAGTTTTATCTATAGTCATGTATGAAAATATCACAGGGAGCACTGTATATTTGGGGGTATCACGGGAGCCCAAAATTGAGCTATCCCGCATTCTCACCCCTCTAAAGTTGCGAATGATAAATAGAAATTCGTTTTACAAAAAAAAAAAAAAAAAAAAAAAAAAAAAAATCCCGTAGAAAAAAGTTTACCCCGCCCCTCCCCTTTTTGTCTGGAAATGGTTCTGTATGAAGTAAAAAAAATAATTATGAGATAAACTTTCCTTTTTTTTTTATAATAAAAGTTTTATGCGCTTTAAAAATGATATTGCACGATATGTAATTTTTTGTTACTTCAACAGCGAGATAAACGTTGCGCGCCCCCAGATTTAGTGAGAAAATAGACAAAAAAGAAAAAAATTACTCCTGGTTCCCACTTGCCTTTTAAAACACTAGGCACCTTGCATGAGGCTAGATGGCTTACCAAAGCTAATCGCATTTTGCAATATTATATATCGAATAAAAAGCCATCCAAAAACCTCTTAAAATTGGTAGCATTTATCTTGAAACTATTACGCTCCAATGTGGTTTGCAATTAAATGTCAACCGAATTACTATGATGGTTCGAAGCATTTTCAGCTTGCAATCTCACTATCAAGAGGGTATTGATCAAGATCTGGCCCCTATTGTACAAAAAAGAATTGATTGATTAGTCTAAGATAGTAATTTCAGTTCCTCCAATCTTACAATATTGGTGAGATTAAGAACTTATGAAAGCAAAGAATGAGCCTTTGAAATTAGAGAAATATCTATGCCATTCCCAATCTGTAAAAAGGGCAGTGAAACTAGTTTCCATGGCTTCCTGTAAGGTTTAGGGATATAACCAAAGACACGAATACATTTTGTCAATTTTAAAATCAAGAGATAAACTAAATAAATTTAAAACTAAGTGTCAGTACCCAGTTTGATATATTAACATATAGTATGTTTATAAATAGTATTCAGCAAAGATTTAGGATAATTATCCACATTATTATATATTAACTTATATGTAATATAAAAAAAAGATATCGGCAGAATTTTCTCCTTTTCATAAGTAATTTTTATCTTTTTCGTATATTTTTGCACTAAATCCGGGGGCGTGCAACATTTATCTTTAACTTTAGCAAAAAATTACATATCGTGCAATATCATTTTTTAAAGTACATAAAGTTTTTTTATAAATAAGAGAAAAAAAGTTTATTTCATAATTATTTTTTTACTTCATATAGAAACCTTTCCGGACAAAAAAGGGGGAGGGGGGTAAATTTTTTCTACTGTTTTTTTTTTTTGTAAAACGGATTTCTATTTATCATTTGCTACTTTTGAGTGGTCAGAATGCGTAATAGCTCAATTTTGGGCTCCCGTGATACCCCCTACTGTATATAGTACTCCCTGGTGTATATCATATATATAATTTTGATTTAATAAATAAAAATAATGTCGTATTAACGAAATATTTTAGGTGTAAACATTTATACCAGGGGAACTGTTTCTTTATGCTTTTGTTACTTGTCTCTGATGTATATCATATGCATTTACAGTATATATTAAGATTTGAATAAAATATAAACGCTGGGAAGTAAAAATGAACTAACAATCGCAGGTGTTTTTTTTTGTTAGTGGGTGTTAGAAAAAAAATAATTATCAAAGACTTATTATTATTCTTTCATTCTTGAAGATAGAACACAAATGTATTTATATAAGTATTGAGTAGTTACGTGTAAAGTGCTCATTAAAAACGGAGAGTAACACTGAGGATTTATTAAAGCAAAATTGGCTTTTAGCCGACGCTTAATTACTCCGGGCAATGACAGTTAATACAATTAGTAAAATAATCAAGAAAAATAAAGAAAGAGAAGATAATTGGAGCCTTTGTTGCGATTGTCTCCAATGTACTGATCGTTACCGTATCTCATATTTATTCTTACAGTGATTGAGTTTTTAATTTTGATATCAACAGATAATCAATAATTCCAATGCTAGTAGCTCCAGGAAAAACAATGAAAATGTTGTCTCCAAAATATTTTTTTTACCCATTTAATTCATTTTTATCCAATATATCGATGAAAAGCTAGTAAAAATTATTGTTTTTTACCCACAATAATATGCATTATACCAGAGAATTGTGATATGAATTTTGTGGTTATAGCTTTTTTGATGTTAGAGAAAAAAGGGACTGTTGCAACTGTTCCCAATCTCCTCCATCACTATAGGGATTTTTTATTTGTTTATTATTGCTTCACCACTAGGTAATTAGGGTTGGTTAGGATCAATAGGAGAAGTATGACGAACAATAAAGTTGAAAAAATGGATCTAGTGGTATTTTAAGGCTTAACTTAGACATCCTATGCAAATATAGTAGATATATATATATATATATATTATATAATTACTATTATTTACTTGTAAAAAAATATCATATCAGCTCAAATTATCGACTTAGATTAAAATGATGCATCGATATAAACATATTTATAAAACTCAAGTTATATTATTTTATTGAGTCGGTTCTATATCTAATTACTGAACCCATCATTGATAGTTAATTGATGTTTTTTTTTTGTATCATGTGATAAATGTGATAATGGAACGATGTAGCTCAATGGACAACGCGCTGGGAGAAATTATTCTCTTGGCCATTTGTCTCATTATTTTTCTATGTTTTCATAAGTTAAATTAGAGAGGGCGGGGAAATCGGTTCATAAATTGGGTTTTTTTTCTGTTTAAATGTTGGTTTTATGGAACTAAAAAATATCCACATCGTATAAGTGTATTTATAATTGTATTTTTTCATAACTCAACATTTCTAGAACATTTCACTTGTAAAATAATAAGAAAGTTGCTATGTAAAAATTCTAAAGAATTTGTACGAATAGAAACAAAAAAAAAGGTGCTGTTTAGTGATTAATGTGTCAAACACAAAAAAACAAAGTACTGTTTTGTGATTAATGTGTCAAATACACATAATTTATCAAATCTATTGATTTTTTTAGAACTTGTGTTAACTGCTGTAGTTAGAGGGGATTCATGCTTTTATCAGGTAACATTCATTTTGTGGAAGAAGTCTGTTAACTCCAGTTTAAATGAACTCTTTTGACTACTAGAAATTACAGTTGATATAATCAAATGATAATGTTTTTCCTTGTTTTTTTATTAATATATATGTCATCTTTACTCTTTGATTCAATTTCTTTTTGTTTGATTTTGACATTCTTATAAATCTAGCGTCCGACTATAAAAGCGAGAGAGTAATAATTAAAAGGTTTTTCTCCTTCAAGGAAGAACTAAATGACTTTCAACAACATCGTTTTCTCCATATTTTTTTTAATTGAAAGTAGCCACAAAAGATTGAAATCAAAGATTTTTACATTTGATATTTGATATTAGCAAAAAACACATTGATTAGATACAACTTTTTACAGGGTCGGCTGACACTGTAGAAAGTTGTATTTCATATTTCAGGCATTTCAATCATTAATAACTCAGTTTTTTTTAGCTACTGCAATTTTTTTTAAACGAATGAAAGTACAACATTTATTCATTATATATCTTCACTCAAAATGACCATTCCCAGTGGCTTTGAAAGTCTGAAGCATTTACCTCATTTCTTAACACAATTTACGGATGATTTCCTTATCTCGGTTGGCCCTTGCAGTCGTTTGCATGAAATTCATAAATTATTTTAAATCTATCCTCAATGCTGTTGGTTTTTTTAATCTGTGAATGGTGTAATGGAGGATGATCTTGCAAGTCTATTTGACTACCTTTAAACATGTCTCGACAGACATTATAGCCTACTAGCCCTTGAATAAAAAAAAATTATTTGGATTAAAGTAATTCAGGACTATTATCGTTCAGTCTTATTTTACCCTCAAAACAAAATTAAAACCGAATTAAAAGTAGTATTAATAAAAAGTTAAACTTTCTGTCACAGTAAATCAATGTTTGAAAGGAAGGTTAACTAGACTTCATAATGTACCTTGTCTTGAATTGGACTTGTTGTATTAAATTTGACAAATGGTTCACTAACTAGTATCAACTCGGAATTACAGGAACTCACGTAACTTTTTTTATTTAAAAATATTAGTCATTTCAAACGGCACTTCTCATATTCCTTCAAAATTCCTTGCTATATTTCAAATAAAGAACGTTTGAGACGACGTGGATCAATTCACAAATAATTTACCTTACACATAAATAATATGTGAGCTTTTTGGTTTGATTTCTAGTCCTTATTTCATTTTTGAAGTATCAAACATGTCTTATGTACGGAACTTGTAATTTATACACGCTTGTAAAAACGTGATTTTTTTTTTTTTGCCGAAATCGTTTTTAAATCTTTTGAAAGTAATTTAATGTTCATTGATGTCTATATTTAACGATTACGAATTTTAAATTTCTGAAAACAATAAAAAAAAAAAAAAAAAGAATGAGCTTTAATAAGTAATAGCCTAAAAATGAATTATGTATAATGTTGATTATATTACCCTTTATTCATAAATAAATGCTTTTAAATTTGTTTTGATACGAAAAATAAGTTAAAGTTCTTAAGAATGTAGATAAATATTTAAAAAAATGACATAAAAATATTAATAGTTATACTCAAATTTAAATTTTATATAAAAACTATTCTATTTTTTCACTAGTTTGGAAATTTTGTTATTTTAAAGACATACAGCTTCTGCATAGTTGTTATCCTGTTTGGAATTGGAAAGTATTAATTCTGAGAAACAAAATAAAATAATTTAATGACAGATTCTGTGTTGTTCAACAAAACTTATTTTATTCAAAAAAATTCATTTGACTTCATTATATTTAAAAAAATATATATATTATTAACATTTAAATAACCTATTTCAACTAGAACACACTTTTGTATTTGATAAATATAGGCATAAATGAATATTAAACTACTTTCAAGTACTACTAAGTTTTGGGAACAATATCGACAAAAAAAAAATGTTTGATTGAGTGTTACTTTACTATATGGATGATCATTATCAAAGAAACCTCAAAAGTACATTTTCTATTTATTTTGTTACTCCAAGGTTATTGGTTCTTACTGTAGTAATGCTTTGTCAAAACACGCAACCACTTATAGTCTATGATGTCACTATTCCTAGAATTTTCAATTTGATGTATTGTACCGACTGCTGTGCAATAATAATAAGATTTTGACAAAACATGCAACCCCTCATCTTCTTCAGTCAATTTATCCAGAAATAAATATATATTAATATTTTTTATAACTATGTATACATAAAGTATATATATAAACTGATATAGAAAAATATAATAATGTACCATTTAAAATAAGGATTTATCTAATAATTGATATATACAATTTGAATAAATTCATCCTTATGAGTTTGGATATAGACAGTTAAATACATTTAGTTAAGGTCATGACCATGAATTTATATTGTAGTGCAGCTAACAAATAGTTGATGTCATCCACAATAAACTTTTCATAATAAGATAATTGAAACATTTTGATATTTTGTCAAATTTTCCGAAATAGTGTTAAAAGTCCAGTTTTTAATCAACATTAACTTCTTTAAAATTTTCAAGTTTGGACTACTAATCTTATATATATCAGCAATAATAGTAAGAGGCAAGCATTTCCCTTTTAAGAATTTATAATAGCTTGAAAAAAAGTCGACTCTCTCTCACTTGGACCTTACACGTTGATTAAAAAGAATTCTGATGTTGCCGAAGTAATTAAGATCTTATATATATCACTTTTTTCTTAAAATTCTTGAACACAAATTGGAACATTTAACAATCTTAATATAAAAGTAAGGGCTCCACGTTTTACACACGAGTCGGTGTAGAAAAAGCTAAAACAACTAGGGAGGCAATGATTACACAATTTTTCCACATGAACAGGAAATTAGGCGCTTAATGTCTTGGAGACCAATAATATATGGATTTCAGGTCATTAGTCTTTTCATTAGACCGTATCTGACTTTACACGATTTTCCTTCTTAGAATTTAGCAAGTCTGGGGTGTATATTTTTTTTCTAGAAATTATATTGCATAGTCGATAAAAGTATAAATATTTACTATTAAAAAGTCGTCAGTACACAGAAAAACCTGTTTCTTCTACATAACTGTTATTTTTTATATTTAGAACGATCCAATAATGATATTGACTGATTATTATCTTATTTATACAACTATATTATATCATTAACTAATAATCAATATATCAAATATTCAACGTCGAAGTAAATCCCATATTAATAGTGATTCCCTTGTCCAGTACCTACTGTTAGAAAAAAAGACGTTCTAAATTGTTTAGTAAACTACTAAATCGCCAACATCACCCTTCTTTGTTCATTTTTTTAAATCTCAGCAATCTTTGTAGTTCCTTGCATTTAGGTATGTCGATCATCTTCTTAGGTTAACTCACTCCATATTTCACTCTCAAGAATTTCCAGTTTCTCCACAATATTTTCACAGACTCTAATCGGACATGGTAGCTTCTATTGACTCTCTTTTCTAAGACTTCGCCTATATCTAACCATCTCCGAGCTCTATAATTTTGTACTATTAAATTAGTTCCCACATCTAACTCAAGTAAGCTTGAGGTCCACTGTGCTTCTGTGGCTGCAGGCAAACGTCTCTGAGCCCTACGTCTGTCAACTAATGTATATTGTCAGACTTACTATGCTATTTTGATTCTACAAATAAACTATCAACTCATTCGTATCCAGAAAAAGGACGGATGTGATTAAATCACATAGAAAAAGAAAGAAAAAGTGTTTTTCCTATGAAAGGTGTGATTTCAACAGTAAATATTTGAAGAAAAGATAAAAAAAATATGGAACTTGTGAATAGTGTAAAAAATAATGTATGAAAAAATCCTGTAAAAGATTTATATGTACAAAATACAACTGGATGGAATTAATGTAAATATTATCTAAATATGATTTTTTGTTTTATGGGGCAAAAAATTTCATTATTTGCCATTTGAAAACTATTCCTAGGGAATTACTTCTAAATTTCGAATTTTCAACAAATTGCATTCATCCCTCCATATCAGCGGGTTTTTTTTTCTTCATCTACGTATTCAAAGTCATTTCTAGCTTTATTAAATAATAGTCATTTTTTTATTTTTTTATTATTGACATATTGTGATCGACGATATTGCTTGATATGAGGTAGTTTAGGAAATATGCTAGTTCTATTGAAATTATGATTAATACACGGAAAATTACTCCTAAATTTACTTCTAACAATTCATAAGATCTTAATTAACTAATACACCCCATAATGACCAAAAGTTTGTATTTAATAATACCCGTTATATTCGTGTTGACCCTCCAGAATGGATACCGTTGTCTGTTCAGGAAACTGAGAAACACTTCTCAAAGGAAGAAATTGCAGATGCAATAAGAAGATGTGGCAAAAAAGGCAAATCTTTCAAGATGATCATGCTTTGGTTTTGAAATATATCAACTTTATGCTGATGAACTTGCACCAATTCTATAGGAAGCATTTGTGTGGATACTGAAGATGGGTTCCTTTCCATCATATATAACCGATGGTCTACTTATTATAATACCCAAAAAAGGAAAATATATAAGGTTCATAAATAATTTGAGGCCCTTCAAAATACTTTGTACAAAGTATTTTCCCATGTAATTGAGCAAAGACTTAAAAAGATACAGGACATAACTCCCAGCAAGGATTTATAGCTGCTCAGAGAATGGAAGACATCGTTACAAACTTATATACTGCTTTCGATAATTTTGTCAATTATACTATATTGACCAATGACTTTAAAAAGGTTTGACTGTGTCTCGCACACTCACATTATAAGAACACTGAAAGGCAAAATATTTGGAGAATTCATGATAAAGGCTTGTTGCTACAATGCTTGTATACTCCTATACAAGTTATAGGTCGGAACACATATTAAGATCTTTCCAGGTAGAACGTGGATGTAGGCAAGGAGATCTCATAGCAGCAATTCTTTTTATAGTTGCTGTGGATCCCTTATTGTTACAAATGAGGGATAGCATAGAATTGAGAAAAAAAACAAGGATTGTTGTGAATCTATTTATGCTTATGTAGATGATACACCTGTAATCATAGTGGCTGGAAAAGTTTTAACAATTGCATCCATCATTGAAATATATAGGCTTCCTCCATGGTTCGAGATTTTGTCAGGTCTAAAAATTAATATACAACAATCTGAGCTAATATCAAATAATAATGACATCAACTCAATATATTTCCTGCATGCTAAATCAAGGATAAAGGTGCTTGAAGTTGTTATTGGAAGGATTCAATGGACTATAATAAACAGGAGATTATTTCCCTAATAAAGAAAAAACAAATCTAATTGAATCTCTTAACGTTCATAGATGAGAGTAAGTTCAAATCTGAAACTCATATATACTTCCAAAATTAACTCATCTTCTACGTATATGTATGTATGATATCGAAATCTTCTCAAAGATAGATGGTACATTGATGAAATTCATAAACCTTCAACACATACAGAATATCTCTTTAAAAAGAACCACTACTCCCTAAAGCCTAGGTGGGCTTGGAGCAATATATTTCAGAATCTTTAGGAAATATCTTTTAGCTGAATGGATTCTTAAATGTTAAGAAGAGAAGAATTTGGGAACTCAATAGTATCTTCTGATTGTCTTAATCTCCAATATTCCAACTATGGGGTAAGTTCAATAATTCGTAATTTATAGTACAAAATAATTCAAGAATCCATAGTGAGATGGATTTTTTTAAATTTTATATGAAGGCTGAGAATAATTTTCACAAGGCCCTCAACTCAAATATTGGTGCTCCTTAATTAACAGGGTAAAAGATACTTCTTATAATCTTGAACTAGCCATGGGTGGGTACACTCCATTAAAAGATGCCTTGATAGAAATTCCCAATTATCTTCAGAAAATGGCGGGTTTTTCTTGGATGATCATCTTAAGTACAGGGATAATCATGGCTATTGCATAATTTATTTAAATCATAAGTACTCAAAGTAATAAGTTATTCGACACTTAAGCTCCGTTTCCAAAAGAACAAAAATACAATTTATTGTTGATCCCTCGTCACTTATATAATATATATATTATATTTATTATGTCTATGAAGAAAGAGAAATAATACTATAATTACTTCTTTAATAAAATTATTACTAAGTAATATTATAATACAGTATCGAATAAAATACTATGTAGATTTTGATAATATGTAATTCATTTTAAAAATGCTTAAGAAATAATATGACATTGATAGTCTGTGAGTATATAAGAGATAAATAGCAGTTGGTATGATTGACTTATTTGGCTAACTACTAGATTATTTCGGGCCTTTTTTTGGGTTCCTTTTGTGATGAAAGGTTGCGTGGTTCAATAAATGTAACGATGTGCGAAGCAAATAATTTAATTTATATTATTTACTTAGTTATTCTTTATATATTATAAATTTTTCATTTCCTTAAATCAATTGTGAGGCTAAGGAAATCGGAGCAATTCGAGATACATTAATTATTAGAGATGAACTGTGTAATACGAATTTTACAACTAATTTGTCCTTTATTATTCTTTGTGTGATGGCAACAATACGAAATTTTTACTAAATATTTATGTTATTTATCAGTTAATATTAACGATATACTAATATATATTAATCTATTTGTAATTGTTTATTTTTCAACTTATGTGTAATTTTTATTAAATACAAGAATATACATGTACAGAGATGTGAATACGTAATGCTTATTGAGTACTTAGTCTAGGTCAATTTAGTTTTATACCGAAAGGGGGGTTAAACATCAATTATATCGCCAAACAAAAAAATTATATAAATTAAGAGAATCATTTCAATCATATATTTTGTAATAGTTCACAAGAAATGTATAATTCTCCTTTAAATGGGTAAAAATGTATTTTTCTGAGTAATACAAACTGAACGTATTTTATATCTAGGAGATAAGTAGACAAGTTGGTTAATCATTTAACTGTGTGAATTGCAATTTGAAATGTTTAATTTAATAAATTGTTACGCTTTTTTTTTTCTTTCTTTCATTCATTATTCTCCGAATGAAATTATAAAATATATTTGTGTTCCTTGATCGTTTAGAAATTTGTTTTCTGCTGTCATTCTTTAATTTTACATGGAATAGTTTTTAATCAACATTAACCCAATTCCAAAATGTTTTTATTGTTATTAGAAATGTCGCAGTTTCGATGTAACTTTGCAATTCTCCGTTATTTTACCATAATGATTTAAAGCCTCGATTTTTTTAGTGATAAGTTAACTTTTGTTTTTTTCTATAGGATGTGGACAAATTTCTTGATTAGTTAATTTATGGCATATTTGATGCCCATGTCTATTTCTATTTTATAAATAGATTCAATGTCATCGAATTTTGCAGTATAAGTAATTTTGTCATTTTCAAAAGATGACAAGAGATAATTTCGACGTCATAAGAAATTATTATAGAAATTTTTGAAAATATGCACTTTGTCAAATATGATGAATATATTATACCCATTATTTGAAAAAGGATTTTTAATATAAGGTATCTCTTCATTAATGGATAATTCATCGAAATAAAATTATATGAGTATAAATAATATTATCTACTTTTATTCAATCCGATATATATTGAATGAACTGGAATAATATTTTTGTATGACAACTTGTGATATATCAATAAAAGTGCACAACTCCTTCTTTAAAGCCCTCCCTGAGTTAGGTATGTTAATAAAATGGAACGCGATCCAAATATTTTGTATACGAGAGAGGGTGAAGTTTTTCTTTAAATGTAAATATTAAAATAAATTCTATCATTTTTTGAAATACTTTATTTTGGAAAGTTTTCCTAAATACTGAAATGTTTTAACTATCTTTTAACATAATTTTTTCCTTAAAATCTTCAATTTAGTTTAAAGTTATTAATTTGCTCTTATTCAAGAACTTATTTATTATTGAAAAATTTTCGTCAAGTAACTTTTTAATAGTGATGGAGTGTGACCTTATGATTTAGGTTTGTAAATCTATGTCATAGTTTTTTGTTGTGGAGAAAATATTATTTTTTGTTGTAAATGTAATTTGTTCATTTGTATACAAAGTGAAAATTTTACGTCTATGTTGAAAAATAAATGGCAATTTCCTAATGTAACAGTATAGAAATACAGAGTAGAAAAATGGCGATATACATGCAGGGATATTATTCCTGATCATTACATTTCTATGATTACGAAAATATAAACTTTGATGATAACTTACATTGCTATAATAGGACTAAGGAATATTCAATGTACATGTCTTGTTGCTGATTTACAGCAAATAAATCCTCATCTTAAAAACGTAAATAGTATCTCTAATACATATTATTGACTACTCTATAGTCTACACTGAAAATATTTAAGAAAACATGGCTAATTTTTCTTATTATAGAAACAGTATATTGCATACATCATGTCAAATAATCATAATAAGAATAAGAACAATAAGAGGGGAGATGAAAGGAGAAGAAGGGTATACCGCGGTTTGTATCAAACCGTGTGTTTAGCGTACCGTCCTTTCCCTAGTAGATACATGTATAGTGTTAATAGATTATTTATAGAATAAAGAGGAATGGCAGCATGATATTTATAACATTAATATATTTTTCTAATTTATAAGTCAATGTGAGTTCAAAAGCTTTATCCATGTTGCTTATTGCTATTTCTAAATGAACATCACGTAATTTTTCTCTTTCTTATCTATTTTTTATTCTTCTTCTTTTGTTTTCTTATCATAACGTGAAAAAATAAAATGAACATAACATAGCCCTATAATAAGAGTTGCGATAATGGACTGGAGCGCCACCTTACGTCAACCTTATGTAACTACAGTTGAGGCTTTAAGAAACTTAAATTAATTACATTGAAAGTAGATAAAACCTTATCAAATCATTGTTAAATGACAACATTTTAAAAAAAATATTAAACTTTCATTTCAGTTTAAACAATTAATTGAAATTAGAACGACATAAAATTAGACGACTTTTTCTATTATACAAATAATCAATAAATATGAAAACTGACATTTACAGAAAATGTTTGCTTGCAATTATAAATTTCCAAAAATATAAATTAAATTAAGGTTTTATGGCAATAAGGAATTACCCTTTTCATTAAATATTTATTCTTATGGACTTCCAATTTTCAAAAACTCAAAAAGTCGATTTTATAAGGAAAAAATCATATTGAAATAATAATCAATTTTTTTTCGAAAAATATTTATTTTAATGTTTCTCTCATGAGCATACTACAACTATTGAAAATATAACTTTTTTATCCTATTTTATAATTTTGGTTTGTTCTCGTAAATGTTTGTCCAGCCAAATACGAATATAGCGACTAATAAGAAAATTAACTAGGGTACGTCAGGGCATTTAGGAATTTCTGTAAAGGACTTTATAATTCTAATAGCCATTTCGTAAAAGATTTTTCAATTTTTATTATCTTTATAAATGTTTGATCTAAAAATGATTTGCACGTTCAAAAATTCCTCCAAAATTTTTAGAGGCGTAAAATAATCCATTTGAAGACGTATAATTTCCTATGGATATCAGGCTGGTTCATTCGTAGCATCCATTTCTTTGAGATACTCTTATTCTTTGGAAAGGAAAAAAGCGAGGCATCTTTGTCTTCAGATTTGCTCGAGTATTTAATAGAGCTATAAGAAGGCTATCCTAATTTTAGGTAGATTTATTGGAAAAATTACTTTGTCTTCACTTTCAATAAGATTTGAATAATTCCATAAATTTATTACAGCTTATTGTCAGATGATGTCAGGCAGTTGGCTTGGTGTCGTAACTCTTTTTATAGGACTCTGGAACATTAGACATATATCATAGCCGATAAAAAAACAATAATATTGAATTATAAACGTTAAAAAGAGGGAGGCAGATTTTCTATCGAAAAAATATAATTACTACGTTCTAGTCTAATAAAAATTGAAATACTAGCATCATTGAAATCCAAATAAAAAACGACATCAAATAAAATTAATTATCTCCTTCAAATTTAAGATTTTGGATTATCTTTAACATACCTAAGAGTAGTTACAAATGTTAGGTCAAATCCCTTTGATACGCTATAGGAATTCCATTATTCTTATAAAATTTAATCTGAAGGTGAAAATATATCATATCTTGGGATATCTTGTCTCAGACAACGATTGACATTAGATCTTATCAGTTATGGATATATATATATATATTTTTTTTTCAAAAGTATACGATCCTGGAAGAAACGGTAATACTGAGAAGCAAAAGCCATTCATTAGCTATATGAAATATCTCTGAACAACTTGAAAACAAATTTTGAACAAGATAACAGAATAAACGTGCAAGGCTGAATATACTAAAAATACACATGAATGATGTAAAAAAACAAATACAACAGTAATACGTCTTTTGAAGACTCTATTAACTGTTTTATTCTTTTAATAGTGCTTTAATTTTGGCCTCCTTCTTCATGTGATCATAATTCCTTTGACTTTGAAATGTGAGCTATGGTCGAGGCAAAGGGCAATGCAGCATTTAGGATCAGTAAATGACTCCTTGATGGCCGACGTGGAGGCCGAGTGGGCAGAAATTTCGAAAGACAGTGTGCGTACTATCTGAAAGTTGTGGATTAGGCGTTTCCGGCAAGTTGTTAAAAACAAGAGCAAACACATTGAATAATATATTAGCTAATTGTACAAAGGACAATATTAAACCATTCAAAACTAATAATTCTATTCTAATACAAACTATACTCTATGAATAATTTAATTTTTTATATGATACTCTAATTCTTAGGACCACCCTGAATGTAAGTTGAACCAAGGTTAATAGAAATATAAGGTTAGACCATCATGTATTCAGGTTTTCTAGAATTCTCAATCAGATGTATCGTACTGCAAGACAGGCAGATTTTGACAAGACACGCAACCACTCATAGTCTATGACGTCACTATTGCTAGAATTTTCAATTTGATATATTTGACTTCTGGGGAAGAAAAACCGATTTTGACAAAATATCCAACCACTCATCTAATATGACGTCAATATTAAAAGCGTACACTGGTTATAGTATAACCTTGTATTTCTATAAACTTGGATAAAGCTTATATTTAAAAAAAATTAGACCAAGGGTAAATTCTCTGGAAACATTTATTTTCCCAGGAACCGGTATTTAAATATTCAACCTACATTTACAAAGGAAAACCAAACCCTTCCGTGACTATAGAAAAGGTCGAGTGATTCACACGTTTTAGGTCGATCACGCTGTTATGTATCAATATTGTTTTATTTATGACTAAGTGCTTGTATATTTCTTGCTAAAAGAACACTTACGGGATTGTACATGTCACAGTAGTATGATATTTGTTTGTATATAGAATATACTATCATATCTTATTCCTCCAAAACTTTGCTTTTATTCCCTTGGTCATTCTGATCCTCTTTTGGTATTAATCTCGACAGATGCAACACTAACCATGGGCACTTTTGCCAAAAAAAATTACGTATTAAACAAAAATCAGTTTTCAGTTGTAAGAAAAGAGCTGGATTTAATTTTATTTACACAAAAAGTCATGAGGTTTTTTTTTATTTAAGAAGTATTATAGTTCATTTTGTATGTAAATTTGATTTTTTTCACCTTAACAATAAGTGTTGTGACTAATTTTTTTACCATGATTCAAAAGACTGTCAAAGCCTAAATTACTGCACGAAAAAAGATTTCGGAAATTATCTTAAAAATACAATAAGGATATGTAAAAAAAGACGAGATAAAGAATTATCTTATTTCACTAAAAACATTTTTGATGAGACTCACTATGTTTCTATGTTTAAAAAAAATTAAACATTCAAAGAAATAAGGTAATTTTAGGGGGGGGGGGATAATTTTTAAGAGATTTTTTACAATGTGGATCAAAGCAAAAAAAAGCAAAGTGACAAAACGCGTCCCATATCCCATCTTGGCTACAAGAATTTCTTTCATCCTGCATGTAACTAATACTATATCATGTTCCTTGTGATTTTTTTCTTCCGTCAGTTAAATTCAATTGATAATGCTCAATTAATAGGGTGATTTCATGGAGGTTGCGTAATTAGTTATAAAATAGTGAATGTCATTCTTAGAGCTTCTAGTAGACAAATAAATATTATCGTAGCCAAGTAAATTTTAACAATAATAGATCACTTGTTTTATAAATTTGGTGTAAATTGGATCAATTTTGGAGGAAAAATAATATATTTTCTCACATCATCAGTGAGCCTTCCTGTAAAGCTAGTTCGAAGTCAAAACATTGTCAGCTGATGAGTAGAATACTCTTCATCTTTTATGAGTACACACGATTGTTCATTCAGGTTTTGAATGTAATTGAATATAGTAGGAAAGGAAGTTCACTGCTCAGGAGTTAAATAATAATGACAGCAGCTAAAGGGAAAAAAGTTATTCTTCATATTACTATTATTTTTTTAAATGGCAAACAGAAAAATAAATACGATTTATATCACTACCAACATTACATCTGGAAACACAAATTTTACCCTTCTCTTAAACATTGGGCCTTTGTAACGGCTTATATAGGAAGTAGACTTGAAAATTCGCCTCTCAAGCTTTTGTTCGCCTCTCCTCTAAAAATTTATGGGGACCAGGTCTTTGTCTCTGTTCTGCATGCAAATATTGAAGGGGAAAATAAACGGCATTCACACCTTCCACTCATTTTTGAAGAAAAAAAAATGAACGGCGTGGATTTTCATATTGTCTCTTAAGGGGTCGTTTTATGACTATTATGATGTTTTACCCTTGCTTGTCATGAATATCATTCAGTTGTGCTTGACTCGATCCATGTAATCTTTCCCAACGAGTAGTTTTGCTCTTATTAGAGTCAATTTTATAATTGCAAATTTGTTTCGGCAAATTGTCTCTTCTTTTGTTTATCCAGATGAAGCAAACAAGAACCATTCCTCCGTATGATGTCTAAGCCCAAGAAGCGATATAAGTAATTAGCTACTTTTCTGACAATATTCCGCACTCCATGAAGATATGTAATAGTTTATCAATTTCCTTACATCTCAAAGTATTGTTGATGGAACAAAGAGTTTTTCCAGTGATATGGTATTGGATATTCTTTCCTCTAAATTGGTTGATCTTTGGATAGCCTTTATTACTATTCTTTCGCTGCAAAATTTGTGTACTCTTGATCATTAATATCGGATATGACTGAGATTATATAAATTTTTTTCCTTTAAAAATAAGAATCTCAAACGCTCTCGCAATGAGAGGAAGTAGTTTTAAATAAAAATTTATTCAGTTTTTGGGAACGAAACTTTCGATATGATATCAGCAACTTTGTAAAAGACCTTCACTATTTTACCATCCAATCCAAGACTTTTTCTTGATATATGGGTTCCTATCATGATCCCATTCCGAATTGCCAGTGCCATCCATTCAGATAATATAATACCCTTCTTTCTTCCTTTCTTACTCACCAGATGATTGGTTATTTTGTAAAAAATAGATATTTTAGACTTTTGACTTTTTAAATAATTTTTTCCCCGTATTCGTAAACTAGCGTCGTTTTTTTTTTTTTTGAAAAATAAATTCCTCCATATTTCATTTAATTACCTTTTATATATTGGCCAATACATAATCAATTTTCGTGAGGAAACGGATTTCACTAAGATTTTAGTCAAATGATATTAATGAGGGTAAACCAGTTCTAAAATGAAGTTTTGGGTATGTAGTTCAATCCAACTCTGATTTTTGAGCCCTTAAAGATCAAGAAATTTGTATTGGGAAGAATATTGTATCAGCAATATATCGTAAACAAAATCAAGAATAGTCAAGTACATCATTAAAAAGCTATCAGTTAGCTTAAAAATATTTTATGTGTGGATTTTGTTGAAACTTTTCCAGTAGCTTCTTATGGCTCCAGAAACGGTTTTGAAATATTTTTTCTTTTTTTGGTCGTCAGGGCCATGGCGGATTTTAAATAGCATTTTACCACTTCACCTTTACAAGCTGAGAGCTAAAGTGTATTTTATATATTATAAGGGTTCTTTGATGCGAAGGAAAGCGGTAGATGAAGAACTTAACCTGCCTCAGAGACCAAAAGTCCACAAACCGTGAGCTAAGGCGTATTCCAGCTTATTTGAATGGGTTCTTGGGGCTTTGGAACACATAAATTATTAGAATGGTTCCTTGATGCGTAGAAACGCAGCTGGGGAAGAGTTTAAACTTTATTTTGTAACAGTACTTCATCTATTCAACCTGAGAGCTGGAGTGTATTTTGGAATATTATGAGGTGTCTTTGATGCTCATGGAAGCAGCTGCGAGACTGCGAGTTTGGTGCCTTACCCAGAAATAGCAACCACTTCCTCGTCATGTGAAAGAAGAGTGCCTATATGTTTGTATACTTATACTCAAACTACAGAGAATAATTATCAAAATTTTACAGTCGTTATTTTTTGTTTAAAATTTAGCAATAAAATTCCAATTGATTTTAATTTCTAAATGTCCCAGGGTACGTTGGCCAAATCTACTCTAGTATAAATTAATTTAAGATGTTCATAAATCTTTATATAATCTATATTACTTCTAATTCCGTAGCTTTTCCATTCTACAAAAAAGAAAAAGTCAATTATTTTTCTATTATATCAATTTTTTTGCCCATGTATCCCTGCAATGGCATCTTGTAATTTTAGTCCCCCCATCCCCCAACAAGGAAGGTTTTTGGTCGGACCTCCTCCCCCTTAAATATTTTTGTGGTTTGTCAATAAATATAAAGGTATTTTTATTCTGATACTAATAGTTTTGTTTTGATATAGGTACACGCATGGTGTAAATATTATTTGTAGAAAAAAAATTATTATTTGGGAAAGTAAATTATACATGTTAAAATATTCCTTTTCTCCTACAATTTACTACTTTTGTTTTTTTACTTTCGTTTTAAAGGTGTTTTGAAAATGACATATTAATTTCCTCTATCAAGGAGAAAAACTGTAAGTTTTACTTATTTTAAACACCTAAAAAAATTGAAGAATTATTCATTAACCTGTAAATGTTTTGTTTTTTTCCAGGCTTGAAAAAGTTTTTATCAAGTAAAAACTTTTCATAGGGGTAATAACTAGTGTTGTAAATCGTAAGTATTTTCGGTTTGCAAAAAAAACCCGAAAATTCACGTGGTATAGGGTTATAAATAGAAGATATTTAACTAAACTTTGCTACTAGTTATGGCGGCAAGAAAATAAATAAAAGTGCCACTTTGCAACAGATTGTGAGCAAAGTACTTTGATGACGATCCTCAATTATGCTCAGAGTCCAACGGGCATTAATCGCATTACAAATCGAGTTGTCTTGCCGGTATATCAAAATAAATTAAACGAAAAAATAATATGGTAATCTTGACCATTTTAAGAATGATTGGGAGGAGGGAAGCTCAGCTGTCGTAACGGTTTATTAGAGTAGCTACCAGATAAGAAATAAATACTAGTTAAATTCTGTATATAGCACATACTTTTTGCCAGATGTGACTCCAATGGTAATCTTCAATTGTACTCTGAATAAAACAAATATTTTGGTAACCTGCAAGATATTAGTGTTCTTATTAATTATTTATCCCTATTTTGAACATTTAAATTTATTAGCATGTAAAGATAACTATAGTTACCATGTATCTCTTTCACCAGATATGTGGTTTATCAAAGTTTTCCGCATATATGTTTCTTGTTTATTTACACTTACGAGGATTCAGATAAATTTTCACATCCCTAGCTATAACTCCCCAACAAATCCTCAATATTAATCTACGTCAAATAAAAAATTATTATAATAGATTTAGAAGAAAAAAAAAGCTACTCCGGTTACCAAAAATAACAACGAAAAGTAAACCTAATATAAGGTAGAAAAATGGTATAATATAAATAATTTACCTCCTGTTGAATTTGTTGCACATATCCAACATAAGAAAGAAGGGTCATAAATATACATAGAATATTCATTTATAAAACAGAACACTACAATATATAAATCTTGTTCAGGATATCTAAGATACTAATTAGCTATTTAGTGAATGTGCTGATGCAACATTAAACTAATATTATTACTCACGACTCACACTTACCAACAGGGTTCTTGCAAATGTAAAACAAATTGTAGTTTGACACATTTTCATTATATATTCATTTATATATTATTTTCAAGTAGGCGTTTTGTGTGTGTGTTTCATATTGGAAACAAAAACCATTTTTGCCACTAAAATGCTTAGGATCCTAGGTAGTGATTTCAAGCCAGGGCTCCATCTGGTCATTAAAAAATAGCTTTTCTAAAAGAAATATAATCGAGAAGTGTCATTTCAGAAAAGAAATTCAGTGAAAAATATGTTTAAAAAAACTTAGGAACAAATATTGGGGCATTATTAATTGCCTCTCCCTTTAAGCTATAAGCTTAGGGAGTCAAGTTGTTCTAATTTTGCTCCTGATTTTTAAATTTACTATAAAAAAATTTTTGTGCTTGTTTCTTAGTGAAACCTACAATTTTTTGGGTAAAGGATGGAGTCCTTTCGGTCGATGGAAAACTTGGGAACCCAAGATTTATTCGAAATGACTGTGCTTGAAAAATCTATATGGAAGGGAGAAATATGTCATAATCATTAATCATACATATATAAAAGTAACTTGTACTACGTGAATATTATTTTTAGAAACAGGAAAAATTGTATCGTGATGAAGTTTGATATAAATTATTTATTTAAAATTTGGTTTATAAGAAGTTCAATAATTCATTATCATGTATATCCTGTATATGAATAATATAGCTATTTTTAATGTCTTCTAAAATCAATATGCAGTTTGGATCCCTGACAATGGTGCTTAAAATATATGGAGTTACAACAAAAATTGTAGGTTTTTGGTATAGCGTCTTTTTAATAATGGAACTATAGTCTTGAAGATGTTTAAAGTGGAACAAAATATTAAAACCCAAAATCATGATAGGAATTTGGAACTGTATACAAATCACATAATTAATTCCATTTCTGAGCATTCCAAATTTACTATTGATATGACCAAAATGTTTATCTCTTGCAATATTTCAGTCCAAATTAAGTTAGGTTCATGGAACTTTACACTGAAAAATAATTATTTCTTGCTTCTACATCACCACGTCAATTGAGTCCTAAAGTAAAGAAGTGTTCTCCAAGATCTGTAGAGCACATGGGGAGAAGGATATATTTCTTGCATTAGATTAAACTACAGACACTCCAAATTAATCTATGACTGCAGTGTTGGTTGGTCCTTTGATGATGTCCTTATTTAATTAATTTTGAAGGTGTTGCGAAAGCCAACAATAAAATGATTAAATGTGTTTAGTTCATGGTCTGAATATAATATCAACGCTTTGTTCCGACTCTGAGGAAAATATATATTTTTTTTTTCAAGCGATAGAAAACGTAAATTTTTTGCTTATGCCGAGTTCCCTCCTACCTGCACCTATCATTACACGTTAGGGATCTTAGCTTAAATCAGTATAATCTAATATCAAGCACTTCAATTCAGTCATAGGATATTAGTGTTAGAAGCGATAACAATGATGCAATCAAAAATTTAAAAATGTTTTGAAGAATGATTCACTTTTGTCAGAAATAATGATTATTCACCGCAATTTGAATCAAATCGAAGTAACTATTAAAGTATTGGAAGAAAAAAGCCTAACCTTCATACTAAGTATGGCATGGAAAAAACATCTTTGAAATTCGGCATGGTTGCTGGCAAGTTGATTCGATTGCTCCAAGTCTCTTTATAAAGGCACCCGATTCATTAATTAAAAAAATTGTAGGTAAAAATAATGGACACAGCTATTGGCGAAATTGATCATAAAGTAGATGTTTGTGCAGATGACATAACCTGTCTATATTATGGGTTAAATAATAATAATTCGGCGGAGGAAATTGTTCTAGGACTCCTACCCCCTTTCATTTTGAATTCGAGCGAGTACCACCCGTCCTTTTACTCCCGAGCATTTCATCACTTGATCCATCAATCCCCTGAACCCTCTATACATCCCCCATCATTTACCCCCTATTACTACATCAATGGTCATGTAAGTTTTCACCATAAACAAATGTATCATCAAGATATCTACTCTCTTATACAATGATTATTTAATTGGGAAAAGTATTCTGTTCTTCTGGAGATACCGTTGTGTTTACGAGTGATTACCATACGGTGACAAAAGTCACTGATCTCTCCATGTGGTATTCCTTCTACCATTCCCATTTTCTCGTCATTCACAAAATCAGCTTCCATCTTTTTCTCCTTATTAAAATGGAATTTGAGATGAGGTGTGCACAGCTTTTTGTGTTGCGCTAGGATCCAATTGGATTCAGATCAGTTAATTGAAACCAACTCTGACCAAACCGACTGTTTATGGAAGATTAAAATTTGTATTTATGAAGTAAAATGGTTACGATCGTTTTTACTTTATAAATTCATATAAATGCAAATCTGGACATATAAGAGTTGAAACAAGATAAAATATCAGTAATACCAATGGTTTCAAATAGTACTAACCGGCCTAATAAAGTCTATTTAATGTGAAAAATGTACAAAAATGCAAACCTTTTTTTATTCAAAACTGTTATATTCAAACGATCTACTAAAGATTTGATTTAAAATCAATTTACCAACTCTTGGACCGTTTATGTAAGATTAATATTTTTCTTTATTAGGTCAATTGGTTACTTTGTGGGAGAATTGAGGGCCAAATAGGTCATATTGAAAATTAATAAGATATTACCATCAACGTTATTGTCAATACTAGAACAGATTAAAAAAGAAGAAACAAAGTTGAGTGACGTCATAAAGGACCTAACTTTATGAGTTTGAAGGACTGAAATGCAGAACTGAACCGTACCAAGACTAAACTGGGCGGGACTGCAGTCTTCAATCCTAAATAAGTACTGACATAACACTATCTACAGATGTAGAGTTATAAATCCGAAGCATTTTCCATATGTAAGAAAAAAATATACCAAAAATCTAAATCGTACCCCTGAAAATTTGCCTTTTGACAATTTTGGCAGAATGTTTTTGTTTTTTTATAAATGTAAATTTGAAAAAATACTTTGATATTTTAGTGTTAAATTTTTTTGAAAGAGACACAATTAGGTCGAACCCTGGTTTTTTAATAAAACGACAAATTGAAAAAAAAAATTACAACATTTTGACAGTTATAATTTTTTGGAGATGAAGATAAGTTTCATGTGAAGAGAGCACATATAAGTATACAGTAATTACTAGTGCGTATGTTCATGGAATATGTAGAATAACACTGAGATGAGAATCGTTCGAGTAATTATAAATATAAGTCATTATTGGTCAGAGTAGAATTAAGTATCGACATCAATCAGTCTTCCTCCCCCCTCCTTTCAGTCTTTTTTTTTTATCAGTAGGATCTTTTTAACATTCAACAGTCCTAAGGACCGGTACATCAGTCTTATGATCCTAGCTGGGATTGAAGAATACTTGTATAAGAACTCAAAAAATAATTCTTGATAGCTAGAACGTTTAATAATAAGTTCTTACTTTTAACTTGATATATCTTTTCTCTTTAAAAGAGGTTATGAATTATGATGAAACTTCAGCAACTTAAATGACGTAGTTAGTAGTAACTACATCATTTCAGCTGTTGAAGTTTTCATAAAAGACCGATAAGGACCGGTCCTAAGACTGACAATTTTTTTATTTATAACAGACTGATAAGACTGCTGTATTTTAGTTTGTTTAAAGCGATCTAAAACTACATCAAAGTAATTCCTTTCTATGTTTTCATTAGTTACCGAGCGAGATTTGTGTTTTTCCTTCCTTGCGTAGCTACTTGCAACTAATCTAATAAAGCTTCATGACAGCTAAGTTACTCTTCTGCCAAACATTCGCCCAATTGTTCGGGTTACTAAGTCATATTTCGTTGTTGTTGTTTTTTAACATTACGGTAGTTCCTACTTTCTATAATTTTCTGTACACATATGTTTTATATATAACAATGAAAGTGAATATATTTTAACTACAAAAAATGATATTTAGGATATGTTTTATAAAAGATACCTGACTATAATATTAAAGTTAACAAAACAAAAAAGAGGTTCACTCGATACATGTCATGTCACTTCTGTCAGCAAATTTTAGTATGCGGTACGTTCCAATGTACAATTTAATACTTGTTAGTGAATTTGAAATATAAATTAACTACTTAAAAGCAAGTTTTCAATTCATAACAAGTTTGAAATTCCCAGATTCAGCTACCCATATAGACTATCAAAAGTTACTATCCACACATTCCTATACTAGTTTTTTTTTAAACTTTTTTTTACTTGCCTATGGGATCAATAACCTCTTTTGAGATAAAAACCATCATGAATGAATGCCATAAGACGATTCTGGAGAATTGTATCGAAGTTAAGGAAAGGAGATGGCCCGAGTGATCCTAGAGATGGATCCTCTATAAAATTCCGAAATTCCATGTTTATCGAGTGTGTAGACATCATGTTTAATAAATTCGTTGTATAATCTTAATGTATCTCGAATAGACGAATTTTAAATTGCATTTATTGGTCTCTGAAACGATTTAAAAGATCAGAACCAAAAAAAAAAATTTCACAACACTCAATTGAGAGAATTATATACGTCAAAAAGGTATCGAAACGATAGCCCAGCATAATATAATCCAGACATGGTACTAGCTGATATTTTTTGTTCTCTGAAGTAAATAAGAAATTTGATGGTCAATGTTAAGGGCCTCTGCTGGAGGTCAAAAATAATTAAGAGGGAGATAATTAATCATTGAGGGGCCAGAAAGCTTGGGGCATAGGTAATTTCTTCAGCAGTAATAATTACATAACAACCATCTGTCACCTAGCTAACAGTCACTATGAGGTCAATGAAATAAATTTTATGATGACATAATGACTTCATGGTCAAGAATTCCTAGACTAAGTCTTCACTGCTATTAGTACACATATATACATGTATATTTAATGTTTTTCTAATTATATTTAATGGAGTATATTTGATATCATAAAAAATACATTACAATGACTCTGATTAGTGTTTGCACTGAGTTATCTTGTGCTAAACTGTCGTCGTGTATTAATATGTGATATGCATGTGTTGCTCATACTTTTTTAACCGGATACTCAGGTAATTGAACTTCGTATTTGGATAGAATCGGATATTTACCACGTATTTTGAAACCCTTGTTTAATTGTTAACTATATAGCCTTAATTACAAAGAACCTTCAAAAATATTGAACAATTCACTAATGCAACTAAGTTACTGATGAGTGATGAGCATAGGTGTACCTACCACCTTTGAAAGACAATTATAACGAAAAGTTTCACGAATATGTTGTCATCCATAAATGACGTCATTTTATTAGACTGCCCCCCCCTCTTGAATTGATTCCGGCGACCTTGGTGTGATGACTGAGAACACAGGAAGTGAATAGTTTAGCAACATATGTGCGGAGTTTTCTAGACTTTTAATCACTTGTAATGTGTTAGTTTTACATAAGTACTCATAAAAAAAAAGAAATGTTCCAAAGCACCCAGGTAAAAGTAAATACCCGCCAATTTTTAAAGATCTAAATTCTTTTTTGAAATTTTACCCACCGTCGAGTAATTACCCGCAGAGTATTGCAGCCCATCTATTTTGCAGCTAATATTGGAGGTATTTTTAATATTGATGTTCCGTGTATGAGCTCACATGTACAAGTATTAGACTGGACCCTTCCCTAGTCTTTGCACACTCCGTTAATTTTATTGTGTTACGTAATCTTTCCTTCGAAAAGAAACACATAAAAGGCCCAAAATCAGTGGATATTTAGCAATTCTTCCCAACAATGAAATTATATTAAATAATTAGGAGAAATGATCATATCTTAAATGGAGCTAATTCGACCAATCAACGTTCAAAAAATTTATTGGGAAAAATAATGACAAGAAAATACACCGTATATATTTTTGTTTAATGAGGTAACACCCTGTGCACCTTGTAGCATTTTACATCTATTCATATTTATATACTTCTCTTTTTTATTAAAATATCATTAATTATAACGGAGTTTTAAAAACTTCAACACTTCAAACACCTCGATTGATATTTTTACTTCAATAAAATTGGATTCAATTCAACTTTTTTACGGAACTAGACGACACTTTAGAAGCATATAGTCTTTTAAAAATGAAAACCAATTAATTACACAACCAATAAATAATATATTTCATATGAAAAAATAAAAGTTGAGAAAATTTCCCCTGAACAACCCTTCTTAAAAACATAATTTTTTTGAAATGTTACATGACTTTTCTAAGGATTTGATTATTTCACAAAAAATATAAACACACTTTTGAAAATTTAAGTTATATATTGCAGAGAATTATATATTTTTATGCTGCTTTCAAAATTTGTTTTCTAACTCAAAACTTGGCTTAAACAAAAAAAAAAAAAAAAGATATATTTAAAATTTAAAGTAATCGAAAACCAGATTTTATACTAAAAAACTAATTACAAATCTGCGATCATTGCGTCAAGTAAAAATAGAATGAGATGCACACATAGCAGAAAATATTGTTTAAAAAGTAAAAAACTTGTCGACAAGTGTTTTTAACTACATTTCATGAATGTATTTACGATTTTACTATCCATAGTAAATATTTATAATATATTTTATGAATAATCAGTGTTTATAGTGATAGTATAATTACTTTGCAAATATTATTCAATTAAAAATATAAAAATTTAAGGGTCGGATTATTTTTTTTTTTTTCTATTACTATTATTTTTTCTCAACCAAATAAGGTGAACATATTAATAAACAAGTAAGTGCATATAAAAAAATACACATAAACACACAAAAATTAAATTATAATTAAAGGGATCTTTAATAAGTTAATCTATTTTTACTGGGAAGCGTCTTAACTTATATAAAATTAGGAAAATTTTAGTTAGTATAATGGTAATTTCATTCATTTTTTCTCATCCCATCTTCCTTTCGAGTTACTCTGCTTCTTATTCTCCCCACCCCTTATATAAAACAGGTCAATTCTGAAAATAAAAGAGAACTACAATGAGTATTTAAAAAAGATTTGAAATATTTAAGACTGTAGTGAGACAGGTTAACGGATAAGTGCGAGTGCACGCACGTGTTTTGAATTTGTAAAAAGATAACCCGTCACTAATCGGTATCGAAACAGCTTCTGATGCGAGTTTGTAAAGGATTTATTTAAAATACGTTTACAATTATTAAGAACAGAGTCGTCAAGACCACTGAGACTATTAAATACCCGTTTTTTCAAACAATATGATTGAGTCAATCATTTTCATTTTAAACTTAAATTATATAACAGATTCAATTTTTGACTCCTTTGATTCACTTTACATGCGAACTCTTAATGATCGGTCTAATTCGGGAATAAATGAATGAAGTTTTTGTGTACCATAAATGGTTTTTGCAAAACCAAACCTTTCTTTTAAAATAGTATTTTCTTTTCATAATCTTCTTCTGTGCAAAAATATATCTTCATATTTTTCATATTGTACCGATGCATATTTGAATAAATCATTCGGCTTTGTAATTTGATTTTTATAAGGACGTCAGAGGCTCTCTTTTGTAGCTTCTCTTTTAATAGTGCCACCTACACCATCTGAATACCACTCACCGGACAATTGAAAGTCCTCTTGTTGGAACATGAGGTTCAAGAACGCTTTACAGTTTTATATTGGTCCGCACACCCGTCGGAAAAGTAATAAATTTTTTTAATATGACACAATTTTTCTTTAAATGATGTACAAGTCGTTTCTGGTATAAATGTACGACTACAACATCGTGATAGTTGTTATCGGATATAATAGTGCACGAGTGGTGACAAAGCTCACTTATTATTCCTATAATAGTAAACCCAAGGGTTTATTGTTGCCTGTGCTTTATTCCAATGAAATGCTTGAGCTGCATCCTGGACAATAAAACTGTAATTTTATGAAAAGTCACCAATTACCACAACCTCTTCCTCCGTAATTTCTTAGCAATATCATAGTGTTATTTTTATTGATATTTTATATCAATATAATATATATAAATTTTTAAGTGCCTATTCCAGTTACCAGTGTTTTCCCACTAAAAAAATATATTTTTAAAAACAGTATTTTTACTAAACTTTAATAAGATCAAAATACTCTAAATTAAGTTATCCATGATTACCAAAATGCGGCAGATGGAGCTATTTTTGAATATTCTTATTTACCTTTCACTCAACTCTCCGTTACTTTCGTTGAGTCTTTGTAAATCCATTTTTTTAGGTGTTTGTATTTTATTATTCATTGCCTTTTTTTTACTTCTTCAAGACTATAAAAAAGATATCAGCCATTAATATGTAGGTATATTCAATATTATATACTCCCACTAAGCTGAATATATTATTTGCCTTAAACATATATTATATTCTCAAAAACAATAGAAGGATGTAATAATATAATAACTAATTAAATAAAATGTAACATCAATAGCCAATGCAAAATATAAAGTTGAAATATGTCCAAAACGAAAAACTGTAGATATCTGTTACAAAATAAATCATAATTATTACAACAGCACGAATATGTTTATACCATTGAAATGCAGTCAAAGCAGTACATTCAGGTTGGAATGAAGCTGAAATTAAAGACAAGTTATTCGGGACAAATTTTCTTATCTCAAACAGCCCCCCAAGTCTTACATTAATGCTCTAATCATAAAAATAACAGAACTTACCTGTCTGATGAGGTTTAACACTATAGAAAAACTAAGACAACTGTAGGCATATGGAGATGAGCACATAGAAGGAATTTGCAGCGTTTTGAAAAAGAGCAAGCCATTAAAAACCAATCTGGAACCTCTCCAAAAAAATTTAGCCAGAAAATAAAAAAATGAAACACCACTGAGCCTGACAATTAAAAGTTAAAGCCCGACCATGGCAGAATGTTATTGGCCAACTTGGCCTAACTATCATGTTTGAAAAATTGAGCCCGACCCGAAGTTTGGATTAGATAGGGCTCACCCTTTTTTTCTTCACACCCATTATGACACCTCTTGAATGAACGGTACCCTTAGCATTTTTCGATATTGTCTATACCATAGGTCTACCTTGCTAGTAAATATCCCTGTTCAACTGTTTCTTAAAGGAGGGAGGCTGTTGAAAATACATGGGAGGTTTCACTGAATAAAAGTTTTGGATCTTGACATTTTTCGAGGCTGCCCTAAAAAATGCATGGAGGCTATTTTGAGGCTAGACAAAAAATATTTTGAATAAATTGGACACAATCTTATAAAAAATGAGAGCAACATTTTTACTGGTATATTGGAGCCCTTTACATTTCAGGACCCTTGGGATTGACTGTTTTGATTTTAGTAAGCTACACCATTGAGGCTCATTTTTATGTATTGAGAAACATAATTATATAATAATGAGTATTTTGTAGGTTGGACTTTTTATACTAGATAAATATAAAATGAATAAATAAATAATTCAAAAACGAACGATTGAAGGGTGAGCGGAATATTTTACCAAATGAGCGATTGAATGCGAAAAGGGTGAACGGGTACAAGCCTGCTTGTGAGTACCAATATTTTAATGAATTTGGGGTATCATTAAACAACGATGTAATTTAAAAAGGATGCCACTGAAGGTCAAGAAATTAAATAAATAAGCTTATCACTCCTTAATTTGTACTTGGGATAAAATATGAGCATGGAATACGTATACGCATCTTCTGCAAGTAATTCTTTTCTGTGTAAAAATGTCTTCTGAAATAAGGGTCTTTCAGGAGTTTTTTTTTTTTTTTTTTTTTTTTAATTACTAAAGAAGATGAACATATCCTTACATAGAATGCACAATCCCTTGAAGCTTGGAGGTTTGAACATCATACCCATTGAAGACATGTGGCAATGTCTTAACTCCTACTGGATTAGAAAGTTGTGGGGTAAACACTACTGGTATATTTATACCACGCAACTGTTACACCTTTTATCTCTTATTTATGTCGCCGCGATATTGCAAGGACTCTCAAACAAAGCAATTAAGAATAAATTGTTGGCACCATCCGAGAAAGTGTTCAAATATAGAGTTTTGTCAGGTACTCTTGAAGTTGCTGGCAAATACTTTAAAGGCAGACGATCTAATTGTTTCTTCCTTGAAACAACAACTTAAATAACCTACCGTATTATGTGGAATTGTAAAATCTTGGTTGACACTTATAGCGAAAACTCTTCGAAGAATTTTTTTAATGCCAACTACATAAGGACTCCCAAAACAATGTAATTAAGAATAAATTGTTGACACCATCCGAGAAAGTGTTCAAATATAGAGTTTTGTCAGGTACTCTTGAAGTTGCTGGCAAATACTTTAAAGGCAGACGGTGTAATTGTTTTTTCTTTGAAACAACAACTTAAACAACCTACCGTATTATGTGGGATTGTAAAATCTTGGCTGACACTTATAGCGAAATTCGAAAACTCTTCGAAGAATTTTTTATGCCAACTACATAAATAAGACGTATTACATACTTCGAACAAGGAAAAAATCGATGCAATTATAAGCAAGGTGCAATATACTATATTATCTATACTTTACGAACTGTCAAAGAAAATAATATTGCTAGAGTAATGCCCATTGCGAAATTGTCTTAAACAATATTTTAACCAGAGCAGCTTATGTTTAGTCCTTCACTATTGTTGTTTGAAACTTTTTATAATAATCTTGGTTTTCTTACTAAGTTTTTTATTTACTCATGATTTGAATTATTTTTGGAACCTATTATGTTCTTAAATTGTTGATTAAATAAAATTCCATTCTCTATGTCCAAGAAAAAAAAAATTATTATAATAAAAATAAGTAAAATATTATTTTATTAAATCGTTTCTATAACCTATTTTTGTAATTTATGGGCTCGCGTGGACCAAGTAACGGGAGAACTATTGGGATAATTAAATTCCAAGTGTAGGTCACTCTCTGCCAGAAATTATGAACTGATTTTGTAACTATGTACCCCTATTTGTTCTATACTAGGAACACTTTTGAGAAGGGTTGGATTAGTAAATATATTGTATTTCGATACAATGAGTTCATCATACAAAACGAAAGGATGAAAGAATAATTTTTTATTGTTTAATGTTAACATTATTTGGAAAGTATGATTCTTTCTTTTCATTCTACGCAAAAAAAATGTGAAAGGAGGAAAATAATTAAATTATAATAATATTCCATTTGAGATTATTAGATGACAAGCTTTTTTGTCCATCCAAAATATCGACTTTCAAAATGAAAAGAAAAAAATAACAAAAGCTTATGGTAGCAACGTGAAGCTTATGTTATACTAAGGTATCTTCTAGGGAAGCTAAGATGCATTAATAATTAATATCCTCTTGAATTCATTAATACGTAGGTTTAGTCGCTTTAAATCAAAAGAGTGAACTTACAAAAACTGGTGAAAAGAGAATACATAAGACACCCAGTCGGTTAAAAACCATATACTCCGGGGCTTAAATACTTTATGAAGTGACAGCTATGATTTTTAGTCTATATGGTATTCCTGTCGTAGTCTTAATTATCAGAGTTCATTTTTAAATTATGGAAGGGGCCTAAATGCTTTGTTAGGTTCACGGCAGTGTTTTTAACCCCTTTGATGGCCTTCCTTTAGTTTTAATCAACCCATGGCTCTGGGGTTTGTTTTGGAGCTTTTGGAAGGGATATATATGCTTTGTGAGGCAGTAACGATGGTTTTTAACCTTTATGGTGTATTTGACGTAGTATTAAACAACCCATGTGCGTAGGGCTAAGTTTGAAGTATTTGAAAAGGGCCCAAAGTCTTTCTGAAATGGCGGCGGTGGTTTTTAAACCATTGCACTAAACAGGTTTTCGATCGAGGTATTGTGATTTTGTTAGTAAATGAAATGCAATTTTCCGCACTGGCAATTTTCTCCTTGGCAATTTTTTACTTTCAATCATGCTTCTAAGGGTGATAGATCATAAAGATTTTCACATAAGTTAAATTTTATATGTTATGATTTATACGGGTTTATTCCTAGCCTAACTACAGTAAATAAAACTCTTAACATCACTTCAGGGCATGAGTTCTAGTTTTGTGTTCGACTACTTTGCCGAAATATCAATCTTAACGGACCAGATATAGTCCTTTTTTTTAAAGATTTGAAGTTGGAGAATATTTTAAAACTCTATAGAAATCATTTAAAAATCTATCTAGACTCAACATTTCAAATTATTCAATGCCTGCTTAATTCCTGTTAAATTAAATTATATCATATAATCAGGTATCTGTGGAGTAATTCGTTGAAATGCATATATATTAGTGATGCCGCACGGCGTTATCTCTCTAAAACAATAATATACGGTGTATTTTGTTGTCAATTGTTGATATTTTTGCTTTTTTTCCACCGAAACAATGTTCTAAACGTTGATTGGTTGAACAATAGTTTCATAGTTTGAAAGGTTTGACTAACTATGCACTGACTTTGGGCCTATTTTCTGTTCTTTTGGATGAAAGGTTGCGTCATACAATAAAGATGACGACGTGTCAGAAGTTAGTATCTTTGACTCACTACAAAAAATTAGAATACGACAATACCCGCTGTCAAATATATTGTTAAAAATGTTGATATTTTTTTTAATTAGAAAAATATGATTTTAACCATACGTCAACACTAATCTGATGTTTTATCAGTTGTACAAAAAACATGTAAATGGCCTTGAATTAAAAAAAAAATGTGGACTGATTATAGGTGTTGGATTCTTGGCAACCGTTAATTTTAGAGAAAATTTCAAAGATGTTCCGAATGTTTCCTTGAAAGATACTAATTTATATATATATATTTATGTTTTTGAGTGAAAACACTGATCGTACAAGTGATTTGAATTTTAAGATGAAGTGCCGCGATAATTAGTGGAGCGGAACGCTAAAATCCCATTCTTAGTGATAAAAAAATATTAAATGTGCGTTCCTTTTACCGCCGGTAAATTTCGGATTCCGTTTACAAGTCCGATATTACTACTTAAAAAGAAAAACCTCATACATTTAAAATAGTAACCAGTAATTTTACTACAAACATTTTCGCCTCTGGTAGGTTTTACTACGTTACATTTTATAAGCTTTTTTATGTTCATATATTAAAGCCTTGCCTTGTTTCTTTACTGTTGTGCTTCAGCTATAGGTCAGAAGAGGAAGAAAAAATGAAAATATGTATTATGTAAAAAAGAAATAGTGATTACAAGGACGAAGTAATAAGAAATTACGGGTCCGGGCTCATGAGTCTATTTCAAAATGAATAATTACTAGTGGTACTTTACTCAATGTGTCATGGTTCTTAATTGAGGCTTAAAACAATATAAGGAACCCCATTGATTAAAAAAATTGAATATTTCAACAGTAAGTTATATCTAGAGCTATAGAAACTCTCACAAAAATAGAGTGGTTCGTCATTCATCTGAGCACTCTTCATGAAACGTCGTCTCGAGCATTTATTGTAGCTTTGTAGTAGTTTACAGTTATTTGTAAGATTCAAAAATAATAACCCTCTAAAAATATGAGGCAAATTTTATTTCAAAAACTATTAATGTAATAATAGAAGTATTCTTTTTTAAGAATATTAAAGACACCATATGGAGAAATAAAATTAATTATTTAGTTTCTTAAGTAAAAACAACACTACTCATGTAATTTTTACTTTTACAATTTTATCTGTGCTCAAGCATAAATACCTATGTAATTACTTGAATTACAGGAGGAGATTAATAGAAGCTGGCCAACTTTTCAAGTTCAATCTCTCACATAATGACATGATATAAATTTAAAAATACCATCATCATGATCGATTTATGTCACATGCAATCCACTACTTACGAATGAAAATTCTGAACAAATAATTCAATATCATTACTCCACAAAGTGGTATAGTAGTCAAATAATGGTATATTATAATATTGTTTATAAAAAAATTGTGTAACTTCTTTCTCTGAAGTATGTATAATTTCCTATTTTTGTTATAAATTGTTTTTCAAATGCATAATAAAATAAATATATATGAATTTAAATATAATTACAATATTATCCCTCCACTAATTATATTTTAAGTGTGGAAGGCTCTCCACTTAATAGTACTAATTCATTTTTCCCCCCTCAAAATCAGATAACATACAACTGATATTAACAAATGTTTTAATTCAACTATATCCTATCAACCAAAGACATATTTTACTTAAACGCTAAAAACACTGATAAAAACTATGTACTATCGATTTTCTTATTAGTTGTTATATTATTAAATGGTAAGTCATTCATTAATCATCGTTTCATTTTCAATACTCATTTCAAGTTTTAAAATAGCACATGCACAGCATTGGATTGTAGAACTGGATACCGGTTATATGTATATTTAAAACTAATTCGACACTCGCATTACATGGATTCCCAACTAATATATGTAAATATGATAAATAAATGGAAAATAGCAATTCCAAGAGCTTAGGCACATGTTATTATACTCGTAGTTTCATTAACATAGGAACGTATTAATTAAATTAGTATTTATATAATTTATTTTATTGGTCCGGAATTTCAAATAATACATTTATTACTAAAATATTATAATTGCAAGTATTTTTTTTTTCTCCACCGACTAACATCTTCTGCTAGGAAAGAGTGGCTATCATTAGTTTTGGAGCTTAGGTATCCGTGAAATTAATAAAGCCTATGCTTATTTTGTGATGAATTATGATATTGGTATATTGGTTTAAACTTTAGTTCCTGATTATGAAGTATTGACTTTTAAAAACGGCGTTACAGTAGAAGCTTCAAACAGGATATGATTTTTATCCCAACTTTGTATTTTTTTCAGGTGAACAATCAATAAATATAAAAAATGCAGTAATATGTTTCCTACACTTGACAGATAATTATTATAGAGATTAAGGTTTAACTACCGACCAACCTTTAAAACTTCGATTATATTGAAGAAGGATCATAAAGTAGAATATTCAATCAATTCTATATTTTATCATTTATCCGTAGTGAGCCATATAGTTCCTTAAAAATAATCAATTGGTACCTGTTCCGAAGTATTGACTAATTTAACATCTCTCAAGGGTCTTGAAAAAAATTCCAATCTTGATACAATTAAATACATTGAAAAACAATTTGAAGCTATTTTGAATATTCTTACAACTCATGTTGCTAAATCAATTAGTTTTCTTATGGAACAATATATTTTTATATTAAAACTTAAAAAGGAAAACACTATTTGACTATTGCTTCTGCAATGAGAAAATATTTCACCCGATTTATATAAATACATTTTTAAAGAAAGCCTTAATTATTACCAACAGTACGTTATTTAAAGGACTTATCATCTAATTTGAACGTTAAGCCAAGAATTGAATTAGAATCAGATAAGTATTTAGTAACCAGATTCAAATCAATACAAAAAAATTGAAACTTTTGAGTCTTTTACAGTCTCAACAGCAAAGTTAAATATTTCTATATACAAGTCCACGAAGTTCAAGTGAAGTTGAGAGTCTTTAGACACGTGAGTTAATGATTTTCAAGCCTCAAGTCTTATTTAAATCTGAGCCTTATCAACAAAATCTTGTCGAGTGACGAGTCTTTTACATCGAATCCTAGTCAAATAGGAAATTCCTTTTTTCTTCTTCAAATCGAGTCCTCGTACAATAATAATTTAAAAAAGAGTTAATTACAACTAATGTTCGAATTCCTAATTCTGATTAGTGAGTTGTAATTATAATTAATTCCCCCTGTCGTTTATATACTATATATATAGTGGACATTTATTATTTCTATAAATAAATTTTGCCTATTTCTTCATAGAAATAATATAATAACTACTCCTGACTACACTTTTAATAAAATATTACTAAGTTATATTATAATTCAGTATCGAACAAAATACTAAGTAGATTTTAATAATATGTGATTCATTTAAAAAATGGTGAAGAAATAATATAACGGTTATAGTCTGGGATTATATAAAAGATAAATGGTAGATTGTATGATTGACTTATTTGCCTAACTACCAGATGATTTCGGGCCTTTTTTCTGTTTCTTTTTGGAGGAAAGGTTGCGTGATCTAATAAAGGTAGCGGCGTATTCACTTCTATGCATTGAATGTAACTAAACAAAACAGCACACACTTTCAAGAAGTTGCGTGAATCATACAAACTCTGAACTAAATTATATCTTTGACCGTATACCATTCCAATGCAGTATAATTTATAAATAAATATTGGAGTAAATTATACAGGGAGTACATTATAAAATGAATTTAATCTTGCAGGAATTTAATTCAATTTAAATTAAAAAAGAAAAAATGCTAAATAATTTATATAAAATTTAAAAAAATGAATATGACTTTAGGTGAGGTTTAGGAACAAGATAAAGTATTCTCAGGCTCATTAAATCATATATATATTTTTTGTTTTCTTTAAATATATATTTGAGGCCTTGAGAATGGCTAAATTGAAATTGCGTTAGAAGTAGCTATTGTTAGTGCGCTTATGTAAAACGGAGAGTAACACCAAGTACTTATTGGAGAATAATATCTTCTATATTATTAAATCAAAATTTGTATATTCGTCAACGCCTAATAATTCAGTCAATGCCGAGTACTACCGATAGTTAATTATATTTGTGATTGGGTTTTGTAAATATATGTATATTAGTGGAACAATTGATTTATGGATCTTAAGAATGGTCCTTACAGTTAGTGCATATTATAGGTTATTTCTCGATTTTTCAGATTCGGGAAATCCTGCATTCTTTACTTTGCGTAACTCAATTTGACATTAAAATTATTATGGCTTACTCCTCTGTAGGCCACTTCATTTAATAACGTATAATTTATTAAACTAAACCTATATTGAGGAACCACTCGTTTAATAAGTTTATGATTTATGCTTTACCAATTATGAGATCTATATTTCGACATTTAATAAATAACGCCCTAAGCTATCCAAAGAAGTATCATTGTCTGCACAAAAAAAGAAGAACATATTGTAATAATTAAAGGTAGATTGGCAATACATTATTATTAAATTACATTTTAATTAGTATAAGAAATAATAAATTAGATGTTTTGTTTTTTCCCTATCATTTAAGAACTTGGTCTTGAATACAGACAGCATGTGTCCCCAAAAATTGGCAAAGCTGAAGATTAATCCAGGGAAATCCTCCAATTTCTAGAAGATCGTAATAGTGTAGATTCAGTCGCTGTTGTTTGTGACTGATGCATCACTAATGGTCAGGAGTAATCACTAGATTATAGTTATAAATTGGAAAACCACTTCAACAGCTTGTGTGCCTTATTCATATGAACGAATTGCCCTCAAGTATAGTATTTAAACAAATTAAACATTACAAGGTGACCAGTATCGCATCATTTAGATCGTAAAACATCCATAAATACTCTTTTTTTTTCTAGGTTTTGTTTAGATTACAACTTGTTGCGCTGTTTTATTTTAAGGAATTTGTTTTTTTAAAACAACAGTTCATTTTGAAGTCTTATCATTAATTATATTTCACATTCTCAGACCAAAATCTTCATGAATACAAAAAAAAAGTTCATTAAATACATATCAAAGTTATATGATATGCAATGCGACGATCACTATGATCCCTACTGACTCAGATTTTTGGATTTTCTTGGATAATCCCCCTGAACATTTGACACAATTTTTTTTATTTGCATATGGACAAGCTCTGTTCTCCATTCGACTCTATGTCATTTCGGAAACTGGGACTGGTAATTTTTGATAATAACTTTTCATAGTTTAGAAGGGAAATTAAATCTGGAAATTTCATCATTGTTAAGTGAAACCTTGTTCATTTAGCTTATAAGTATCAATAGTATGTGTTCTCTCATTCATTTTATCTAACCATACAATTTTTACAAATTGCGTTTACTAACATATGTAATCATACATAAAGTATGAAATACAAAATATAAGCCATCTTTTACATTCATATTCCCAAAGAAATACAAAAATAATAAATATTTTTGAAATTGAATTTATTAAAGATGAATATATGTGTAAAATTTAGGAAAAGAGGACTTATTTTTGAGGTGCTACTAGTGGGATTACGCCATGGTAAATATCAGACGTGAGGACTAGAGATGTGCTACTTGACTTGAACTCGAGTTCATATTTTGAAGACTTACGACTCAACTTGACTGAACAATCAAAAACTCACGAATTGACTTCGACTTGAAAGCTAAGACTCGTAACTCGACCTGGACTCGAAAGATAGCTTATACTGAACTCAAGAAAGGGTTTGACACTATGGATCTTATATTATAATTATGAACTTGAAATGAACTTAAAAACAATCTGAAGAGTCAAACTAGACTCCATAAAAATATTCAAGGACTGGAACACTGGCAATGTTTTTAACTCAGATCGTATCCCAGTCCTCTGTTGGATCAGTTTGTTCCGAGAGATGTTGCTTTTTCGGGTTTGCACTCAAAAAAGCATAATTAAGAGTATTACTTCATGGAAATACTATTTTAGGACTAAGTAATGGTTTGAATGGTTCCATTATTTCTTTCATATGTCCATAAAGATCCACTTGGTTAACTAATCCAAGCCATAACTGAATATCTGTAATCGACTTAGGAGTTGGGAATGCAGGAATCGATTCAATAAATTTGGATAAGGGTTGTACTTGGTTATCAGATATTCTGAACTCCACAAAAAATCTTATTACAAAATTGGAATATTTTTTCGTTTGGAAAGATATCTGATTTCCCTATGTTATCCAGAAAATCGATTATCTTCCACCAATGATCCTCCAGCTATGTATCTTAAATTAGAGCATCATCAACACAACGAACTCTTCTATTAAAGTCAGCCATGATCTTATCAAGACCTCGATTATACTAATCCCCACTCGACAAAAAACACTGAAGTGTTCTTTTGTATCAGAATATTTCTATAAGTGTTATAAACGGTGTCATGTGACGGACTTAGTCTCGAATTGGAACACCTTGGAGGCAATCCCATGCGTCAGTGACTCTTTTGTAGGTCTTTGCAGGTATGGATGTCGCCATGTCATTGGTTTCTCTCTCACAATATTGATTCAGTGAAGTAAAATCCACCGTGTTTCTAGGATTTCCATCATTTTTCCTGGTTACTACCATTCTGTGGCACCAATCACTTGATTATCCCATTGGTAGGCGTTCTATGATACACATCTTCTCGTCATTTCTTAAATCTCTTTCCACTGCATCTTTCTTGTGAATGAGCATTGGTTGATGGTGTATATATAGCTGTAGGGATATAATCTGGCTCCAATAGTATTTTAATTAGTGAACCCTCAACATTGGGAAAAGGTTGATGTGGACATATTGTATTAAAAGTATATGTTGTATATCGCTCAACTACCTATTTTCTCATCAGAGGAACATTCGATTCAACAGCTTCAAAAAGCAATGACCTTGGTTTCTCTGGAGGTACCTTGTGCCTCAAACTGCTACATTCTTCAATTTTTCATGATTTTCCTTCACCATCACAGAATTAACTGGACTTGGAAATGTCAATTACCTTCAGCTGCTTTAATACATCCATTCATAAGTATAGACTCCTAGCTTGTGGACTTACGTAGACCGTAATTTCCACTATTTCTACTCCCTATTGATATGTGAAGTAAAACTGCACCATCGATATTAACTTTTCCCCCATTCACTGACATAGCTTGATCTTGAACTTTTATAAGGTTTTGCAAGCGTAATACGATTTTGAAAAAAAGCTTCTAGTCTCATAAGGTAAAGTTGAGTCCCAATATCAGCTATTGCATGGATCATCACTGGACCCATTTTAGGATATTTGTGTGATATATATTCGTAGTACATCTTATGGGTAGATACATTTACTTGTACTCGAGTGGCACCCTGGGTTTTTCATTTATCCATAATTCGTTCCTGAATACTAGATGGGCTTTTTATGGGTGAGAAATAGAACTCTCCCAAATTCACGACACCTCTTGTTTACTTTGTTTTAAAATTTTGCAACAACATTCCAGGGACTATTTATGAGATTTTTTGTTATAACCCTAAAATATTCAAAAACTTTCCACAATGTGAGTTTTTTCCCGTAATTGAATCTTCCTCAACTTTTTGATTAATCATTGACAGTAATTTGAAAGTAAAAACTGTTGGCGATAATGTGTGGCCACTTGTAGTCATTTTGGCTCTTTCTCTAGTTTCAATAATTTAGGTCAACTTTGATATACTTTTCTTAACAATTTCTGGTATAGTAACAATCACTCTGAATATTTCTCGATCATTAACTCCAGTTATGAATATTATTCGAAATATTTCTTCTGTAAAATCAACGTTCCTATCGCATTTGCACTTTTTTGAGAAGTAATAGATAATCACTTTCCTTTGAACTCTTGACACGAACGCTTTAATTGGTTCTTCATGGAATTGTTTCAAAATAAATAAATCTGTTTGCCTTACACAGCGAATTTCTGATATGACTGCCAGGGATTGAATAGCTAACAAAACATCATTTTAATTTTATTCCAAAAAATTTGCACTAGTTTTAAGCAAATTGTTTCTAAGTACAACCTAACAGCATTAAAACAATTGGTCTACTCTCTATCCACTTTCAACTTTCTTAATTTTTGTAAACCATTCCCATCTAGCCAGAAAACTACTCTAGCCTTTTTCTGTTGTTTCAAAATCAATTTTGCGTCTCTCACAAGGCGGTGGATTAGACTGACGACCCGGGAAATTTATCATTGTTGGTGCTTTATGCATTATGTTGAATATGTTGAGGTCCAAGGGCACATGACATAAATTAATTCAATGTTATCATGAAAGAAAATCATATTGAACAACAAATATATTTCAATATGGTTACATGCTAAAAAGATTTACAATGAAGCATATCCTTGCCATGTATTAATTAATCAATCCACTTACTAATAATATATAATTACGCGAACTAAGCATCCATAAGGAGTCTCTTTTAAAAACAGAACTCAACACCCATCCGGATCCTTCCTCCTCTTCTAAATCAAATAACCTTTATGGCTCCCAGATAAAGATATATAACTCTTCCACTTGAGACTCGACTTGGATTTGCAGGACAAGGACATTTTCCAGTCTTTGTTAGGTATACAGGGACGTTCAGATGATTTTTGTTCGGGAGAAGATTTCTAGCAAGGAATTTTTTTGACAACTCTACAGTTGTTCTCTTTATTACACTCTATGTATTTTTATAATTATAGAGATTTTGAAGGATATGTTACAGTCCCTCCAGACCCCTTCTTGTTACCATCTCGAATATAGAACATTCAGTGAAAAAGCTATTTTTGATCAAAAAACTGCACAACAAAACAAAAGACAAAATTTAGTACATTTGTATAAAACAAGGGAATAATGTATTGGCTTCAAATCAGGAAGTAGCCGACTTTATTCATTTTTCTTTAAATCTACTCAATCAGCTGATCCAATAGATTTAATCATTTACATCTCAAATAACTACCATCCCCTCTAGCTTCTACCTACATACGATTTTTATATCCAAAAATGTTCAACCAACAGAATATTATTTAATTAGCACATTATAGATAAATAAATATAAATTTCTCATTGCACAGGAAATTGTCCTTCAGCGAGATCTCAGGAAATTATTGGATGAGATAGTAAATAAAAACTATTGGAAAATTTATTTATTACATGTTATATTTTATAGATATATATAACTTTTCAGGTATTTTATCCATACATTTGTGAAAGATCTAAAATTAATCTATTTTTCTTGTACATTCGAAGTTGAAGTTATATTTATTTGTATGTTTGTGGGCTTCATTTTTTGTCAATGCACAAAGGCTTTCATTTACACAGCATAACTAGGCAAAGGCATTAACTAAAATAAATCTATAATTATTTGTGTCCAACATTTCAAGTAATTAATTACATAAAGAACACATTGTGATAATATGAAACGAAAAATATATATCAGCAAATATTTTTTTTTATCAGTTATTTGTCGTAGATGTAAATCCCCAAGAAATCCTGAGAGGGAAACCCTAAACTGACATAATTGATGAATTCGGTATTAATTGATTACTTAAATAGCAATGAAGCATATTAATGGGACCATCAGTAGTGTCGTCCAAATAAAAAGATTAAGCAGACTTCTACCTCAAAGGATGTTTTATGTATTCCGAATCATCTTATTGCAGTTGTAACACTTTTTGCTTAAATTGCTCTAAGTTGGTTCAACTTAAACCTTCTCAAATTTTGCACAACATAACTACATACGTTAGCTAGTGTTTGAATATATTTAAATGTTATACCATTTAGTAGTTTGTGCACAAATTGCAATTACATGCAACCCTGAAAATGTTATAAGTGTACCCGTAGCAAGTAGCCAAGGGCAGTTGCAATAGTTAAAAAACAATATTTTTTAAAGGAATAAATAACTATAACTTGCAACTTTTAAGCTAGTTGCATCATTGCATTTTGGATTTCTAAAAAAATTCGTTGAAAGAAAGTAAAAATTTAGTTGTTTTTTATTTTAAAGATAAATATGTAGATTTATATATATATAGTAAGATTAAGAGACGTCGCTAGCTCTCTTTTGGGGGTTCAAGCCCCTCTCCCCCCCCCTTTAAAAAATGATGAAAATTAGCAAAGCCCTGGTAAGGTTAATAAGATATTACAAATATGTATTAGAGATTCGAAATATTTTATATCTCTTTCAATTCAGTATTTGTGTGTCTGGAGAGGGTTGATTTTTTTTATTTCTTTTTAGTGCCATCTATTTGTAGATATAATTAATATGATTTCTTATTTTGCATTAGAATACTTGAAACATGAGTTTTTAATAATTTAAGTTGTAGGATTTTTGTACTTTTTCCACTTTGACATGATGCTAACTAATCAAGACTCACTACATCTTATTTTGTAGCAAGGTAGGGCATAAATAGTGAGGAGGAAAGGGGGAAGATGAGGGTAAACAAAGTCTTCCCAAAAATTGCAGTAGCATTTAATTACAAGTTTTCATTATGCAAACAAATGACAGCTGAAACAAAAAAAAAAGTTCCGTTTTTATTTCATGTCTTTCCGAGTAAAAATTTCAAAACAAAGAAAAGAAAATCAACGCGTGTGGGATCTCCTTTGCGTCAGTGTCAGTGGCCAGAAGGTTACAGATACTGCTGGCATATCCATCTAGACTGTCTACAACATCTAGAATTTTTTTTAAAGCCCTACTTCTGTAGCAACAATATGGCTTACTTCTGGCCTACCTCTATGAGGCCCTTCCCTAACCACTGGACTCTGCAGATAGAGACGTCTTGGAGAAGAATGTCTATCGCACCTCCCAACCAAATTTGAATTCACTTCGAGCTGCCATTATGATAGTGTGAGCGCCATGGACACAGCCTTCAAAATCAAGAGTGTCCACTCTATTCACTGGCGTGTCAAGCCTGTTATTGATTGTGAAGGGGGACATATGGTATTAAAAATGTAGATAAATGGGTCATTCCACGTCAAGTGTGAACACTTTTTTGCAATTTACGGCATGATCATCTCTGATTTTGATTATTCTTGCTGAGCTGTCTTTTCTATATAAAATAAGAGAGTGTGTGAAATATTAGGGTTCTGTGACTCACCTGGGCCGTTCTAAGCCCGCTCAAAGTTGGGCCTAATGCATTGGACCAGTGTTGTTTAGAAGGCCATAATTCCGCTCATAGAGGCTTAATTTTAACATAAGTTACGTCAAAAGATGCACAAGAACACAAACTTTAACCTATATTCAATCATAGTCGTATTTTAATCAAAAATAAAAGTTTGGAGCTCTGGTGCAGCCTTCAAAATGGTGCACCTGCCAAGTAGCATATCTGATTTTGTTTTAATTTTCGTAGAACATGTATCAATATATGTTTTCAAAGATTATTTGCCTTAAACAAACATTATATTCTCAAAAACAATAGAAGGATCTATTAATATAATAACTAATTAAATAAAATGTAACATCAATAGCCAATGCAAAATATAAAGTTGAAATATGTCCAAAACGAAAAACTGCAGATATGTGTTACAAAATAAATCATAATTATTATAACAGCACGAATATGTTTATACCATTGAAATGCAGTCGAAGCAGTTCATTCAGGTTGGGAGCTGAAATTATAGACAAGTTATTCAGGACTAATTTTCTTCTCTCAAACAGCCCTCCCCCAAGTCTTGCATTTATGCTCTAATGATAAAAATAACAGAACTTACCTGTCTGAAGAGGTTTAACACTATAGACAGACTAAAACAACTGTGGGAATATGAAGGAATTTACAGCGTTTTGAAAAACAACAAGCCATTAAAACCCAATCTGGAGCCTCTCCAAAAAAAAAATTAGCCAGAAAATAAAAAAATGAAACACCACTGAGCCTGACAATTAAAAGTTAAAGCCCGACCATGCCGAAGTTTGGATTATGTTCGGGCTCAACTTTTTTTTCTTCACACCCATTATGGCACCCCTTAGCATTTTCTGATATTGTCTATACCATAGGTCTACCTTGCTATTAAATATCCCTGTTCAACTGTTTTTTAAAGGAGGAAGGCTGTTGAAAATACATTGGAGGTTGCACTGAATAAAAGTTTTGGATCTTGACATTTTTCGAGGCTGCCCTAAAAAATGCATGGAGGGTATTTAGAGGCTATCCAAAAAACATTTCGAATAAATTGGACACAATCTTATAAAAAATGAGAGCAACATTTTTACTGGTATATTGTTGCCCTTTACATTTCAGGACCCTTTGGATTGACTGTTTTGGTTTTAGTAAGCTACACCATTGAGGCTCATTTTTATGTATTGAGAAACAGAAAGGGATTTATAGAATAGTTACTATTTTGTAGGTTGGACTTTTTATACTAGATAAATATAAAATGAATAAATAAATAATTCAAAAACGAACGATTGAAGGGTGAGCGGAATATTTTACCAAATGAGCGATTGAATGCGAAAAGGGTGAACGGGTACAAGCCTGCTTGTGAGTACCAATATTTTAATGAATTTGGGGTATCATTAAACAACAATGTAATTTAAAAAGGATGCCAATGGAGGTCAAGAAATTAAATAAATAAACTTATCACTCCTTAATTTTTACTTGGGATAAAATATGAGCATGGAATACGTATACGCATCTTCTGCGAGTAATTCTTTTCTGTGTAAAAATGTCTTCTGAAATAAGGGCCTTTCAGGAGTGTGTTTTTTGTTTTTTTTCATTACTAAAGAAGATGAACATATCCTTACATAGAATGCACAATCCCTTGAAGCTTGGAGGTTTGAACATCATACCCATTGAAGACATGTGGCAATGTCTTAACTCCTACTGGATTAGAAAGTTGTGCGGTAAACACTACTGGTATATTTATACCGCGCAACTCTTTCACCTTTTATCTCTTCTTTATGTTGCCGCGATATTGCAAGGACTCCCAAACAATGTAATTAAGAATAAATTGTTGACACCATCCGAGAAAGTGTTCAAATATAGAGTTTTGTCAGGTACTCTTGAAGTTGCTGGCAAATACTTTAAAGGCAGACGGTCTAATTGTTTTTTCTTTGAAACAACAACTTAAACAACCTACCGTATTATGTGGGATTGTAAAATCTTGGCTGACACTTATAGCGAAATTCGAAAACTCTTCGAAGAATTTTTTAATGCCAACTACATAAATAAGACGTATTACATACTTCGAACAAGGAAAAAATCGATGCAATTATAAGCAAGGTGCAATATACTATATTATCTATACTTTACGAACTGTCAAAGAAAATACTATTGCTAAAGTTATGCCTATTGTGAAATTCTCTTACAATGTTCTAACCAAATTAGCTGATGTTTAGTCCTTCACTATTGTTGTTTGAAACGTTTTATAATAATCTTGTTTTTCTTACTAAGTTTTTTTTTACTCATGATTTTAATTATTTTTGAAACCTATTATGTTCTTAAATTGTTGATTAAATAAAACTGCATACCTTATGTCGAACAAAAAAAAAAAGAATTATTATATTAAAATAAGTATAATATTATTTAATTAAATAGTTTCTATAAATGTTGTTTTTGCATTTTTTTTTAGGTATTTGTATTCGTGCATTCGACCTTTTTATTTGACTAATTTATCGAAAAGTTTTCAAAATATCCGAGCTTCGAAAAAGTGTCTATGATTTATTAAGTAAGCGCGGTGATGTTTGTTATGACGGCAAATGTATTTTTCTAGGGTTATTCAATTCCCTGTTAGGGTAGATCATTTTCAGAATTAAGGATTATAATATTAAAATTACACAACTTTTGCCATAAATTAATCAAAATTTGAAATCAACGTCCAAGATTTACTGCAAAAGATTTTTGGGGGAAAAAATATTTAGCAAACCAAAATCCCATGACTCACAAAGGAAAAACAATTAAAAAAATAAGGATATCTCTAATACATAGGATAATATTTATATAATCTTATTCGGAGAAAATTCCCTTCGGTGAATCGTACCTTCAGAAAACAAACTTATCTTGTTTTGTATACAACTACGAATCTGCAGTTCCAAAACAATCAATAGACGCATTTTGGGCTGTCTAAATATATCTTGATTATAATAAATAAAAAATAAGTGTTTATATACTATATATGTTATATACTAATCACTAAAAATTTGGATTAAAATGAAGTACCTTGCTTAGAACTAAATATATTTTAGTGTTTTACATCCTACCTGAAGTTATAGAATAGACATTCTAATTTTTCTTTAAATGTCCATTTTGTTTTAATATTTATTAAGGGATTTTTATGAAATAAGCTATTTAGTTTGTGTGACAATATATTACAATATATGGTGGGAAAATTGAATTGGTATCTATCAATTAATTCATGATTTTAAATATGAAGCATCTATAAACTTGTTTTAATCCCTTCCATCTATATTTTTGTTGAAAAAGGCTTTAAGAGTTACATTCTTTTTTACGGAATATTATCACAATCGATGTTCAACACAAACTAACTACCTTTTTTTATAAAAATTCCTTAATAAATATTAAAACAAAATAGACGAAAAAAAATCAAAATTGATCTTTTTTAAATTCTAATTAAGGTCCTTCATTTTACTCAATTTTTTAGTGGTTGCATACATTTTTTATTAATTGCAATCTAGGTAAATTTTAAAAAAATATTTCATTTTTCAAATGCTGAATGTTTGTATCAATTTGTTATTTAATTTGATTTTCATCTATATAAGTCTTTCATGTCAAAATATGGCACTGAATCGTAGCTATACCCTAAAAACTTGATTTTTGTAAAAAAGGCTTTAAAGGCCAAAACTATATTATTTGAAAGTTTGTAAGGGTCATATTCGTGTTTTATGGCTTAAATAATAATAATAAATGGGGGTTTCAGACCTTCATTTTGTTGCATAGTGTAATAGGCAACGACCTCAAAGAACCCATATCGTTCGGCCTCTGTAGTAATTATGACAACTGTCCCTACCTACACTATAGAAGAATATAAAAGTAGAGACTATATAAACGATAATCAAATATTATATGAATGTATTAGAAGCATAAAATGCATATCGTACAGGTAGACGCAAAGGCGGACTTGACGAAGCGCTCATGGTATTCCTATGAGTATATAAATTTGTGAATACTTTAACCATTCAGAATAGTATAAAAAGTTGGATGTACCAAAACATGAAGGTAACAATTTTGTTGGTATAAATAAATTTATTCAACAGTATTTCATATAATTAATAGAAATATTTAATTGCCATTTGCCTCGTTGGATTAACATTTGCTGCACCAAGGGCAGATCGACCTTCTCATTCACCTGACAAACTTGGATCTATTTATGAAGAAACTTCACTAAAGGGAGGAGATTTAGATGATGACCTTCCTCCTCAACCTTACTCCTTCCAATATGGAGTATCCGATCAATATACTGGTACAAACTATAAGGCAGTAGAGACTCAAGATGATAAGGGAACTGTTTTGGGTTTGTATATTCAAATTATTTGACATACTATGTAAATGGTACAAATATCTTATATATTATAGGGTCCTATGTTGTGAATCTTCCTGACGGTCGAACACAAACGGTTACTTATCATGCAGACTCCTATGGTGGGTTTGTTGCTGATGTTAAATATAAAGGAGAGGCACAGTTCCCTCCAGAGCCAGCTGAGGGCTATGGTAATACCTACAAGTTAAGGAAGACGCAGCAATCATCATACTCCAATCCTGAACAATCGAACTAGAAGGATTGCACACTATATGGTGCAAGGAATTTTTAAATACATTAATAATGGAAAGTGAAAATGTCCATATGTTAATGCTATATATACTACGATTATAAGAATGAAAAAATCATTTTAATTACCTTGTTTTGGTTATAACTTAGATCTCATCCTTTTGATATTTGATTATATTGTATGTATGTATATTCAACATTCTACAGTTTGTACTCACTCCACATACAGTTTACATATTATATTCTATGTCAAAAGATTAATAAATACATTTCTTTAGGCCTCTTTTATATATTTAATATTTATCTATGGTATAGAAGAAAAACTAACGAAGGTTATTTCTTCCTAATAGAATTGACACACCCTTTATAATAAAAATTGTATGTTTCCTTACTATGAAGAAATGTATTTATCTCCTTCGCAAATGTATATCTCTTAATTTAACTATCCTTGAAATCCAGAAGTATATGTTTATGTACTCGTATATAATATACAAAGAACAAAGATAATGAAGAGTAGAAGTAACCTTCAGAAAATTATAATTATAAGAGTCATTTTTTGAAATTCGGGAAAAATGTTTTAATGCATGCTTGAGTTTGTTAGATTATATGTATAGGCTTAATACCGATATCTATATTTTTACCGAGAGATTCTAACTAGATTTATATAAAGGCAAAGCCAGGCAGCGTACCAATTTTTTTTTTTTTTGGTTCCGTACTGTACCAAATTATTTATAATAAATCAAAGATATTCTAGTAATAAATATTCTAAAAGATCTCAAATAACAAGATTTCAGAGTCAAAGCTGGCCGATAGAGCTCTGGCTGGACGTATAAAAAGGCATGTCTACACCGTTTTCTATATATCCATGATTCCTAACTATATTTCCCGATGGGAATTGGAGTATAAAAAAGGGCCCATTTGCACAACAACTGTAACTAATTAAGTCAAATTTGATTAGACAAATAATAGGAAAAAGATTGGAAATAAGTGCCCGCCTGCACCAACACAGATTGAAAAGTGTGAAAGTTCATTAACATATTGAAGCCCTTGATTAAATTTTTCTACGTTGCTATTGAGATCTGTTAATATATTGAATACCTCAGTTAATATTTGACTTATTTTATCTTTTGTTTTTGCTAAGGATGCTCATGAGTTATGATCATTTAAAATCTAGATAATGCTCTATTAATACATTTTTTATTTATGAAGTACTTTTTAAATCAATATTCGTTGAAGAATGATGATTAATAAGAACAAGTTCAAAAATGGTGCGCTTGACAATTATTACGTATTGTAACCTCATTTTTAACTCCATTTTTTTAGACATACTTTTTTTTAATGTTATACTACAAAAACTAGCGTGTACTAGTCGCATCGATAGTACTTCTTTCTGATGTGAAGATATTTTTTCCTCTTTGTTTGTAAGTACTCTTCAATGTACTCCCCCAAGGTTCAGTCATTATCAAAGGAAATATAATGATCAACAAAAAAAAATGAGCTACAAGGTTTTCTTATCTAACAAAGGTACAGACTAGATTTGGATGAAGTCCGTCCCATTTTTTTTTCTGACGGTTAGGTATCCGTCCGTCTGTACCATTATTTGGTACCGTACCAGTACAGAATTTCTTCACAGTGTAGTGTCCACGCACTCATACCACTTGACCCCTTAATATAAATCGACTCTTTTATTTATTTGATTATGTGTACCTTATCTTATTTCACATATGCAATTTCAGTGTGTTAATCTCCACGAGGATGTTGCCTGTCCTCGTGTCTATTATATCTTTATATAGAATATATTACCCCTTTTGTTAAATCTCAATCCACCCCCATTCCTTCTTCCCAACGTTCTTATCTTCCTTGCCCCTGGCCTGGTGACGAGTTTAGTAAAGAACACCACCCACAGCTTTGGAGAGAGTCGGGTTCATGAATAAGATTGTATTGGAGTTTAACATGGGACTTAAAATCGGTCCCAACCCACGTCCATTCCCTATTATCGGTCTTTGAAAAAGACTCCAATTTTAGAGCGTCCTCTAGAGGGTATCCTTTTCACAAATACTAGAGTATAGTACATCAGCTTACAGATAGGGCATGGACACATCAAATAAGTATCTGCAAGATGGAGCAGATATACTAAGCTGTAGTTATAAACAGTGGTGCCGCCAAAAGTCTCTGAAGTACCCTAACCCATTTTTTATTCATATATACAGAGTTAGAAGAAACTCTGGAAATGTTTTTTTAGGAAACTAACTCATGGCTAGAGTCCTCCAAGTCGTCCTTCAGCAACTCCCGTATGATATTTGCAGGAACATCCAGCTCTCTCAATAGCCTCCTGGTTGACGTTGATGGGTTGGCTTCATTCAGAGCTAGGGCAGCCTCAATCTTAGCTGGTGTTCTTGGCCTCCTCCCATTTCTCTTTTATATCTGAAACTCGTGATCCTTTTCCTTAACCTTATACACAGTCTTAACGTTCACACTAAACATATTAGCGATATCCAACAGCTTATCTCCTGCCTTGATCCGCTCTGCCATTTTTGTGTGAAAAGCCTCCATTTTCAATCGTTTCGATAAAGGCTTGTAATTTTTGCTTACATCAAGCTAGAGAAAAAACATCAACGCAGAAAGATTTAAGATAAATTCAAAAAACTTCTGTAAAAATTTCCGTCTTACTCAAAATCAAGCGATGAGTCTATAAAGTGAGATCCACGGAATTTCCACCTACCCGGTATATATAAGGTTATATTGAAATATCATATAAGTAATAACAACTTGAAATCACGAATTCAAATAATATAAAACTTGGGTCATTCTATTCTAATTGAAGAATGGAGAATCATTACATTTTCTTCTCAACAAGGATGTTACCTCAGAGGAATCTTCCCTTTCTCGAGAAGTTGGGATTCGTTTGTAACATGTGTAGGTCCATAAATATCAAGGATGTGTGTTTGCATTAGAATTTATTTTTCTGTTTTTGTTTCTATTATTTTTAGATCGTTTTAGCCTGTAGAAAATGAATAAAAGTGGTATGAGGTCCTTGCATGACAGTCCAATAATTGAGAACAGCTCAAAGCTGTGAAGGAAGTGACAAACAGAGCTCTATGGAAAGTCAAGATCCAATACTATTTTTATTGATTAATTAATAATTATGAAATCTATAGAATACTTTCTGTATTCTACATAATACATTATATAGGCAACGTCAACTAGACAACATATACTAAACAGTACCTGCCTACAATTTATATCACTCTTCCATATCTCTTGTGCAATGGAATTAAATCTTGGTCATTTAAATTTCAATTGTATATTTTCAATCATTTATAAACAAGTGATGCCTGTGTTGTACTCAACTTCAACATATTAATGTTGGATTTATTTGAGCTGAATTATTCAAAGTGCTTACTTCATCGCAAAAATCTGAAGTTGATGAGGTAGCATATTCAGAAAATGAACCACCAATTCTGGTGATTTCGTAAGAAGATATGGAATATCCAGAACATACCCACAAGAATGAATTTCCAGAACATAAATAGCTCGACTTCGAAGATGAGGCAGTATGTCTTGAACATAAGCTGCTAGAATCGGAAGAGTATATCAAATTGTTAAAAAAGTCTTCAGACTCAATTCAAAAAATTTAGTGTCCATCTCGTAATTTTTAAAATATTAAATAATAAAATTTTATTATAACCTAATATTTATATCAGTGGAACAAAATATATCCTTGTACTTAAATGGTTTTTTTTTTTAATTACTTTATTATTAGTAATGATAAAAAGAAATATTTAACATTATACATTACGAAACCTATTTCATTTAATTACGCGAAATAGTTTATGAAATTAATGCATAATAAATTATCATAGAAACAATTTCTAATTCTTCAACTTATAATTCATATTTTATAAAAATTAATTTTTATTTATATGGTCTAATTCCGAGACATCCCTCTGAAATATTATTTCCAATGTATATTTATTTAAAATGTATTCAGTTTTTCTTTTTCGCTTCGTCGATCCTGTTGTGTTTTCAATTTCCAATTCACTTAAAATATATTATTTTACTAAGGGTCTCCGAGGTTTAAAAAATACTTATGTTTGTAATAGAAGTTATACGCTCATCACTACTCAAAATAACTCTATAAATAAGAATGTTGAATTTTTACGCATTAAGTCTGTAAATAAACAATTTGTTTCATTTTATTAAAATAAATAGTTTTATGATTAGATAACTAGAATAAATAGATTATTTAATATATATTGGGTTCTCAAGTAATAACTATTATTTGAACGTTTCTTTTAATCACAAGTCCTGGCTGTGTTAGAAGTCTTGAATAGAATGATTCCCAGTTCTTTTGGTTTTAGACAAAATTAAAAGTTACTAACAGTGTAGGAACACCTTTCCCCACATAAATTGTTCTTTTTAGTTAGAGTAAATCAATTATTTAAATAATAATTGAGATCTAAGAACCACAAGGCCAGAAATAAAAGGTCTACTCCCCCCCCCCCTTCCAATATGAAAATGATTTTTTCAGCTGTTAATTAATTACAAAAATACATTAGTTAAAGCATTCAAACAGCGTAAATATATTAATAAATGACTATGATAAATACTTGAATTTCAAACAATATTTTATTTTATCTATTTTTCCCACTATCTAAAATGATTCACTATTAAACGTAGTCAGTAATTCGTACTGAAGAATGACGACACAAGGTTAAACATTTTGAATATTCAATAATTAATTACAAAATTAAGCAAAGTGGGTTTCTGATAAATGATACCTATTCCAATCCAATTTTGTTTATAGCAAAACACTCAAAACTAAATTTTATGAAATAGGACATTTTATCATTTTCACAATATCAGAACCTTGATGTCTTGTCAGTTTTGTTTGCTTCCAGTCTTCAGTGTAAGTTCTTTTTTATACTGGCTCAGTTTCGTAGCAGGCACTTGAAACAAGGGACGTCGCTAGAAAATTCGGACCCACGAAATGATTTTAGATACAATCAGGGCTGCAGCTACCTTATACACAGAGTCCATACTGCCTCAAGTTTCAGCTGGGGTCCCGAACACTAATGTTGCTTAAGATAATGGTTTTCAAAGTGGGACCGTGATGGGAAGCTAGGAGGGGGGGGGAGGTGCAGGAATATTTAGAATCGATGATTGCTTTCAGTCCAAACATATAAAGTACACATATTTTGTATAAAGGAGGCCTCAGCAAAAAATGTATTAGTGTAGGGGGGCCTTGGCATAGTAAAGTTTCGGAAAACCTAGATTAATAAATATTATAATCATCCTATTATAGGGCCCCGGCAAGCTTAGTAACACACCTGGATCCATAATCTATCGCACCCCTTCCATCTTTTATTTACACCGTCTGGTACCTAAAAACACACTTTCCAGATCCATCAAAATCCATTAGCTATTAACAACTCAGATATAGCTGTATCATCCTAGCGAAGTAAAAAAATACATTGAAAAGCGCTGCAATTACAGAAAAAAACTCATAAAATTGAGTTATTATCTGATTAATGTTAATTTATATTTTGTATTTCTTTATATATTCTATATAGAAACAAAAGCCCAAGAACCGAGGCCGATAAGTAATATATCGTGATCTCGGTTCGACTTTGTCGGTTCAAGTTCTAGTGTTTCAAGAACTGGAACCGCTTAAACCTCTATACCGATAAGGGCACAGCCTTAAGAATAACTAATTAAACATCCCATCATTTACTTAGAGGATAAATAGCATTGGAGGTGAATGTCGAGGGGGTCTTGTAACCAATGCACAGACGGTATTGTGTCTGAAATTAACGTATAAACTTCCATTCATAACATTGCACAAGTGATTAGTGTCCAAATTTAAAAAGACAAAACAAAAACATGTAGTATATTTCTATAAATAGTAAGAAGGAAATGTTTTGAAAGATGTTGACGTTGAGTAAATAATGTATAATAATTAGTATCTACTTAGAAGTAACAACTATCAATTAGGAGTTAGAAAGTACACTGAAGAATCTTCATAATTCCTCAATAAAAATAGTATCGGATCTTAACTTTCCATGGAGCTCTGTTTGTCATTTACCACACTTCTTTGAGCTGTTCTCAACCATTGATTTGTCATGCAAGGACCTCATACCACTTTTATTTATGGATGAACCAATATATCGAAATTGCCAAGAATCGGCCTTTTTTGTTTTTGAAGTATCGGAATGAGCTCAATACTGCTGATTCCGTCGATACCTATGCTTAATTATTTATATGGATAATATAGCTTATTTGAGCTCATTTTTGGAGACAAATTATGGCTACAAATCAATAAAATAGCTGGACTAGACGAATTCTGTTAAGACAAATTCAAAAAAGAAAGGGGGGATATATATATAAAAATTTGGCGGTTAGTACAGGAAATTTGCTTGAAAGTAAAAATTTAGAAATAACCACATTTTTAGTGCCCCATATATTTAAATTGCATCATGAGTCGTTCAATTTAGTCCGTAACGGTAGGAGTTGGGTTGAGCGATTTATTTTGAAACCATTTAGTAGCATTTTCATGAATATTTCATTTTGGTATGTTTATTGAATAATATTCTGTATAACAGAACTGAAGTCGAGTCCATATTTTCTGTGTCAAATTTGAGTCTCAAGCGTCCGTCTCGGGCACATTCAAAAAGACGAAAGTCCGGACGCGAGCACTGTTGTATACTTATTTCAATTCCTAGGGCAAGCATATAAAATTCAGTTAACAATGATGCAACAAAAGGTTGCGTCATTGGAGCTTATGCTCCTCAAGGTGGTATTCGAATATTCCTTTTTTATTACTATTTATTAATTATTTCATCGCTATTTTCTCTTTTCTTCTTCTTCTCCTAGCTACATAATTAATCTGATGGAGATGCATTTGTAAAGTTGAAACTGATAATATAAGAACATAAATAAACGGTAAATATGTCATACGGAAAAATTTCATCGAGGCAAAATTACCAGCTTCAAAAATGAAAAATGTTTCGGCTAAATTTCCGTTCACATTATTTTTCATTTAGCTACTTATGATGGAACGATTAATAGGCATCGGAAATCGGAGTTTCTGGTGTTTATTCTGGAATGTTAAATTTACGATTCCAATTCATATTTATTATAATTTATTACTTATTAATTTTCTAAGTTATGAACAAAAAAATATTAAAAATATAAAAAATGACCATGTGAATTTGTTACTTAAGTCTCATAGTTTTATAAGTATTCTAATAAAATAATATAAGATAAAAATGGTCAAAAACTGAGAAGAAACAAATTAAACACAAGCTAAACGTGAACAAAAGTGTTCTAAAAACATGCAGTCGGTGTAAATTTAGTGGTTTTAGGGGAATATTTTTTTTTTTTTTTTTTTATAAAGGGATCTAGGAAAGCTAACCTTTGCAGAATTTTCCTTTAGAAAGTTTGCTTGGGGATTACTAGTAGCATACAAATCGGCTTCCTTTCTCTAATATAAATATTACATATTTACATTCAAAAAAGGAAGAAGATTAATTTTATCAATTATAATTCTTTGAAATTTAGAGCAAAATTGTATTTTTTGACATAGTTATTTAAAATATTAAAAAGTCGGCATCGGGATTTTTTTTTGGAATCGTCCCATCCCTAATAATTACTATTCCACATATATGGAATAGTAAAAAAAATACCCTGTAGTTGTTCTAAAAAAAAGAATGCTTTTTTAGGGTCGTAAATCCAATGAATTTTTCAAAATGTAAGTTTTGTTGTTGGTGGCAACCTGAACAGTGGTTTTTTCTGAAACTTTTTATTATTATTATTGAGGAGGGAACGTCTAAGTAAAATGAGTAACCATGGTTGTATGTGCTCATGAATGACAGAGAAAACCCCTTAGGATTTCTTAGGGAGCTATAATAGTAAGTCCCAGTTGAACTCAAAGCAGAATTGAGGATCGACAATGGATACCATTGCTACATACGGAATGGGATTGGCATTAATTTCTATCCTCCCATAGCTGCTTGTAGTTGGCCCAATAGAACTTCATAACAGCTAAACTATGTACTCTCCTCTAAAACATTCTCCAAATATTTAATGTTACCATGTTCATTTTTTTTCATGCTGAAAATGCCTTACAATTTATTTCCAAGTTCCTTGTACTATCATATCCCATCATAATTTTAAGAAATCCCAATTTTATATCTATTTGAGTAGGTGGTGATGTAGTAAGTGAAAACTAATTCCATAATTTTCATTATTTTTTTTTTCAAATTCAATACATAATCCTTAAATATTTTTTTCTTCTTCTTTAAAATATGTTGCAATTCATTTCAATAGTATTAATATATTGAATAGAAAATAAAATATAAGGATTTAATTTAAAAAAATGAAGAATCACATTGTATTTTTTCAAACAATGAAGGTAAAAGTATAATCCATTAATCTCTCTTTTTTTTTTTCTTAACTTCAAAGGCCTTCTATGTAGAAGAAGTAAAACATATGTATAAGTCAAAGAATAAAATTAATTCCAGTCGTAAAGAAAAAATCCTTATTAGTATTGAGAGAAAAATATCAACATATTATATATAAATTTATGATCGTATATTATACTAAATTTTTTGGAACAGCTAGAATAAAAAATACATATTTTTTAAATACTTTTTGGAATAATATTTTATATTTTCTTATGCAATGTGCATTTTTTGTCATTTAACACGGTGTTACCTCACTAACACAAACATATACAGCGTATTTAGTTTTCAGCCGCCGATATTGTTGCTTCTTTTCCCCCTTAATCACTGTTCTGAACGTTGATGGATTGCATTACAGTGAGTTCTTGTTAAACTCTGAACACTTCTCAATTATTGAATAATAATTCCCTAATTAGAAGAATTATCTGACAACCAACGGATTTTGGGGCATTTTTTTCCTTTTTTTAAAGAAAAAGTTAATGGTAACTACGTGTTAAATCGAAAATAAAGAAGCAGAGTCAGTAGCAACAGTTAAAAAATCGAGTTTGAGTTATGAATTAAAAAAAAAAGAAAGAAGACTGAATAATAGTTTAGATGAAAATTTTTCTAGAAAATTAGTTTTAATTTATGTGAGCAAATTAAGATATAAATTTACTGATCTTTTAATAAGTAGATATTTGTATAAAAGTACGAGGAGAAGGCGGGAGTTAGACACACGGTGAGTGAATTAAGACTCTTGTTAATATCAGTTGCTTGTTATACCGGGTGGTCCATTGAATTATAAAAACTTACTAATAATTAATTTAAATTGATTGATTGAAATTAATTCATATTTTGATATATTAAAGTATATATAATTATTTACGAAACAAAACAAATTTGAGCTCTGTAGCTTACGTTCAAGTCGAGAAAATTACCCATGAACGCGATTGATGAATTTCCATTTGCGTACTCCAAACAGTTGGGCGACGCCAGGACCACCAAATGTCCCTTCATCAAGTTCGAAACGTTGGAAAGAAAGAAGGGCTCTGTCAAACTGGACCCGGAGGAGTGAAAGAAAACAGCCCAGGACAATTCCCTCAAGTCCATAAGGGTTCATGCAAGAGATCTCGGGATTTCACACCAGACTATTCAGAGAGCTAACATAAAAGTGAGTGAAAAGAGCTTTGTGAGGGGGGGGCAATTTTGACATCAACAATGAAAGAAACCCATCTCATCCGTTGCAATACTCTTTTAAATAAGTGTTTGGATTTCTTTTGAACTCTTTTTGACACTATTAGTCCCCCTACAGCCCTGATGCCAAGTCCCTCGACTACAACTTTTTGGGTGCATATCGAGGGTAAGGCCTGCACTGTCCGTCATCCAAACAACGAGGCCCTCAAAGCAACTGTCAGGAAGCACTGGGACAATATGACAGAGGACTACATCCTCAGTCGGTACCAGGCCTTCCACCGACGCCCACTGGAAGCTATCATTGTCGCTAAGGGCGGCTACATTAATGATGAAGAGAGGTAAGAAAGAAATCTATGTGTATATTAATTTTGTTGAAATTCTATTGTTAATTGATAAATTATGTCTGGTTGAAGTTTAAAATTCAATAACTCGGTATGATGCGGGAGGTGGATAAAAGGAATTACGGCTATAGAGAGAGCCTTGTAGATTTAAAATAGCATAATATTGTAAGGATATTTAAATTGGAATAATAGGTTGATGAAAAATTAATTTCATATTATAAACCTTTATAACTAAGTATATCTTATTCATTATTGGTCACATCGGATCATACGATATAGATGTTGTGAAGGTGTTAGTGTATACAACAAACCTTTTTTTTTTTACAGTATTGCGCTTGACCGGTTCAATAGTGAATTATCGTGCGTCGAGTATGGAGGTTTCTAAATAAGAAATTCGCTATATTTTACATTTTTACATTGAAAGGGAAAAATGCCTCAAAAGCAATCAAGAAAATTTACCATATGTAGGGGGCCGATACTCTTCTGGTTCGTCTTGCACAACAGTGGTTCGAGCGATTTAGTTCTGGAGAAGTAGAAGTGAATAATGTACATCGCATTGACAGGCCTGTCGTCAAAAATGTCGATAAAATCATGGAAAATATCAAGGTAGTAACATTGCCTAGGAGCTGAACATTGATCATAAAATCGCTTTGAACCTTTTGCAGAAGGCTGGATAAAAAAGAAACTCGAATAAGAGAAGTCTGGTTTCATTAAGGCAACGACAGGCCGCACACCTCTTGGATGACGCACCAGAAGCTCCAGGGGATCGGATGGAAGTTTTTATGCATCCAACCTCTAGTTCGGACCTGGCACTAAGTGATTATCACCTGTTCTTGCCTATAGCCAACGCCCTTGGGGTACAAATTTGGCCTCAATAGAAGCCTGGGAAAATTAGTTGTCCGAGTTTTTGGCACTAGGGACAAGGGCTTCTACGAGAAGGGCATTATGAAGTTTTATTCTTGTTGGCAACATCTTATTGAACATACTTGCCTTAAATCGGATGATTGTTACACTTCTTATGAAGCATTGAAATAAACTTTTTCCCCAAGCTAATATATTGATTTTATTTTGCATTTTTAAAGATAGGCGATAATTATTCTTTTAGAGGGAGATGTTAAAACCCTATGAGTTATGACTTATTAAATAATGAACAAAAAAGAAGAAAAACGCATCAGCCGTTTTTTCTATTCTAATCGCTCAACTTAGTCTTATTCTTTACACAGATTCCTTTTATACAGATCATTAATATATTCATAGATCGTATAAATTCTCTCCCACATCCCTCTTTATTGTGCTACTTTGGCTATCAAATAGATTCTTAAATTATAAGCACTACCAGTATATTAATATGAAAAAACAAAAACGAAAAAGGACATGGTAAGTCTGACAATTTAATCAACAAGAATTATTTAAAGAATAATGTTAACCATTTTGAAAAGTGAAAAAACTGTTTAGGCCACCAAATACAAATAATCTTACATCCTAAAAAATGTTTAGGATTGACAAGTCTACTAATACAACTTGCTGTTAATCCTAAATGTATAAAGAATAAAAATTACGAGGAAAATTGAACTAGTTGAAACTGACCCCTTTATACTAAGCTTTACAATGTCTCAAACTTTTCCTTATTGAGTAAGGCTTCCATTTTGAGAACATTAATAAAGACATTAGTGAAAGAAGGATTAATTCAAATGATATCATTCAAAACAAAAATAACTAAAACTGACTGATTATAAAATAATGTTCCTCCAAAAAATTACAAGTACACCTCAAAATCAGTTTTTATCCACTATTTATAAGAGAAGTCCATCAAAGTTATAGATTTTTTTCATCAATACTTTGCATTATACTCTACAATTGCAATAATAAACTTTTTAGCCGTAGCTTTTTTGATGGGCGTAGAAAAGGGCATGTTGCAACAGTGTCGGATCTTTCCTTCGCACAAAGGATTACGTATTTTGAAGTTTTCATGGGTTTTAATGATTTTTAGATGTTTTAAAACCAGAAAATTACCATAATGTGCAAAGGTTACTAAAAAATATATCATTACTGAGTGAAGGAAACTTATTTACATTTTTGAAATAATCTTGGTGGATTGCAGTGGTGTTCACAAAAACCCAATATATGTATACATGTTTAACCTAACTTAGGGGTAAAAGCGATTTTTACCCATGTTTACTCAATACTCATACTAAAACCATTCTTTTATGATTTATTATTGGTTTTAGAAGAACTGAAAGTGAGCATCAATTTATTTATTGAAGAATGTCATCAAAAGGAAGATTCAGATTCATGAAATGGAGAAATTTAAAGAAGTAACTGATGGTAAAGGAAGTAAGAAGCAAAAATATAGATATTGTAGTAAAAATGTTAGTCCCAAAGTTGGATAATTACGAGAACATCTGAAGAAATGCACAAAGTATGGTATGCAATAAAAACACAGAGCTTGGGTAATGCAGAGAATAGTCAAACAAATTTCCCTTCCAAAGAAAAGCCAAGTATATCAGAACCCAATACCTTAATGCAATCTTCAGAGCAAACATCAGCCAATCAAAACTATATCATAGTTCAATCAGTTGCCAAATACATCTATTAAACTACAAATAAAGAAAAGAAACACTTAGATCTTCATTTGCTAAAGGGTTTCATGCCTGTAATATTATATTCAGTATTCCAGACAATCAGCATATTTAAAAGCTTATTCAAATGTTAAGACTGTTTTATGAACCACCCTCACGGCAAGCTATTTCTGGTCATTTGTTGATAAACTTAGTTTGCTATGGGCCTAAAAAAGAAATGAATCATGACTTATAAAGAAGGATGGATCATTACAGATGAAAGTAATGCAATTTAGTCACTAAATTTCCATTATATCCTAAGTGTTAAAAAGTGTTTGGGAGAGTCTGTAGTATTATGGATGGAACTAAAAGAAGCTGAAGCCCTGAAGAGCAGGCTTTGGATTGGCTAAAAGAAGTGAACAAGGATTGTGTACCCTCATTTAAGGTTTTTTGTATAGAATGTCATCTTTTTTACCCAAGATTCATGAGCATACCTAGTGTTATTGACACATAATCTCCATTTAAATAGTTGAAGATGATGAAAAATAAGTACGAAAAAACAAAAACAAATATAATGTCTTCAGAATTTAATGAACTAATGATAAAAATAAGAACTATGCCAGACAGTTCAATTCGTATTGAAATAATTTACTATGTACATTTGGAAATGTACATAGTAAATTAAGAAATAGACTTGGGATCGAGAAAACAGAAAAATTAGTTAGATGCGATTGATTGTTAAAAGGGAAGGCAGAAGATTGGTAGAATATTTGTCTATGAACGTATATAAAAATATTGTTTTTGAATATTATTAAAATTTGTTCACTATTTATGTTTTTATTTGGAAAAATATTTTATAATTTGGAAATAAGAAAATAATATATTTGTTATGACGGACTGGAACAACTGCTTTGGATTTTTAATTCATAGCTAAATACGTTTGAGATAATTTTTTTCTAGAACTGTATCTCAAATTATTTATTTTGCAAAAGCAAATTGGCGTTGTGAGCTTCAAATCAATACAATACATAGGTGATCAACTCAAGGAGATAGATATAATGCAGGTGGTGGGGTAAAAGTAAAATCGTGAACTTAGTTGTGTTGTTTGGTCCTTATTTAGGACCGAGGACCGCGGCGTAGTACAGTCCAAGGTGACTATATATAAAGGTGAGGCAACAAATATATTCTAAGGCATTCTGGTTAACGTTGGCTGACTCAGCTGACGTAATGACGTCACTGTTGTGGTAGTTCAGATAATTTCATAGAAGTTAAGTAGGCTAATTTGGATATGTTTAGCAAAAATAGCATCATCTCGAGGTTCAATGCGTGGTTTGCCATGGCCTGCTGTCCCAATCCATGGGATGCCCAGTATTTTGCATTTTCTCAGAAAAATTTGATGCTCCAGGGTCTTTGGATCTCAGTCTGCAGAAGAAAAGACCGACTTAATAATTAGAAAGCCAAGACTTGTGATATACATTTTACATCCAATGATTTTGAGCAGAATCTCCAGGCTGAGCTTCTTTACTTAAAGGCCAGGAAGAAATTAAAAAGTAGTGCAGTCCCCTCACTCCATTGCTTCTCCCAGTTCAGATGAACCCAAATACTCCAGAGATATTCGTATGGAAACTGAGGAAAGGAAAGAGCTTGTCTGGAATTTCAATAACTCACATGAGGGGATCGTAAGGCCTCCCTTAGAAACCAATTTAATCCAAAGGCTAGAAGCTTTTTCAAAAAATCCCAAGTCACATGTCCTTTTCCCTAGATCCCTAGTCTTTCAATTTTTTGCTAAAAATCCTGCAATATAATCCAGACCATGATCTGAACAATCCTTGGAAACTTGAGATGGTTCTTTTGTATCTGCTGTAATTACTTTTTCGGCTTCAAGAGCTTCAAGAAGTCCAGAATCTTCTAAAGTTTCCTATGATTCAATTACATCCTCATCATGCTCATTTTCTTGCATATTTGACCTAAAGAAGTGACTGGTTATTAATTTTCTAAATATTTTACCATCCTCTTCATCATTTAACTCCTCTTTTACAGCTGGATTTCTTAAGACAAGTTCATGATTTCCTTTTTTTTTTAATCCTACCATTATATAATAAAACAAATTATATAACTCGTTAAAGATATAATATGTTCGTATTATATTACATTATAATGAAAACATGAATAGTTTTTGCAAGATATGTACAATGCTCTTAATACATATTTAATATATCTTATTTGGCTTAATAAATCATATATATTTTTAGGAAAAGTTCCAAGGACCAACAGTTAAGGATCAGTCCCAAGGATTGATAGGCATAAGGACCAGTCTTAGGACTGAACTCGACCGAATAAATGAGTAATAAAACAACTATAGTCCTTGGACCTATTATGTCATACGTATCATATCTGACACAGGAGTGTTAAAATCCTTGATTTGAGCAGCTTGACAAATTTTTTGACTTTGAAAAATAAATGATATTTATTCTATTAAATGAGATGACATCCACCGAGAAAGGCACAAGAACCTTTTCTAAAGTGATGAAATCCCTGAACATTATTGATATGGCATTGTCATAAACAGATATGAATTCAATGGAACTATGAGTGGACTCAGATCCATATATCTACATGTTCTGTGAAAAAGATCCATCCAAACCATCCGTATTGTCTTAGAAGATTTTATTTTTTGGACAGCTGTCTTTTGAAAGTTTTTTAATTCCTCCTTCACCCCATGAGTGTACGAGATTTTGTGGGTCTTTCATAGAATAAATTATTTGACGAATAATTTTTAGTAAATACCATTATCCTGAATGTTAGTTCTGAAGGTAAATGGGCCATAGAAGGAAGACCACCACTTTAGTTAGGAGAAGTTGCGGAATATTAAGTATTTATAAACTGTACTGCACACATAATTAATTATTGTATGAATGGAATAATGCGAATGACTTAGCAAAATAATAAAATTAAAAGGTAATTTTAAAATCTTATTGAAGTTCTAAGAAGTTAAATAATATGCTATGGAAATAAAGATTGGAAGAAAAAAATCCAATCGAAGCAGCATTGAAACTTATTGTAAATAAAGCATGGTTTTATTTAACCAATTTATTTCGTTCAACCCAAGGTTAATAGAAATACAAGGTTATAACATAACGCATGTACGACTGATGTCTGACTTCCACCACGCTTTTAATATTGACTTTATAGTTGCGTGTTTTGTCAAAAACTGTTTTTCTTGCCCAGCAGTAATTACGATCCATTAAATTGAAAATTCTAGTAATAGTGATGTCATAAACTATGAGTGGTTGCATATTTTGTCAAAATCTGCCTGTCTTGCACAGCAGTCGGTACAATACATCAGATTGAAAATTCTAGCATGCCCAATTACATAATGGTCTAACCATGTAATTCTATTAACCTTGGTTCAACCTACATTCAGCGTGGTCCTAAAAATGAGAGTATCAATAAAAAATTAAATTACTCATAGAGTATAGTTTGTATTCGAATATAATTATTAGTTTTCAAAGGTTTAATATTGTCCTATGTACAATTAACAAATATATTATTACATGTGCTTGCTCTTGTTTTTAACAACTTGGCGGATACGCCTATTCACCAACTTTCAGATAGTACGCACACTGTCTTTCGAAATTTCTGACCACTCGACCTCCACGTCGGCCATCAAGGAGTCATTTACTTATCATTAATACTGCATTGTCCTTTGCCTCGACCATAGGTCATATTACAAAGTCAAAGGGATTATGATCACATGAAGAAGGAGGCCAAAATCAAACCACTATTAAAAGAATACAACAGTTAATAGAATCTTCAAAAGACGCTTAACTGGCTTGAACTGTTCCTAGATTAGAAATAAAAGTAGATGCGTTTCCAAGACGGATTAATACTTCATCGATGTATGGATTTTGCCCAGCAATCTTTTTTTGGACTATACTCAGAAATTTGTTAAGTTCATCATAGATTTTTGCCAATTATATTAGAAATAGTTTGCTAATTTTTTAAAGTCAGTAAGGGATGAATAAGCATCAAATGCATTGCCATTTTTTTATATTTATGTTTTTAATAACTATTACAGTTCCTGTATTAATACAAGGTCCCCCAATAACAAAACCGTAACCGTTTGAAAGTGTAACCTTTAAATACATTAAAACAATGTCAGACATATTAAGGCATGTTTTGTTAAAATTTGACGTGTCTAAGTCAATCCAACTCGGAGTAAGTGAACCAAAAACAAAAAAGTGTTTATTGAACAATAATTTTGCAGAGAAAAACGCTGAGTACTATTTGGACGGGTTACAAAGATGGGAGCATCGCTGGGAGAAGTGTGTGGAGTTACGATCTATTTTGAAAAATAAAAATTCAGAAAAAAATATCTTGTATCTTTGTTAGGTCGGAAACTTTTCAGACCACCCTCGTAGTCCTAACAACCAGGGCATGAATTTAGTTTATATTCCTATATGTTGAACTAAAATATTCCCCTATCAATACCCTAAACTCTATCCCAAGAAGATAGGAAAGGTAAACTTTGTAAATGCATAGTGAGAGTATTAAATTGAAATATCCTATGAAGAAGCGGTATGTCAATGTAAATAACCTTGTGAATTACCAAGATATCAAATTATGAGTAAAGTAATAATTTATTCAAGGATACTGAGCATCGTTTCTTGCACAGCGGAGACTTCTAGCACAATGAACGTTCTTGTTGTCTTTGATTTTTGCCTCGTCACAAAGAAAAATATGTAAAGAAGTGTTACACTTCAACAACAAAATTAGAAGCTTATGCTGTAGAAGACAGTATACTCGATAACATTTATGTGTTTTATAAATATCTATCTTACTCTTTAAAAGAAAAATTACATCAATACATAGAAAAAAAATTTATTAATAAATATTATAACTAGAGTTGTATTCGAGTATTACTCGAACTCGAAAAATACTTCATATCAGTCAAGACAATTTTTTTTTTTGTAAATTACTCAAAGTCGTCCAAAATATTTTTTGAAAAACTCAATATAGTTTGAAATCGAACAACGGAACCTCAAAATAATCATATGAGTCTCGAGTAATCAAGTATTTAGTAATTATTTTCGATATCAAAGAATATCTAATTATTCCTGCTAAATACAAATTTATAAATAGTTATTCAAAATCAAGGATACTTTTTGACAACAAGTTTATAAATATTTTGTAAGTAATTATTCCTAACAAAGGATAGAAATGGCTCAATAACCTACAGATAATAACAATTATTGAGTTATAAGGTACACACTTACATTTTATGACTGAAAGTTTTAACGGAGCAAGCCAAGGGCCATGGAATATTTTGAAGTTATACACGTTATAACCTTCCTTTGATGTTATTTCCTAAAAGTATCTGGAACCTGATTTGAGAAACTCGACGTAAAATATGAATATCATTGCCTTACTCGAACTGGACCGAACTAGAGAATTTTAACTTAACAAACAAAATTTGATATTGAAATCAATTTCTCAAAAATTAAAGAAAAAAATAACCCCGCACATTTATCCTTGGCCTAGGCCCTATCACGCTCAAATCAACCCAACTAACACTTCATATACATAGATAATTTGTTTTTAGGACATTTCATTTACCGAATATTAACTTAAGTACTTACCAAAAAAAATTATACTTATATCGTTGCAGTTACAAATTTATCGTAACATTTCCCCTCCTTCAAAACAAGAAATGATTCAAGATGAAGAATCATTGTTTCAAATTCTAAAAAGAGTATGAAGTACATATATTGGACATAAAATGAAAATAATTCATAACATTTATAAAAAAAAAACATGCTCATAAATAATTACTTTTATTCGGTCCAGACAAGTCCACCTCTAAAACCGGTTTATCAGTCCTTGAGATCAGTCTTTAATGGGCGTCGGTCCTTTGGATGGTCAGTACTAGATCTATTTAAAGAATGAAGAAATAAAGTTTGATTGAGGTCATTAAGGAACGAACTTTATAAGTTTTAGAACTGAACTGCACCAGACCGAGACTGAACTAGTTGGAACTTCCGTTTTCAGTCCTAAATATAGATTGATACACGACTATACAGTATACATAAATATTCAAAATATAGATACAAATACACAGAAAACTTAATATGATATAATAAAAATATAGTAATAAAATCTTCTGAGCTATAGTATTTTTGAAGGTCAATGATGCTTCCTAAAAATACTTCAAAGTTCCATTACCAAGTTTTTGCCCTTATCGGTCTAGCAGTTCCGGTTCTGTAACAGGTAGAACCGAAATCGACTAAGTAGAACCCAGACTGAAATATATTGCTTATCTGTCTTGTTTCTTGTGCTTTTGTTCCTATATAGAATATATAAAGAAAATACAATGTATATTATTAAAAAAAAATAATTAACTTTAATCAGACAATAACTAAATTTTATGAGTTTTTTTTTTTTTTGTGCTATTGCAGGATTTTCTAATGATTTTTTTAAATTTTTACATTTAACCACAATACAGTTTTATCTGAGTTCCAATTAGCTAAGGGCTTCTTATGGATCTAGAAAAGTGGTTGTAGGCAAGGGTGAAGGGGTGCTTTAAATTATGGATCTAGGTCCGTTACTAAGCTAGTCCGGGCCCTATAATACTTCTTAATCCAGAGTTTTCCAAACTTTACTATGCCAAGGCCCTCCTACACTTATATATTTTTAGCTGAGTCCTCTTTATAAGAATCATGTGTACTATCTATCTGTAGATTGAAAGCAATCCTTAATTCTCCATCTTCCTGTACCCCCTAGCGTCCGAACAATATATCTTCCCACAGTCTTTGAACGGCTCGTAAAAGGAAATGTATTCTGCCAAAATCTGGAACTAAGCCATCAATTTCAGACCATTCAAGATCCCACATGCAGATCTTAGTAATTGTTTCATCCAGATTTCTGGTAGCTTTACAACTCTTTTATATCATTTGGCTACCCTAATGGGTTCGTCATTATAGTTTCTCCGTACTTTTGATATACATTTCCAAGGATTTTTGTTCCATTTTGTTGTGATCCCATTTTTTATGGGGTTTTATTTACAAATAATCAACATTATTATCATATTTTTTCCGATTGCAATGTCAATTTCATGACAGCATGCCTCGTAAAAGGAAGATGTAGGCAATCGAAGGAAGATACTTCTAAGTTGATCATCCATCTCAAAAGATGTTCGGATTCCAAATTCCAAGAGGCACGAAGGGAGAAGAATTCATCCGAGGAAAACTACCAGACCTCATAAGAGAGAAGAGTTGACTCCTTCATTGGGAATGACATACCGGGATCGAAACAATAAAGCGATCAATTGACGATGAATAGATAATTTTTATATTTCAACATGGGATCACTTAAAAAAATACAAATTCGAAGGAAAGTCCTTGGAGATGCATATTTTTTGAATAAATCTTTTTTTTAAATTATACATTAAACATTTTTCTATAATATGTCTTAAGCTATGACATTCCTCAACACTATGTATTATGAATAAGTTATAAGTTATGAAAAAAAGAGTGTCGTTTTTCATCATTTTTTAGCTTAAAAATGAAAATTTTTAGAGTTAAGAACCAGGATACAGAAACAATAACAACACATTTTTATCTTAAAAAAACACTTTTACTATTAATCTTGCTTTTAATTTGGGGATTGTGTTAAGGTTAAAACAGACTCTGAACGACAATATTCTCGTATTACTATAATCCCAAATACTTCATACTGAGATCAGTTTTCGATTTTGCGCTCAATGATAAATTTTTTGAATTGAATTCTTTTTTACAAAATGAGTATTTGCCTGTGTTGTAAATAATTAACTAATTGGGGAAAGTTGGAGGATGTCCCAACTACAAACTTCGATAGTTACATTAAAATAATAGATACCTTATTTTCTTATATTCAGCTGAGACAAAACCCGATCAACAGAGGCAATTTATTAGAATTCATAAGAAATTTTAAATTAGTGACTATTATTATAATACTGAAACATTTACATAAAGGAAGTCCCCGCATAACGAAGTTTTTAAGCACCACAGATTTCGCATAAATCGGTGTTCGAATTATTTTAACTCCCCGTATAGTTAAATTATAAGCAACTATACATTGAGGTAAACAAAAATTTTTAGAGATGTTGATAAGTTTGTTCATATAATGGAATTGTATAATTTTTCAAGAGGAGGGGGGTAGTCCCGTAAATACTTGATTTAATAACTAGCTAGACTTAAAATTAGTTGTTAAATTATTAAAGAACTTGCAATTAAAAAGGTTATCTTGTTTGGAATATATTATTTTAAATAATAATTTATGATGGATAAAATGGTTTTATTGTGCTAATCATACTTTTAAAAAGTAAAAAGTTGATTTTGAAAAATACTTTCTTCGATTTTACGGGTTTTAGTACGAAAAAAGTGACTGTACAACGTGGATTTTCTTGCTTCCAAAAACTGTGATAAGTATGTTGTTTTTATAGCCATTGGGCCATCCTAGAAGTTGTTGGTAAGCTACACATTCAAAAACACTACACTTAGGCTAGAATTTTGAGATACGAGCTTAATTCTGAGAAGAATATGCACTGACATTCGATCTTTTTTCTTTTCGAAGATGTACCGGTGCTCAGACTAAACTGGACTTAATGAAATAAATATGGACCTAACTACACTACCCACACTCCTCGACATAAAAATAAAGTATAATTATTTAATCCAGAGTCTCCAATCAAATCAATTTTCTAAGATTTATGATCCATTTTCCAATCAAATCATGTAGACAGCTTGGTAGGAAGTACATAATTAATTAAGTGTATATATTTTTAAGTAAGAATTTTTGTCATTGGAAACTCTTAACTTAAATACAAAAAAAGTAATAAGCTCCTACAAAAGCACCCCTCCTGGATTTTGATGAAGGGGTAGATACGGTGCATTGAATCATCTCTCCTCTCCCTGACAGCAAACTTGCTTTGGATAAGGCTCAAAGTTAAGTCTGTTTTGTTTCTCCTTTACAAGACCTTAATTTTTTTTTTTTTTGGATTATTCTATCAAAGAAGTGTTGTTGTTGGTTACTTTTTATCTGGGAGAGGGGGGTATTTATGTTAAGATAAATGTGTGGTTTATTTTTATTTATTTATTTTTTGAGAATAATTTTTTCAGAAACTTCTGTTTTACCATAAGTAACTACAAACACTTGTCTAAAATTTCATTAAGGTCTTCTATACAAAAGACATTCCGAAGTGAATTATTTTTACGCTATGTTTTTTTTTTTATTCATAGAACCTTAGGATTCTTAAATATATAATAAAGTAGAATGGGCACTCGATAGAGTGCAAAACCTCCATCTAAAATCAAATTGAGTAATGTATCTCATTTTTTTAAAAGTTATGATCGATTATGGATTTTTACGTTTTGTGTTACTTTGACCTCTCAAAATGTTGGTTACAGCTCCTTCAGGCAACCCCTTGCAGATGCCCCTGTTGACATAATCTTGAGGTGACGTTATTCAGGTCTACGTAGTTCTAAGTTGAACCTTAAAATAGACATGCTTTAGGCACTCCCCCTTAACCCCTCCGTGCCCAAGTGGTTTGTGAATGTCCCCTAAGATCCATTTTTAAATAATCAAATATAGCATTTAAAGCCACAAACTCATACAAAACCTCAAAACTAAATGCACTTTCCCACTGAAAAAATGACCCTTAATACTCTTCTTTTTATATACCTAGTGATTATAAATGAACTTGATATACCTTTTTTTAACATGCCTACCAATGCATATATTATGTAAAGGATAAAAAAAGGGAAATACAGGTACATAAAATCAAATTTCCTTTTACTTCCAGCCATTACTATAATAGTTGTATACATTAGACTGGTTCTTAAATTTGTTTTCTTAAAAATTTTGGGCTGTCTAAAAATGTTAATTTTTGTAAAAAATGAAGAAATATAAAATTAAAATAAAATAAAATAGTAAATTAATAATTAATTAGTCATTAATAAAGTACAAAGAAATTACGTGCTATACGCGTTAGAGCGATATTTTATTTATAATAAATAATTATTTTATGGGAAAATCATATAAAAGTCAATGGAAGATTTTTTATTCAGATTGTTTTTTATTATTATTTGCTCTTTTTCCATTGATTTTGTTCAGGTAAAAATGCTATTTAAGAAAAAAAAAATTAAGATATTTCAAAGACTATTTGCAACCTCGAAAGATTGGCCAATATGGCTCAAAGTGTATATTTCTTCCATTTTTACCTAAAGGAAGATTTTTTGACTAAATTACACCAAAATTCCGATTTCATTTAATTTTTAATAACCATATTATATGTATAATAACTAGAGTTGGATTTGAGTATTACTCGAACTCGAAAAATACACGATATATGTCAAGACAATTTTTTTTCTTTAAATTACTTGAACTTGTCCAAAATATCTTTTGAAAAACTCGACATAGTTTGAACTTGAACCATGGAAACTCGAAATATTTATGTGAGTCTCGAGTAATCAAGTATGTTGTTATTTATGTTCGATATCAAAGAATATCTCATTATTCCTGCAAAAAAAATTTATAAATAATCATTTAAAACAAAGGCGCCTAATTTACAAATAGATTTTTATGTAATTATTCCTAATATAGAATATTAGGATAGAAATGACGCCATAACCTACAAATTATTTACAATAGTTCTAAAAGTTATAACTAATTCCAAGGCTCTTACTGTTTATAACTGACAGTTTTAACTGCGCAGACCAAGGGCTACGGAATATTTTATTCTATAAATGTTATATGTTAATAACTTCTCTTATTTATGTTGCAAACTCAAAGTAAAACTCTACTTAAATCATCTATATCTCGAACTCAAGAATTTTAACTCGAATCCAACTCCAACCATTTTTACTACTTATAAGGAGATATAATTATTGTACCTATCTGATAAATGAATATATTTAATATAATTAAAAATGTTTTATTAAAGTAAGTATTTTGAAGGTCTAAGAAGTGAAACCTTCTTTAAATATATCAGGGTCGTTTATTTATGTATTTAGAGGGTTCATTGCACCAAATAATAAAAACTGTTGGTTAACGCATGGATCTTAACATTTCCTACTCTCATAGCAAATTGAGGGGCATATACTTAGGTATATATGTCTATTATCTACCAAGTACGTACCCGACTTATATATGTATATATTTCTTACTTTCTTATAATTATTTATAATTTTTTTTTTTTTGTTTGGCGTAAGGACGTCGAACATGAGAGCAGTCGAGCACAATAATTAGTAGAAATTTACCAAGAACTATAAAAACCCAAGTCGTACTCCGATTAGGTATCAGTTTATCATCGTCCTAGGTAATCGGAATCATGTATAAGGTATGTAAATAAATAGTTGACTATCCATCTGATTATATTTAATAATAATATGTCCTATCAGTTACTCATCGTTTTCGCTGTACTCTCTGTGGCAATCGCGGATAAACCCTATGCTCCAACATACAAAGAACCTGAACTTCCTCCTCAACCTTTTGCATACCAATATGGAGTGAAAGATGACTACACCGGTACCAACTTTGATAAAAATGAAGAACAAGATGCCTATGGAAACCTTAAGGGGAGCTACCGGGTCAATCTTCCTGATGGCCGTGTTCAAATTGTAAAGTATACCGTTGACGCAGTTGAAGGATTCATTGCTGATGTTCAATATGAAGGGGAAGCACAATATCCCCCTGAGCCCAAGGAAGGGTATGGAAACTCTGGGCCAGTTTATAAGTCCAAACCTACATATTCAGCATAAGTTGGAAAAAATATTAAATTTTGAGAAAGAGCTATTCATATTTATACTCTTTCATTTTTGATTGAGAAATGATTGCCTTGCCTTTCTTTGTTACTTCATTCAGTAGATATGTTTTATGTAATGTTATTAAATCATAATAAAGTCTAATATAAAAATTGACTATATCTTCTTATTTTAAATTCATATTTCAAAAAATTTACGTCTAATCATTAAGCAAAATAGAAAATAAATATGAAGGACCCTTTTTCCAATGGTTTTAAAAATAAAATAACTAAACTGTTAAATAGTTTACAGCAAAGTTTTGGGTCTTTTCACACTTTTTTGTTCATTTCTGACAAGTTTTCGTTCAGGTACTCAATAGTTAATTTATTTCCGTCCTTTCATTTGTATACAAAATGACCACCACATGGTCAATTTTTGTCTAAATTTATTTGGTTATACTTTTTTGACTGAAAATATAAAACAAAAATTTCATTCAGGGAAATTCAAATCTTTTTAGCATGAGCTCTGTTTGATTCGGAATAGTTCAGAAGTTAGATAACTTTTTTATACAGAACCTTTTTTTATTCTTACTTGTTTTTTTTTGTTTTTTTATGAAGGACAATTTTGTTTGAAGTGAGTGTGAGGCCCAGAAATTTGAGTTTTAACGTTAATGGCGACTCAATGTTCGTATGAAGTAGTTGTGCTGTAAGTACCGGTTTAAGTAGCAATTTAGTATAGTACATTTTTGAACGCTTGAGTATGCCCAGTACCACTATAATACCAGTAAGCCGAATAACCCTAAAACTTGATTAAAAACACATAATTACTTACTACAAAAAAGTTTCTACAGGTTTTTTTATAGGGAGAGGGAGTTGTTAGAACTAGATATGAAAATCCTTTAATCCCTTATCAACATCCCATTACTAAATATTATAGCTTTTGAGGGGTAATGTCCACTTATCCCCTCATTGTAGACTACTTTGGTGTATTATTGATAATAATTATTTCATCATTATAGGAAGGTACATAATCTTGATATTTCACGACTTTATCCCACAAACATAAAAATATATAGTGTATTTTTTTGTTAGCTGTCGATTTTTCTGCTATTCAAGCCTTTTATTAGTGTGCTGTGAATGTTAAATGTGTGTGATATATGTTATATTGTTTATGTTCCTTTAATTGATCTTATTCAGTATAGGGATCGTTTAACGTAGAGTACGGCTTGTCAGTTGATGCACGGCGCAAGTATCGTAGTAAAAACTCACAGTATTTAAGACTATAATATATTTAATACATAATTAATAATTATCAGTGGAAGTATAGTAATTAAAAGTGAGACATCTAAGCTGAAAGCTGTTACTTGTCTATCACGCCAAGGCTGAGAAGATATTCGGTTATAATACTTTCATAAACGTAATCAAGAGCAAGCTGAATTATGGCAAAAGCTGATAATCGGACCATCCAGCTATATGGTTCTGACTGCTATGCAGGACCTTATGACCTCGTATTTGGCTTCCACTTCATATGTAATGAACCCAGTAATAATCAGAATCATCCAGATTATGTTTCTTCTACATTACTAGCTTTTCACAAAAAAACAAAAACAGACACAAATTTACAATGTAAGAAACGCACTTGTAACAGAGCTCAAGTTCCTCTTCTTGAAGTAAATCTACGGGTTTGCTATATAATTTTTATTTAAACAAAGATTACAAACACAGTTTCTGAAAACAATTTGTAAAGAGAAATGAAATTGAAACCAATCAAGATCCTGTTCCCAAAAAAATCACAAAGCTATAGAAATAATTCACAATCTTACAAAGAATTCTGCAACATCGCATTTAAGAATGATGTCGTCAATCCATTTTCACGCTTTCTCAAATGTGCTTGAGTTCTTGAGAAAAAATTTCAAGCTACTTTTGAAATAACCATACTTTTTTTCAAATCCTGTATGAAGCAGCTGAATGGCAAGCTTAAATATATATTTGCTCTTAATATAGAAGAACAGATTGCTTTATTTTTGATGGAATTGAAGACTAATGAATAATATATCATAATTGGACTCCAGTTTGATATCAATGACAAGACAATATTTAAAAAAAATTCAACGTGTGTTGGATGCTCATTAAAAAGTAGCTCAACATGAGCTTTGGTGGTACAAATAGGTGAATGTATACGTGATGATCCCTAAAAGCTTCAAATTACATTATCCTACAACCAGAGTATTTATGCTTCTGAGATCAAAATTCAAACCCCAGGTGAGGTTTCTTCCAGTGTCTTTTACAGTTCATCATATAAACATAATGGCACACTCAAATTGATTGTTGACATTGTATTATCCGGAAATATCATATTCATCTCTAAAGCTAATGTAGGAAGAGTCACTAATGTTCATCTTAATGCTGACTATGGCATACTTGATCTTTTGGAACCAGGTTATCAAGTTATTACTGAACTATTATTATTAAACCTTCTCTGACATTAAAGAAAACATAGTGAATGATAGAGGTTTTCTAGTATTGCCTCTATTAAAAAAAGGAGGTCGTACATCGCAAGAAAATAATATATAGTAACCTGAAGATTTAAGTGGAAATAGAAAGATTTTAGAAATTGAATTACTTAGAGAACTGATTGATCAATAAAGTTGATTAAATTATTGTTAGTGTTGCTGATACTGTAATTTATTTTCCTCCCCTTATAAAAAGAAAAACTTGACAATGAAATTAATTAAACGGTTTTATGACAAATAATAAAACACTTATATAAATTTAATTTATTATTTCTGAAATTTATTTAGTTTGTATTGAAATATTGGAGTCTACAGAAGTACTGTAAGAATGACTGTGAAGTAAATATTTTCCAATTTCTTAAATATATTCAAAACATACTACTAATCAAATTGATTAATAAATTGTTGTGAAATTTGGGGCAGTAGATATCAAGTTGTGCCGTTTTTGCACCACAAACTTGTAGTGAAATCCCATCAGAGTCTACCAATAAAAATGAATCCTTCATCTCCAAATTTCTCCGTTTTTATTTCAAAGGAGGGCATCAGGACTAGTTACTAATCATGGATGTTTTATATAGATAATATGGCCACTTTGAAAGGCTTTGTATCAAGCCTTTTCAAATTTTTTCATCACAATCTGCTCATTTTCAAGCCCATATTTCACAGCCTCAATTTCATTCATACTCTTTTTTCTAATTATCTAAGTTCAAATCTATCACAATAAATTGCTTTCTCACAAAGAAAATTGGCTTCTAACAGCCATTCTGGAATTTAAGGTATATTTTAAAACTTGTCATGAACTTCTGGCAATCGATTTTGTGTCAAACCCTGATATTGAATATTAAAAAAACTTTATCAACGGTTTTCCCACATGGGATACAATTACATAACATAATGACTTGGTATCTTAAATCAACAAAATTCATCCGTTAAGTACTCAGTTCTTTCCTGACTAATGAATTTAAAAGGCATAATACATGTTTGCACCCACCATCCACACAAGGAGTGCAGCTGCAATATGCCTTAACGACATTTTGATTATTGTCCACCTCTACGTTTCAGTCCCAATATCATTCTGACACATTTAATTGCATAACCTATTTTGCTGTTATCTTAGGTTTTTTTCCTTGTATCCGAACTTCTTGGGATCACAGTCTTGCTGCTTGTGGAAGATCTCATACCATACACTGTCCAAGTTGTGACAGAGAATCTACTGCAAGTATTTGCATTATTGATTATAGGATATTAAATTAAACACTTTCTCTTAGTGTTTACAATTTGAGACGCTGTGATCTTTGGCTTTTTTCACCGATCCAATCGTAATTGTTGTCGTTAATGCTGCAACTTTCGATCAATATGTCGGACAGACTTTACACCATCGTTTTACGGCATTGTAAACCGTGGAATGACTCACCGACCGTTTCTTCGTCATCGTCTTCATCGGTTTTGACAAGATAGCTTGTCTTGTTTTCGTTTCAGGCTATAATTTGATCGGCTTTGCGCTTCTATGACGATGACTGATATCTTCAACATAGTTGATCTTAACTTTGACCCTCCGAATGATGGTTCTGCAGACATTAAGGGTCCTTACATTATTAGAATTACTAAATCCGGTGTGGACTAAACGAGCCACTTCTTCTCCTTTTTTTGCTCCATTTTCGTTAATATTTATTCTCGAGACTTAGTAAATTTAAAAAGTAAACAATAAGCAGGGTTTTTTTTAGTTTTGTTTTTTTGTTAATGCAACTTTAGCATAAAATTAATCTAAATCCCTCAAAACCATAATTAAAGTCATGTTCCAAAACTTTTTGACGGTGCAGTACATAATACATATTTTCTTCTCTAGGAGCAACTGTGAATTTAACCTACACACATTGAGTTCAAAAGAATAATTTCGCACAAGTGCGTTGTCCACTGAATTATGTCGCTCCATAATATATGTGATATTTTAGATACATATTTTGTAATTTTTTTTCAGTATTAAATTTCAAAAAACAAAAAAGTTGAAATTTTCATAAATATTTAACTATAACTTTTAAATTACAATTATTAACCGTCAAAAATATTTTTAAAACCATCTAAAAACTATTTGGATCATTTGTAGAAATTTAAAACTACTTTTATTCTTCACTACATCGTTTTTAGTATTTTTTTACCTTTTACAGACTATCACGAAGGTCATAATTTCCCCCTACAAATACAATACTCCACTTGTTTACCTTGGAAAAAACATAAACTTGGGTGTAACATTTTTCATTAATTCAAATTAGATCAAAACCTTAACAGTCGCTCTTCTTTTAAATAGTGCAACAGTGATATCTCACAAATATAAAAATTTACACTGTATTTTGTTGTTAGGTGTCAATTTGTTTGCTTATTTTCCCTTATCAGTATTCTAAGCATTGATTGATTTGATTCTAAATAGATGTTAATCCCTACTATTATTAAATAAAAATTCCATAGTTGGTCAAAATTGGCTGACTTCCAATGATTTTGAGCCTTTTTTATAACTCTTTTAGGTAAAAAGATTGCGAGATTCAATGAAGGTAACGACTTGAATTACAGATAAATAGATTCGATAATATATTGATTGAACTCTCATAAAACTACGCCAGAATAGGCTGAACACATTGAACGTTTTTATCTATTATATGTAGGAATGGGCAAAACCGTGTGCTGACTATTTGACTAACGGACATATGACCAAAAATGATATTGATATATGCGATTGCATATTTTAATTCAATTAATATCAATAGCTAATAATAGAAAATAAGAGAGTTTATCGGTATAACTGAAACTAAGTTCAATTTAATTAAAAATATTCGTAAATAGAAGTATTATTTAATTTTTAATACTCCTTTAAGTTTAAGGCATTTTAACATTTAAGGCTCAAGTGATGTTCTCTACTTAAATTTGAACACATTAGAAAAATAAAATATTATTCTTTTTTATATAATATCCTACGTTATACCAACTTTCCCCCAGCTAATCATTAACTTAAAACACTAATATATAACTAAATACTTAAACGATTAACTCTTAACACATGCCCTGGAATGTCTCGGGATTCAAACATAGATGGTGCCCTTTTTAAATTAATCTCATTTTCAGTTAGTACTAAACTTCAAAAGACAGCTGTCAAAATTTCATGACAATCTGTAATTTAGTTTATGAGTTATTATGCTAAGTATGGCACTACATTTGTTTTTTGCAAAACCCATATCGTATTTTAATTTTACACTGCTTCTTGATGGGTAAAACTACCGTTCAGACTAAGCAATGGCTTTAAAAGTTATATGGAGACTCTTCTCCACAAAGCAATTAAAAAAATGAAATATTTATTTTAAAAAATCCAATTTTGAATAAAAAAAATATGCTTTTTGTTAAAGATACTTCAGCCAATGTGTTAAATTAACCACCAATATTTATATTTAAACAAATAAGTGTAAGTATTGAAGTGGATATTTGAATTTAAGAGGAAAATTAATTAACCTCAAAAGAAAAACAAAATTCTTAAGTTGTACGGTCAGAAAATGTGTCATAGCTCATAATTGTGAGTACTTGCCATCCTCAAAGAGCTGTAGCTAATACTGCACTAAAAGATGGTTATTATACAAGTGGTGATGGGAATGAAAGATCGCGATCTTGCTCCATGCGTCGGCTAGACCGTTCCCTAATTGCATCATTTTCATTTTGACTCCCCATCATTTTTGAGGAAAAACCAAAGCCTAAAAATTATATCATATAAATGCATATAATCAGTGTTATATCGGTTCCCATTTAGGACTGAACACTGCGTCCTGGTCCGTCCAGTTCAGTCGTGCATATCAGTCTTTAAACTTATAAAGTTTGTTCCTTGATGACGTCACTCAAATTTATTTCTTCTTCTTTTAATCAGTTCTAGTACTAACAGTCCAAAGGACCGACTGTTTTAAGGATCGGTCTCAATGACTGATAGGACCAGTCCTAAGCCTGGCTATACCGAATAAGTAAGGACTGACATAACACTAGATATGATTGTATCATTCCCTGCAACCGAGAGTATTCAATATTAGTGATGCGCTCATAGCTTACACAGATTTAATTCGAGTTTAACAGATTACTAAATAGAGGAATAAGCAACTAAAAAAAAATATATGCATATAGATAATTTTGTTGTAGTCAGGCATTGTGTTCTATGCAATCAAAAAGAAAAGTAAAAGTTGAAAAAAAGAGAATGTGTACATTCGATTTCTAATTTTTGGATTCTCGTTTTGCATTGAAATCAGGAAAAATAATGCATAGAGTTTTGTAAAGTATATCCTAGAACGCGTTAGAGCTTTAAACTACAAAGTTGGCAGTCTGAAAATGTTTTTCTTTTTTTTTTTTTCAAAGCTTTTATAATAATTCATTTATTTTTTTAAAATAGAAGAACATTTAAGAATGAAGTAATCACTAATGTACGAGTTCAAAATGATGAAGACTAGCACAGATTATTTTTTGGGGGAGTTATAAGTTTAAGTCTTAAGTTGTTGGACTCAGAGTAGAATCGGATTAACTTCTGTCTATGGCGATGATTTTGGTCTGGAAATCTTAGACCGGTTTGAAACCGTTATAATTTTTTCAAGGCCACACAAGTTCGGGCAGGACAGTCTCGTAGTAAAATTTGGTCTACATAGCACAGTAGCTCTAAATGCTGATTTTGGGAGATAGAACAAAGATGCACGTAACTTTTTAATCTCTAAATATTTTTACATCAAGTTTTTAACTTATCTATCTCGACATCATACGCAAAAAAATATATATTCGTTTACATCGATAAATAATATTAGCGGTTAATAATGCTTGTTATATTTTAAACTAAATTTAATAAATCACTCATCGATAAAAGTACATTTTTAGGTAATAGTTGAACATTTGTTTATAATTCTCAAGATATTTTTTATTCGACAATTTTCTAGGTCATTTAGATAAAAATGTAGTGTATGTAGTTGCTGGTAATAATTTATTATTTTGTTGTTGATCGTTGTTCTTCTCGTACTATATAAAGATTATTTTATTGGATTTATATAAGCTATCAATATGCCATGTACATTTTTCCTCAGATATAAAAATTTTTAGAACTGTAAACCTGAAAAGCACATTATATATGGATGATTTAGTGATGGACAGACTGGTGTTTATCCTGCAGGGTCCAGGCTGTGTATCCTCAACCCGCATTTCCAAGAAATATGAAATCGGTCATCACTTGGTACTTAATTTTTTTTAACCCTATAATTGTAATATTTCTTAATAAACAAGAGTCCCTATTCCAGAGCGAGTGATCAAGTCTCATATTTTACACTAAAAACTAAGACAAATCAACCCTTTCTTAAGGTTTTATGCCACTGTTTGAATTTTGCATACATTTTTTATTTTTTATAGTAGTGAGATAGGATAAAATGTTGAAGGTTGGTTTAAAGATATGGAAAATACATATTTTTCATTTGGAAATCCTAGGCACACGCCTTATGATCCTGTCTTCAACTTCATGTTCTGTTCAAGGGATATTTCCCTCCTCCTTTTAATGGACAAGATATTATTAGTTAAAAAAAGGATGATAAATACAAAATTACCTTTTCCCCCCAACCTAATTTATGAATTTAGTGGAACAATTTTATTTTTTGTTTGTTTGCATGAAATTGGTTGTTCGCTTCAGAAACATTTTTTTAGCTACATATTAAATAATTTTGTGCAATTTGATTGAACAAATTTGCATGAGACCATCGACAATATATTTCTAAAAATTTTGTATGTTTTAATTTCAAACCTCAACTAGTCTTCTTTTCAAAATGAAGAGGTTCTGTGATTTAAAACGTTTTTTTGTTTATAGGAGTGAAGATTTTGGAAGTACGACACTTACTAACGTGTTTACAAACTTATCTTTTCATGACATTTTTTTACTTATTCTTTATTTTGATAGGAAGGATGATTTAAGGTTTAATTAAGGATTATAATATGAAGAGCTCTTAAAAATTTAATATTTACTTCAAACACATCGTGAGGTGTACACGTCGGATGGATGTAAAAACTTCCCTTAAGAAATAAAATGGCAATTTCTTTCACATGTTCTTACATACGATGATGGTCATGAAATATACATATTAACATTAAATTTGAGTCCAATACTTATAGTTAATGAATGTAAATACGAGAGGTGGGGAAAAGTCTTACTTCCTACAGCAGGGTCGAGTCTCAAGTCTTTGATTTTAAGTTTAAGTGCTTCAATATTTTCATTACGTCCAGTTTGAGTCTTCAGACTGAAATTAAAACTCGACATGACCTCACAATCAAAGGTTCGTACTTGAAAGCTATTTTATACTAAACTCAAGAAAAGCTTTAATACTGTAGCTTTCAAGTACGAACCTTTGATTGGGAGGTCATGTTGATTTAGAAGTCTTCAAAATATGGATCCGAGTCTTAATTCTCGAGTCCAAGTCCCCACCTCTATTAAATACATATGCAAGTACATCTAATATCAAATTAAAAAAACATACTTCGAAAATATAGAAGATGGTTCAATGAGTTAATATAAAGGAAGGAGATCGTATCATGTGTTGATCTTTATCTCTTTTGTTTATTTAGAGCATCATAGTAATAAATATATTTCAAAGATCAAACAATTATTGAATGATTTTAAATTTTAGGATCCACTTTCGTTATGACTAAGTAATTTGATAATTTTATTTGAAGTATATGTAAAACTCAATTACAGTTAAAAAAAACATAGAGGCATCTGAGAGTATTTTCTACCCATTTTTCTAGAGTTTTTATAATTGAAGGACTTCACAATGTAGACACTTCACGGGATGAATGCAAAAAAAAACAAAAAAAAACTTTATACTTTTCACCTTAAATCAAAATGATAGAAAAATTACATTTTTTAACTTTAATTTCAATTGAGAAACCACTAAATTTCACTATTGATCACAAAATTTCTTTATGAATTATTTAAAAAATATATACATATCAATTTAAAAATAAATATGTCATAGCTGAGGCTCAATAAAAATAATAACTATGCATGATATCAATAAATAAGCTCTGTTTTTTTTGTTTTTTTCAAATAATTGTGAAAATATAGAAATTGCTATGTAAAGAAAGCGTATTTTAACATTTTTATAATATAAAATTCATGACATACTTCTAAAGGTGATAAAAACCATCAGAATCAATATTATTTGCAGAAATTGTCTTAATTACTCCACTTCCACTAGAGTGTCTTAGCTTGGATCTTTTTGATGAATTTGATCCTGTTCTAGATCTAAAACCCGAAGAAGAATTGCTCCGAGACAGGGTTACACTTCCATTGTCCGAGTTGTCCCTAATATGTTGACATACCATATCAGCAAGATCGGTAAATGAATAAGACTGTTCTGACTCGTTTCTTTTTCTATTTTGAAGAACCCATTGCTTCTTATAGTCTTTTCTCGCAGGTAGCCACGGAGGAATATGATACGTTCTCCCAGAAGTAGGAAACAAATCTTCTTCCTCTGATACAGCAGAGTTATCGCAAGCTTTTCTTAATCCAGTAAAGTATGTTTTTCCATGATGATAACCAACCTCTAAAATATCATCGAACATATTAAACTGAAATATGAATAATTATATTTCATTATTAAATTTCAAAATTGAAATAAAACATTTCATTTTGAAATTATTAACATAAGCTGTAATGAAAATAATTGCAAACTCATGATAACTTACATTGCCAGGAAGATATCTATCAACAGGCGGCTGAATATATTCATAATTTGGGTTACTTTTAAGTTCTTCCAAATTTTTATAATGAGAGCAAAACGCCAATCGTAATTGAATTTCTGATTGATCAGGAATTTTGACAGAACGAGAGAAGGGGTTAATCTTCTTCCATAGAACCCACCAACCAGATAGACTATCACCATAATTGTACAAATTTCGATCATCTAGTGTAGCCACATCAATAGCTAAAATATACTTGCATTGCTGTCGAGCCATAATATCTCCAGGGACATTATTAACGTAGCATCCATCCATCAATAAATGTCCATCCTCTGGATCACATATTGGAGGAAGTAGCCACGCATATGACATACTGGCACGACAATATTTCCAAAATATACCTTTGGTATGAACTCGTTCTTGCGAACATGTAATATCAGTCGTAACACAGAAAAAAGGAAGCCAAAGATCTTCAATATATAAATCTTCATCAAAAGTTTCCATTAAAGTATAATTAAAATAAGAACCACTTAAAATTGATGTGTAAGGATATGTTATATCAAGAAGTGGAAGCAAAAATCTGGTTGCAAGTCGATGAAAATATGTACGTGCCTTTTGAGCCACAGAGGAAATGTCTCTAGAGGAACACCACAAACCTCCAATGAACGCACCGATTGACACTCCCCCCACTTTATCAATGGGTATTCCAGCTTCTTGAATTGACTTAAGCATACCAATATGTGCAGCTCCTCTAGCTCCACCTCCACCTAATACAATTCCAACGGAAGAGCCTGTTATATGACGAGCTAATCTTGAAAAATCCGAATTAATATTAGGTGCATTATTATTCATTCGGCGCTTATAAAATTCTATCACACGTTTTTCATTTCTTTTAGTAAGGAATCGTTTAGGAACTTGTAAATGAAAATGCGAAGAAATCCATGGACGTTTTCTAAGCCAAAATCTTGTACCTTTTGGACATGTTATAGTTTCGTCATGGATAAGTACGAGTTCTTTACGGACTCGTTTAGCGACGAATTCTAAATCTTTTTCCCTTTGTGTAACATCGGTTGGACCAGAAGCAATAACTAAATTAAATATGACATCTGCTTGGCGGAGACATCTTAGAGTCCATTCACTCATATCATTATCAGACTGATAAACAACAACATCGTACCGATCTTCTTGCTGACCGAGCCAAGAAGTAAGACGAAATTCATGATTTGAATCCATTGCAGTAGGCCCAAAACGATCGTATATTGTGCAGGATGATATGTGAATAACAGACCCGACAATAGTGAGAGCATGTGTTAATTCAGAGGCAAAAGCCGTTAATGGAACAGAATGTGATCCGGAAAACAAAGCTACCGTTGTAAATTGACTACCCTCATTGAGAGCACTCTTAGTTCCAATGGTTCTTCCAGGACCCATATTCCATGTACCAATAAGACGTTTTCCTAATAGACTTATCAATTTAGAAACAACAACAGGATAACGAATTTTGAGAAGATGAAGTAATTGTCCTGGTACTTTACAAAGTTCTGAATCTCGAACTGCCATCACAGTTTGATATCTATTATCAGACGTCACAACATCCACAAGTCCAACCATATCACCTCGAGAATATTCATTTAACATTTGTTTTTTAATTCCTGCATTTATAAAAGATCTAAGTCTACCAGATAACACAATATAAGTGCAATCAGTTTTATCTCCTTGTCGATAAATTACCTTTCCACTATCAATATTTATCCATTCTAAAGCAAAATCAACACAGCGAACCATAGGTGATAGACAAGAAATTGTACGATGTGCTAAGCTCAAAACCATTTCTGGTGACTCTGATAAGATATTAAATAAAACTTCCTTTGTAATCATAGCAACTTTTGTTTTTTCCCTAGCTCTAGCAGTATAAAAATTAGCCTCTCCAGTCAGAAGAGCTAGTTGACCCACAATCTCTCCCTATAAAATGAAAAGTTAAAATATAAAATAAGAATTATTTCTAAATTTTTATGATTACCTTAGAAGCTATATATAAAATTTGGTCTTTGTGACTTTCTGATTCTCCTTTCATGGACATAATTAAACTACCGGATATTATATAAACAAGTCCAGCATCGTTGTGAAAATCTTCTGTCATAATAGAGTCTCCTGATTCTATGGCACGAAAAGAAATTCTGAAAAGGACATACATGTATTTTATCAAATATATTCAACCTATTATGAAATTGCAATACTTTTCTCTCAGAAATTCAACATTCTCAAAGTTCAACTCTTTCATGAATCCAGTTAAGGCATCATCAATAGAATGTTCTTCATCTTTATTTATTGAATTTCGATTTAAAAAGAGTGATTCATGCATCAATTCTTTTGTTAGGCCAAGATATTGATGTAAAGCAACGAGAATAACTCTCTGTATCCGAGCCATAATATGTTGAACGATTCTTATTAGCACTTCTGGATTTTTATTCAGAATATGAAGGAATGCAGATACAGGGACTTTCAGGACCATTGAGTCTATTGTAGCTTTTGCACATACGCTTTTAAATACTGAAGGTGATCCTGTCAAAACATCGATGAAGCTTAATAATGATGAAACACCATCACCTCTATGAGCCATTTTAATTATACATGGACTTCCAGACCCTTTGTCATCAATGTATACTCGTATTGTTCCACTAAGTACTACGTAGATAGAGTCATCCGTATCTCCTGAACGATATAAATATTGATTAGCTGCCACTGGAATCGATACAAGATGTGAATGCAATTCACTGAAGACAGATGGGTCGAATATCTTATTCAAATGTAATTTTTCCATTTGAGTTTAATAAGTATTAATATGTTATACGCTTTAAAACAATCAAAATACAAGTAGCTAAGCTAAATTTATGCATTACAATGATAAAGAATTTATAAATCTTGTTATTTGAAAGTAACTTTATTACTATTCGACTCAATAAATTCAAATGGAAAAGATCATAGGTAAGTATTAAACCCTAAAAACATGGAATCCATCCAATAGAAAGCACAAGTCATGAGATATAATAGGAGATTTCTCCAATGAGTCGTTGCATTTTTCTTCTTCGTCATCATCTGTATCGAGATATTCCTCTGCTGGTCCTATAAATTTGGAATCGGAACCACTGTCGTCGTCGATTTCATCCTCAGAGCTTGAGTATTGAAGAAAAGACTGTGTTAATCTTGAAACTGCATTCTGTTTGTCTATTTTCATCACTTTTCGAGCGAGTTTACGTCCATAGAAGGCAAACTTATCTCTTTTTCGAAATCGATAGCCGGATGGTTCTAAATCAGAAGCAGGGAATTCGAAGATGGGTCTTCTTTGACGATACTTATGGAATATTTCAAGGAGGGCAAGGAAGATTAGAAGAATAACAATAGTGGTAATGATTAAAACTCCATTATTCTCAACAATAGAAATCATTTTTAGAGTTCCAAAAGGTCAAAAAGCACGACTAAAATGTCGTTTTATTTGCTTGAGTTTTTTCTTCTTTTGTGTTTATTTTTTTATTTATATAGCTAACTCAAGAGAAACGTCAATTCTACTCCTACGTACGTACAGTACGTAGACCGTATGAGTTTAACTATATAATATAAAAATCATTATCAAATGTAAGTAACAACGATATTGAATTGGCGTTTTTAAATTTGTATAAATGATAAGGATCAATTATAATTAAAGTTCCATGATTTGACAAAATATTTCTAGAAAAAGCTTATTTTTATCTACGTATTTTTTTATAATAAAGAGAGATAGGTATATTATGTACATAGAGAGATAGTACGTCTTAACTGAGTAAGTATATGTGCTACAATCCAATCCTATATGGGCCCAACATAAACAAGAAAATAAAATGGACAGCAGTGGCGTTCTTAGTCCCCACACCGAAATTTGTAACATGTATATATAAAATAATCCAATTTATATAAATCATAGTATTACAGTGTTGATAATTTTTGGGGCTAAGCCTCCCCCCCACCCCAAAATGATGGAAACTAGCAACGCCCCAGATGGATACGTCCCAAGAATTAAAAAAACTATTATACAAAAATATATTTTATTCTACAAAGATATATATAATAGAGAATAATTAATTTAAAATAATCGAAAATGTACTTCTATAATCTCATTTAATTTTCATCAACATAACAAGCATCTGACCAGTATACATGCGAAACTTGGAATGAAATTTTCCTAAGAACCCATTAGTCGTTTTTTCATTCAACAAAGGGTTACCATTCCACTCCTCAACAATTTTAAATATTTTATTGGGAGATTCAATAAATACACGGAATCGAATGTGTTGATTAAAATTTCTAAGTCCTTCAATCCCCCATTTGATGTTCCAGTCAAGTAAAATTTCTTGTGCGTTGTGATACTCTCCTAGTGATTCAACAACAGTAAATTCACTTTTATATTGCGTAAATTTTTCAACAAATAGAATAAAATCATTTGCTCCTGTAATGCTTAACACTGGAGCTTCGAAAACAATATCATCAGTAATAATAGATTTCCAGTTTGACTTTGAATCGAACTCCTAAAATATGAATAATAGATAAAACAAATGCAATGTTTTGATATAATTTGAAAGATTACCTTGAGAGCTGCTATTAAGGGTTGCCGACTCTTTACAATACCGTCTATTTTATCTTTATTAAAGCTTACGGGCCAATCATCCAACGAAGGAGCTCCTGGAGTAGCTACTTCAACTTGATAAATGGTATGAGCAGTGAAGTATATGAAGACACCGATAGTTGCAACAAAAACATTAACTAATGACCTTATAACTCCCATGATTTGATAATATTGTATTAGCTTGATAAATATGAAATAATGAAATAATTATTACAATAATAATATTTATTCAGAAGCCGATGTAGCAGGAAACCAACAGGAAACTCTCTCTTTCAACTTCAACTTCTCTCTTGTATTTTTCAGCTGATAACATGGAATATGTAATATGGAAAACATAATATCCGATCAACTGTCTCTATGTACACATAATATCAATACTATTTTGACATCATACGGACGGAGATAAGTTTTAATTTTCTCTCTTCCTTTATTACTCACTGAATTCAGTTGCGCAACTTTCTAAAAAAAAACACATAGTGCCATGGATTTATTTATTAAAATGAATTCAAATACAAACTTATTTTATTATAATTAAAGATAAACAAAGTAACTGTAATATATATTAAATACATACATTGGAGAATAATATTATATTCATACAAAAATGGATTATCTGGAGATAATTGGTATTCAAGCCACATTGCATCTTATTTTTAATTGGTTTAAATATGCTCTATTATGATTTATGTCATTAAATAATATATATGTATTGATATATCTAGCCTATTTATCAGAAGACGGAACTTCTTGGACTCGAGACTTGATTTGGACGACTTACAGTATAAGCAATTTTCCCCAATTCTGTTATTTATCTTGCACCAAAGTGTTATCTATAATTAATAGATAAATTGGAGATGTTAGAATTAGGGTGCGATCCATATCGAATTTTATGGACCAATATTTACTATTCAAGATTTCAAAAAAAATTGAGATCCTATTAAACATAATTGAATTAAACTCCAATCATGCCCACATCGGCAAGTGCATAATTTTACTCAAGACTGGCATTATCTGCCAATATTTTGATCATCCTAGAACTTAACTTATGATCATTTTTGAATTGATGATTCAGTTTTATTTTATTTAAGGCAAAACATAGAATTTTGTGCAGTCTTTAGTTGTTGTTTCTTTGGCAAATAAAGACGATTCATTTTGAAAAAAATCGTAAAAATAACAATAGTTGATCCTAGATTAAATTGATTGTCAAAGTAAAAAATATATACCAAGGTTGACAGAACTTTCAAAAATGGATATACCAACCATATTTGTGATTTCAATGATTAAATAATTTAAAAAAATAATTTGTTGTTGTTGTTGTTTTTGCAAAAAAAAACTCTTGATTTAGCTTATTCAATTATTAAAAAGTGGATCTCGAAATATATGGAACTAAAATATGGGTAATAAATAATTTTGGTAACCAATGTTTAAATACTGAAAGCTACCTGTAATTGGTCGAATTAATCGACTTCCTAATATATCAGTCAAGTCCTTATTTAGTGGTTCTTTGAATGCTAAAAATGCATCTAGAAACAAATTAAAAACCGACAGTAAAAGTTGGGTAGCTCACACAATTAAGCCAATTTCAAGATTTTGATTAAATGCACAATAATACAAATAAAAACTGAAATTATTATTAGAATCATAATTTAAATCACTTATTAATAATTATATGTAAATTAATATTCTCTAAAGATAATAATTGATCAAAAATGTCGTACAACTCGTACTGAAGAAATTTAGTTTCTTTAGGAGTATGTAGTGCTGGTCCATTATTTCTCAACCTGTGCACTAAGGAGAATAACTGATTGCGTTCCAACATTTATGTTATTTATAGGTAAATAAGACCCAAAAAATGTGTACAACGGTTTGCTCAGGAGCCGTTTTAGCGTAAGTAAAAATATGTGTTATAAATTTTACATATTAAAAAAATTATCTCTATTTTTTTAGGTCCTTTAAAAAAAAAGGGGCACTTTTTGACAGAATGTTTTTTTAAAGCTTTTTTTGACCATTTTAAGAGAAGACAAATTAAAAAAAGAAAAAAAATGACAACAATGAATATTATTAATTTCAAATTGTGACCAAATTTTTACAATACTTTCATATTTTTTGACAAAACCAATTTGACAACAAGATTTTAGTCTGACATGTAGCACCTGTACCAGTGCCTTAAACCCGGTCCTGGGTGTGTTTTGTTACTTATTTTATTAATTGGCCCAGAGAATAGAAGAAAAAAAAAGTATGAGAGGCACAGAAGTAATGGATTAGGCAAGGTTGATCAATTTCAAACGAATAATTAATACTATAAACAACGGGTTTTTTATTTTTCACAACATAAAACTAAATTGATGATAATTAATAACTCAATTGCATGTTGTATCTTATAGTAACTAAAATATAAATAGAAAAAGAGCCGGTATTTTTGATCTTATATTATTAATTCTTGTTTGTTAAAAATATTTAAAAAGTTTTTGTTTTAAACTTTTTTTAATAATATATTAGGTAATTCGAATATATGTTAAAAGTGATATTTATGCAGAGTTAATGCTAGAGTAATTATGCTTTTCTACATAAGGTTAATTTACATAAAAGACGATAAAAAATACAATATATAACTTTATATTACCCGTTTCAATGTTTCATTATATAATTTAAAAAATGTTAATTTGTTATGCTATAAGTTTTTCCTGAAATCAACTTTTAGTTTTCTGAATTAGGTCTCTGTAAAATGTATGTACACAAAACTTTTAGATCTTAGTTTTAATTAAAATTACCTCTGTTCTAGAAGCAATCTTAAAATATGTACCTAGTTATTGAGTAAGTCGTTCTAAAAATTTAACAATGTATAATTTAATCCAAATATAATGAGTAAGGTCATTCTATCACATCCCCCATTATATGTAAGTATTCAATAAATACCAAAGATATTTACTTTTACTATTATGATGTCATCCGAGAACTGAGAGAGAACAAGTTCCGATTACGGAAAAAGTATGCAGCAAACCAGGCATATAATCTGATATACGCAAAAAAATGAGGTTAATTTTGCATTCATTGCCTGGTAAATGAATTTATCCAATTTAATAACTACTGGCTGTTTTAGAACTGCAAGCATTTTATTTGCAATATACCTCCTCATGAGTTAATAATAAAATAATACAAAAGTAGTAATAAGTAAATATGTCCTGAGAGAGAGGCGGCATCTAGCATTAAATGTCGGTTGTGGTCTTTCTCCTTGCTCTTTAAATGGAAAGGAGGAAAAGGCCGTGAAAGTTTGATTGCAAAAACTTATCTCTCAACCTCAACTTTTAATTATAAGCTAAGCACCATCGAAGATCATCTTTCTCCCATACATCATAATCACAAACATCAGATTTTACCTCCATATTTTGGTAAAAAAAATTTGGATTCAGAACATGTCATTTTAAATTAATATTTTGTTAATTATTGATTATGTATCTGCTAAGCATAGAAATTCGATTTTTAAGTCATCATGAAAATCGATTCTCACTACAAATGAAAATGAGTCGGACATTTTGGGAGAAATGGGCGTGACGGGCGTGTGAATTAGGAGTGCGCTAAAAGTTGATGGAAGTCAAATATATATAATTGAAAGAGATGGAAGCAGCAGGGGCATATGCTGATGGATTGTTCCTCCTCCTTCTTCTCCTTTTTCTTTCTCTTGCATACTGCTGCTGCTGCTCCTGGTACTGCCGCTGTTGCTGCTCTCTCTATTACAAAGTTAAAGTTAATATATCTCTATGAATGCTTCTCAGTTCTCCTCCTCTTTCTACTTTGCATTTCTTCTTCTTCTTCTTTCTTTTTCTTTTTTTGGTGTTCTTTCTTTTTCTCTTTCTTTTCTTTTCTATCCCAATCGAACTGCTGGAATGGACCTGGTAGAATGGGAGTCATAAACCTTGGATAATTAGTGGAAAAGAAGAAGAGTGGCAATACATTGAGATTGAGGATCGTGTCAAGTGGAACAAGAGGTGGAGTGTGAAGGGGATTGCATGGAGGATTTGAATGGATCGTAGAGTGTACAAGTGTAGTGAGTGAGTGAGTGAGTGACTTTGATAAAGCAACTTCTGAGCAAGCCCCCATTGCCGCCGTTGGTCTCTCTTTGAATGATGGATTGAGGAGGAGAAGGATTCAAGTCCTTGCTGAGTAGAATATCCTATTCCCGAGTGAAGCAATGTCCTGTGGAGGAGCCACAACTACTGTCAACATGAGGACTCTCACTTTGCAACCCGTGCCCGAACAACTTCAAGCCGATCATGTCTCCAAGAAAAAGGTAAGGCGTCCTCATCACCTCCAAACTCTGAAGGATTAGACAACTCTTGCTGGATCCATCACTAAAGTTTTGGAGCTTGACACACAAGTCTTGAACAAGATGTACAACAAGCTTGTCATTACTGTTGATTCAGTTATCCCTAATGGAAAACGGGATAGATAGTCTTTTTCTTTTCATTGCAATTTCTTAATTAATCGCTATTGCTAGGCAATACTATTTTTCTTCAGTCATTCAAGATGGCTTACTCAATGATGTTTGACTTGTTACTTGTTTTTCTATACACATTTGTTTATCTTCAAAAACGATACTGATTTCTATATATAAAAGCAATTTTCTATTGAATTAAACTTGACTCATTTTTAAATTCACTGTCCGTCCAATGGATTCTACTTATTAGTTTAATTGAATTATATATGTATATGTAGGTTAATCAAATACTTCATTTAATAATCATCATCATCTTGAGAAATACATGTATTCAGATTTAATTTCGCTGTATTCCTCAGCATATTTTACTCTCAAGTACGAGGCTTGTAAACTTACTTATAACGTATTACATTTACAGTACATTTAAATATAATTTACAAATGGAAACTACATTTCTTTTAGTATCGTTTTTAGATACAGTTAATTATCATGTGATTTATATTCATAATAATGATTTCTGACTTTTACTTTTCAGTAAAGTCAAATCAATGCCCCCGGGCTTTTTATTTATATTTGTACGTTTCACCATTTATAATTACTATTGAAACATAAATAAGACCCGGTGGTACTAACTAAGCGTACATTTTTCTACATTAAATTTGTATTAAGATGTAAAAAAATAATAATAAGGAGAATCGATAAGTGCACTTAAATATGCATTATTAAATACTAAATTGAGACATTCAGTTTGTATTAGTTTTGCATTTAATTTTTTGCGAGTTTTTATTGTATTATTTCTTATAATTTTTTTTTTAATCTATGATAATCTATTTTACTTTTTTATTTGCTGTATCACTATCATAAATGTTTCTCAATAATTAAATTCCTGTTAATGATCATTAAAATTAACTGTAAGGCCAAAAAACTTAAAAAGTAAATATTACTTTTTTATTTGAATTGGTTAATATTTTGATCGATTCATTGATTAGCAGCATAGTAAACTTTGTTATTATTTTTTTTTTTGAAGTATGAAAACTATTCAAAATCTATGTTTTTCTCTTCTTTTCATATTATTATTTTCTATTGCTTTCAAAATAATTGAACCAATATATGTAAAAATTTAAACATACATATATATATATATAATATATGTATATACACATGAGGTGGGTATGTCCAATGTGACCATGAATAATGATACATCTCACAGGGTTTATAAAGGTATAAAAGTAGTCGTTCTAAGGTAAGGGCAGTACCTATAAGGCACAAGCGGGCTTAGTAATTCTGTTGTTTTATCAAGGTTTTTTTTCCTTCTCTGCGCCCACTCTAAAACACGCTACATGTCATTTTAACCTGCCGTGCTGATATTACTTCTATAAGCACAAATTTTCGTTTTAAGTATTAGAAACCTCGTCATTAAAAGTGAATTGTGCTTCAAGTCTTCCAAACAATAATGGCAAACGATTTGTTATCTATAAATTAAAGTTAATATTTCCTTCTACATATCATTTATAAGGCTGGTCTGTCAGTAATAGTTTAGCTGAAAGAATCATTGAATTGTGTGTAAAGGATATTTATACATTAAACTGTGTGAGGCATGTAGTTTAGTCTCATTAGCTATTAAAAAGTGATATTTCTCCTCAAGTATTTGTTAGATGATGATCATCATCACTCTTTCTTCAACTTTGTTTAGCATTAAATAAATGAAGAAGGGGGAAAATTGCGTTATCAAAAGAGAGAACGTATATTTGAATAGTTTATCATTTTATTATAGGTGATACATTAAACTATAGTTTTTATTAAGTTCGATCTAAGCATTGTCGTGCAACATAAGTAATTTATGTTATGTGAATGTAGACACATGGACATTATGATGGTGGGGGTCATTATTTCGAAATGTTGAAAATACTCCGAAGGAAGTCATTTCGCCGATCTAAGGATTTTAAATCTTCAAATTCGTCTGTACAAAAGGATGATATAGGTGGACAATACTGTGCTTCTTCTGTTTTGCAACAATCAAATAAACCTAGAATTAATCAAATTTTATCACAAGATTCTGATAATTCATTGGAAAGAAGAAAGCAAAGTCATCGTTATTCAAATTTTTCCATTATTGGTCAAGGATCTACTGAAGCTCCTAAAATATTAAAATATTCCCGACCTCCTGAGAATCTTACCAGTCCTGTTCGTCATTCCAGTGGTAGATTACCTGATAGCACTACTGCTACTCCAATAAGCCTGTCTTTGTCGGAAAGTAAGAAATCTATTGCCTTTTCCAGCACCGTTGAAGCTAAATCAACTTTAATTAAGCCTCGTAGAAGTGTTCTTCGTTCCTTGAGGAATAGTTTTAAAAGAAAAAAAGTAGTTCCTGACAAAAGTTATACTATTAACAATTCAAATACTTCCATAGGATCTACACAAGCACAATTAGTTCCTAGTCGTCCTGTTGTTTCTAAGCATTGTAAAAAAAAGGACGAAAACATGGAATTTTCATCATCTGTTCATAGGTCTTCTTCTTATAGACCTCGATCTTCTATTTCAAGTCAGTCTGGAAGGTCTTTACCTCAAACTCCAAATGCTTCTCCTTTTGGAAAAACCCATTATAACAATGATTCATCATCAACAACGTTCTCCTTGCCAAAACCGGCAGTACGATTATCTTTGAAGAATAAGGTAGGGTATTCATTAAAAGATGTTGTTCACAGATTAATTACCTAAAAGATATGTCGAAATTTAGGAAGAATGGTCATCATGGTTTTTTTGTCCTAATATTTAAAATGTTTGATTTTTTTTACTAAGTACATATTATGTATTAGTAATTAGTAAAAATGTATTTTTCTCCATTTTTGATTGTTCTGGAGCTCCCTTTGATAATTCCTCGATAAATATGTACTTTTGTCAATATATGCAAGTAACTTAAACAAATACAGTTAAAATCCCTTCATCTTCACAATATGTATTATAACTCCGATTACAAGATACAATATGATGATGTATAGTTAACCACATTTATGATCAATGTAGTCTTATTATTATTGTAGTTTTTAACTGATATGTCAGAGTAGTAAATTAATTTTAAAGAAGCAGAACACTTTAGTGTACTTTCTTAGACTACGTTTCACTTGAAACTCATGCACGGTATGGCCATCAACTCGAAGTTCTTTAGTTAGATTTTTCTTGAGTTTTGAATGATATTGAAGGTTTAGTTAATTGTATTTTCTTAGCTATACATACAATATGTATCAATATTTTTCTTTGAAAGAACTTAGCAATTTATATGCTATATGTTAATAAAAAAAAAGAATATATATGCATTTTTACGGTCTTCTAATGTAGGAAGTTAATCAATGGTCATGTGATTCATCAAAACTGGTCTATAAATTTAAGTTGAAACTTACTATTATTACTATGTAGATTGTTCTTATCCCTGTAAGATGATTTGATTTAAAAATTTTTTTATTTAATTTTATAATACACTTGAAGTAAATTTGTTTTGGTCATTAATTTGGCCTGGAGATATGATATATTATACTAACTTATTATTCATTTTTTAAACTTTTTTTTTGTTATGTATTAATAACCATGTGAATCCAGGAAAACTTTCCAAAAGTAGCCAATATGAAAGGATCAAATGTTGGTATCTACATAGTCGTTTCAATACGTCAATTAAATCCTATATTAAATAAAATTTTGTTTCTATGCATTCATTATCTGCAAGAAATACTACAGAAAATAATAGATGACTCATTCCGAATTGCCTTCTAAGTATTTTTATGTGTAGATACGTACACGTACGTATAAATGCTGAATGGCAGGTTGGCAGAGTTATATGTATATTTACCTGTGAATTTTTTTATTCCTTCCATACGCACACAACCATTATTATATCTTTGCTTTAAAAATCTTGAATGGTAAAAGAAAAAATATCTGTATTCTGATAAAAAAATTCATTTATTTATGACATGTCCATATTATCCAAATTAAATTTGTAGTATTCATTAACGTTCAGTGATTTAATAAAAATATTGGATATTTGTTTGTCATTCCTTTATTATTATTAATATGTATTTTGAAAATCCAATACATTTAAGTTGTGTTTCTTCTCCTTATACCATAAAGGCAGACTGATAAATTGTTCTTCAATAATACAACAAAGTTTTAAGATGAAATGATTTTTGATCGAAATCATTGATTGCATATAATTTATGAAATTTGACGTATAACTTTATCTTGCACGTGATACATATTTGTCTATTTCGGGTTTTGGTCTCTTTCATAAAATACCATTTAACCTTTTTTTTTAAATTTATAAGATAGCTTTTGATGAGTTTGATGCTAAAGACAAAAAATAGGTAGTTATGTGACTATTTTGCTCTAAAATACTGCACCACCTTTCTCTCTTGATTACTAAATATATTCCGGTTTTTTTGTTTACTAATACTAAATTGTTGAATACATAATAATATCAATAATGAAAGAAATATATCTAGAATCTAGGTATTGTCATATGCTGTTTCTGATTCGGAATGGCTAAAATCAAATATATTTTTTATATACTATAAACCTCTGGATGTGGCTATCTTTGAAAATTTAATATAATTAAATTAAACTCTCATAAAAGTCGAGGGATATCAGTATCATACATTTTACGTGGTTTGAGAAATCCAAGAGCAAAATACATTGAAGGATTATTTAAACCTAGTTAAAGCTGAATAAATTGAAAATTATTAGGCACATTAAATATTGATGCTTCATTGTGAAATTACTGTTTCGACTTGGTTTGTAGTTTAGAATGAGAGGCAAGTTCTTAGAGGAGTCAAATTTTTATAATTTGTTTAGTGATTAATACATAATGTTTAAGTTTTTGAAATATTGGTTTTAAGTATTAATAATCGTTTAATCACAATGCAGTTTTGATTTTGATCATATTTGTGAGTAAGCATTTCAATTTTGTAGGTTGCTTTTGTCAGCTGTCTTTCATAATATATGAATCGATAGATTATTATCTAATTTGTTAACACAATTATGAATTTTTTCAAATGGTCTTGAAAGCATAATAAACTATTAAGCTCTAAATTATGAGGAGAAGATTAATATATATTTTTACTTTATTATTTCGTTATGTCAAAAGTTTTTTTTGTGTGTTTGAATATATGTATCGTGGGATTTAAATGCTTTATTGAGATTTATTTTTACCGATTTTAATTTATATTATTGTTTTAGGATGGTTCTCGCGTCTCAGGAAGAAGAACGGACCAAGAGCCGCATATTGGTAAATATAGATTACTCAAAACCATTGGAAAGGGAAATTTTGCTAAAGTCAAATTGGCGAGACACACTGCAACTGGTAAAGAAGTAGCTATCAAAATTATCGATAAAACTCAATTGAACCCAGGGAGCTTGCAAAAAGTACGTTTGATGAATATATTTTGACTTTATAATTGTTTCTATGGTTATTTATTTCTTCAGCTTTTTCGTGAAGTTCGCATAATGAAAACTTTAGATCATCCAAATATTGTGAAACTATTTCAAGTTATTGAAACCGAAAAAACACTATATCTTGTGATGGAATACGCAAGTGGAGGTGAAGTTTTTGACTATTTAGTACTTCATGGAAGAATGAAAGAGAAAGAAGCCAGGGCTAAATTTAGACAAGTATTTCTGTTTTTTTATTTTTATCATTGCTAGTTTGTATTTTGATAATAATTTTTAGATTGTATCAGCTGTTCAGTATTGTCATCAGAAAAAAATTATTCATCGTGATCTGAAGGCGGAAAATTTGCTACTAGATAGTGAGATGAATATTAAAATAGCTGATTTTGGCTTTAGCAATGAGTTCATTCCGGGTAATAAATTGGATACATTTTGCGGTAGTCCTCCGTATGCTGCCCCAGAATTATTTCAAGGTGAGAAAAAAATTATTTTATTATTAAAAAAATTAAATGTGTTTCATATTACAACATTTTATTATTACTTATCATAAATACATATTTACAGGTAAAAAGTATGATGGGCCTGAGGTAGACGTTTGGTCCCTAGGTGTGATTCTATATACTCTAGTCAGTGGTTCCCTTCCTTTTGATGGTTCAACTTTAAGAGAACTGAGAGAGAGAGTTCTCAGGGGAAAATATCGAATACCCTTTTACATGTCGACAGACTGTGAGAATCTGCTCAAAAAATTCTTGGTTCTTAATCCTGTACGAAGGGCATCCCTAGAGGTAATAAGTGACTGAATTAATTTTATTTGAATGCAAATAATGATATGATATGGGAGTCAGTTTAAAAACCGTATCGTAATCACATTTTTTTTAAGCCTATGACCTTTGTTACAATTATTATGCGTTTCTTTCAAGAGCATCAAATTTATATTAATCATAGTTATTTCGTCTTAAATAAATGTATATATATTTTTAGACTATCATGAGGGATAAATGGATGAATATGGGATACGAAGATGAAGAATTATTGCCCTTTAAGGAACCTACATTAGATATAAATGATACTAAAAGAATTGACATATTAGTAGGGATGGGATACAATAGACAAGAAGTAGAATCTTCTTTACGTAATCATAAATTTGATGATTGCTACGCAAGTTATTTATTGCTTGGACGCCGGTCAACGGATGTAAGTATATATCTGACTAAGGACTACATTTTTGATTAAAATTAATGTTGATTAGTTACTAAATTAGTAAAAATTATCCTAACTTTGTTCATAAGGAAATATTTATGTATTTTTCCTTCGCCCATATCGTTGATAGAGGTATCCTCCTCTCGAATTTAAATGTTTTAGCTGTGGAGTGATGTAAATTATAAGGTAATTTCTTTAGATCTTAATGCTAATTTTGTAGGACAGATTTAACTGGAAAAAAAATCGTATTCATTTAGGACAAAAATAATGAAACGTCTTTGTTAAGTTCTAATTTGACTCCTTTGTTAGTAGAATTTAGGAAGCACTCAAGTATTCGACACTTTATTTTCCATACGATTAATATCACATTTACTTATACGGTGGAACCTTAGTTTATTCATTAGGCTAGATATTAATTTTAAGTTCAAACATGTCTACATATTCTAATATTTTTCAAATATTTTTGCAAGCCGTTCATCAATTAAAAATATAAACAAATATATCTTTAAAAAATGTAGAATATCTAAAGTTTATCAAATAAGGATTAAGACAACATGTTTCTTGCGAAATTTTAAATTAATATTAAATTTAAGTGTGCTAATAAAGAAGTCAAACTTTAATTAGTGTTAATGTAGAACCATAGTTATCTTGTAATTTTGGGGGAGGAAATCATTAAACTTCACAGATGGTCATGTTTGTTTACACGTTGATTAACAATGTTTGAGTTCCTTCTTTAATCAATGATCCATGGGCAAAGGGTTTTGTTTATTTCAATACTTAGAAACTTTAAACAATTATTTTTTATTGATTGATACATTAAGAGATATAAGTTTTTGTTATCTGTAATCATATGGTATAATCATGCACTTGACACAGACTTCACTTTAAAGCAATTATCTTTAGCACTGTGCATGTTCTTTTATCATCTCTTAATATCTATGCTCTTGTTATCTCTAGTTTCTGTTTTTATTCATATTTGAAATTATGTGCGACAATTAGTTATAGAATAATATTTAAATTATTTCCTTTATATTATATTGAATACATATATTATATATGTATATGCATATTCACTATTGGAAAACATGATTTTTTGTCGAAATTTTCATTTTTAAATAGTTTTTATCCAAATTTTATCATCATTTAGTAATAATGCAGTAATAAATCAACATTGATGATAATGATGATAACATTCATCAAATTTTGAGTTTCGTCTACGTATTGCAGTTTTTTTTTTTTTTTTGAGCTAATATAAAGATCGAACCCTTATAATTAAAAAAACAAAACTGTAAATATGGCAGAACTATAAAACTAGGAGTAATGGTGTAATTAATAAAGATCATAAATTCATTTTTATAGTTTAAAAGAAATGTGTAATCGAACATACCCTTTTTTATGTAAATGTAGTAAATGTGGAAAAATATTATATAAACGAAGTCATGATTTTTATAAATCTCACTATTATAATCACTTTATAGTTTTTTTTAAATGATAAGGCTTCATTTTTAAATGGTTAGAATTTAATAAAAATTATTTAAGACCATAAACCTTTAAAAAGATAAGGTCATGTTTTACTTTTTTTTTATACAACAAAAGTCAAAAATACTTATAACATAAGTTTTGTTTAGCTAACTGATAGCTTTTTTGTGATGTTAGTTGCCTATGATTGCTTAGGTTTATGTTATATCACTTATCAAATATTCATCAAATTTCATTTCTGAGCTGATCTACTGTTAATAATACCACATACCAAATTTGAGTCAAATCCTTTCCCAGGTGGAAATTTCTCATGGAATGACTATATATATATATAGTCATTCAATGATAAATTTAAAAGATAAATATATACCATCTTTGATATAGCTAAAATTTGATGTGTGATATTATTGAATATAACTTATCAAAAATGTAGTCTTTGGTTTTTTTAGCATAACTATGTATGATATTCCGCAAGTACTGCAGTTTACATATTTATCACATAATAAAAATGATTGAAATGCCATTTTTTTATATATTTAAAAATTGATTTTGGCAATGTAATATAATTGATAAAGAAAGTATTCAAAATACATATTTTGTTCATCTTTTAATTTATATAGATATCGTTTAAAATAATCAAATATAGCTTACAGCTCTGAACTGAACTTATTTTATGAACTATTATATTTTAGTCTCTGTTACGCAAATATTGAAGAATTGAATTTGATGACTGTATTTTTTACATAATTTCCCCATTGTTAATATTGCATAAAACACTACTCATTCATATATTATACACTGTGTTAAAGTTTTAGAGTAAATAAATATTAACGTATATGCATATTGCATATATTGTTAAATAAATTCTTGTTCTAAACTCACATTTTTCTTAATTTCATAATATAAACCCAAAAAATACAATCAAATCATGTATTAAGTATATTTTATCTGCTCGATAGCTTTCAAACGATCAAAATAATTTATAGTCAAGAGCTCTTACATCAGAATAAAATCAAGCAATAGATCCAAAAGTTCATTTTATATTGGTACTTTTATCTAGGATATTATTCAGACTTAGTTGTCTCTAAATATTATTTTTTCCCTCCCATGTGAATTTATCATATAATAATGAATACCTCTTATTTATAAATTTATTTTATTTATAGTTGGAGAGTGAAGGTAGTAGGTCTGGCTCAAGTCTTTCACTCCGCAACGTTGTTCCTTCAGGAAACAGCACAACATCAAATTCTACTGCTGGTGGGGGAAACATCGTTTCTCCTTCGCATGTACCAACTTCATCTCAAGGAGGAGGGACTTCAGGTGGCAATGGAACAATTAACTCAGTTTCTGGAACTAATCATAGAGGAGTGCAACGTTCTATTTCGGCAACTTCCTCTTCGTCAAAACCTCGTAGGGGATCAACCGGTGGGAATCTTCAGCAAATAGCTGGAGGAGTTGCCTTGCCATCTCCAAGCAATGCAGTATCTTCATCAGCTACTAGCTCTAATTGTGAGTCTGGGGGCGTACCAACTGCTACAGCTACATCAGCTCCTTCAAAAAAAGTTATCATTGAAGGATCTAAAGAAATCCCCAAAAATCAAAAATCTGACGATTCAGATGTTTCTGGTATTTCTCGTATTAATAGAGTGTGGTTAATTTTTGATTTATGTTACAGCCCTTTTGAAACTAGTTTAAAAAAAAAATATATATCTATACTTTTTAATATGGTGTGTTTTGCAGAGAAAATTCATTACTTTTCGACAATTTTTATTAATAATAATGTCTTAGGTTTATTTTCTTAGTTGATACATTTTTCCAATGAAAATCATAAGACTTCACATTTCTCTTGTGTGTGTGTGTTTTTTTTTATTATAAATTAGTCGATGGTATTTCACCGATCAATTTTTCACATCTTTATGCAATTGTTTTTTTTGTTTTTTTTTGCACAGCTAATTGTTTTATGAAGGCAACATAATCAAATAATATAAGTTTTAGAAATTGTTGTTCACTCATGTTCTTTTTATGTAAACATTAAATAATTTCATAGTTGAATTATCACAATAAGGAGTTGGTACATAGATAATGATAATACGGCTTTGATAGTTTGGTACGCCCGCGGATTTGTGGGACTATTATTTCAGTTCATTTTTATTTTTTTGACACATTTCTAACTTCATAACTTAAATGACTCTTAAGTAAAATTAAAATTGCCAAGTGATTAATGAAAATCGATTAATCAGCTATTGAATATGCAAAAATTTTATAATTTTATATTTGATAGTATTTTTTTAATCAGTTCTCGAATGTAACTTAAGTGATTATAAACACTAATCACTGACCATTATTGGATACTTGTTACGTAGCTAAGTTTGAACATTTCAAACTTAGGGATACTCCAAACATTCGTGTTTTCTGTTATTTTATTAATATTGACTGAAAAATTATTATAGCCCACTCAATAATTATTTTGTATGTTAACTAACCTTGATCAAGTTCTGGTTATTTTTTCTAATTATTGATTTTTTAATCTTTATAGTAACGTATTTTAACTGAAATGCCTTGAAATCATTTTAATATTACTGAATGTCATTAGGTCCTCCTTCTGCAACCCCTCGTATTAATAATAATCATGCATCAACGACAACACAGTCAAATTTTAAACGTCAGAACACAGTTGATTCAGCGACTATTAAAGAAAATGCCTCGCGACACTCAACGCCAGGAGGAGGAGGCGGTACTCCATCCAGAGTTTCAGCCTCTAACACTCCGAGTAAAAATACTTCAGAATCAAGTAAGATCTCTAAAAAAAAATCATATTAATATATTTTACGTACAGTAAAACCTCGATTACTCTAGGTAATTCAAGTTATGCGGAATTTAGAGTTATCAATGTTTGTATTTTATCCTTTAACATCTCAATCATGTAATGTTATATCATAGAATTAAGCACTAATAGAGTTTTTTCATTAATATTTTTTATCAACTACCAAAATATTTAGCTTGAGAAAGTTAGAATTTTCCCCTTGCCTTACGCTATTGTGTTAATGGCTAATTAAATCTACCCTTACATCAAGCAATGTAGATTAATGGATAGAAATCAGGTATTTCTTCTTGCGTATGCTATGTCAAAGTTTAGACGATTAAACATGGAGCAGTATCCTAATAACTGATTTCTTCCACAGCCACCTCTCCTGACACAAATGTAACTACCTCTTATTCAGTTTCTAAATGGAAGCCTTGGACCTCGGAATCTAATTTTAATCCATTCATTAGACCCCTTCTTATGTATTATCTGTCTCGATACAATGATACATTAGCGTAAGAAAATCCTCCGTATCGTAGCCAATAGTTTCAACTTCAATGTCATATTTCTACATTTTCATCAAGTCACTGTATTACCTACATAGTACGTACTAGTGCCAAAAATAGGCATGGAAAAAAGGAATCGTCCAGACTGTTACAACAAAGAAAACATTTTAGTTCAATTAAAAGCACGAGTACATTGAAGTTACGTAGTTAGTTAAACATAATATCATTAGTGACCCTAGAGGCTAGAAATATTATTGCAGCCAACTAAATTTGGACATGGAATGATCATGTAATCATCTTTTCGCCACTTGGTTTATAGGCTTAGTTAACATTTATAATTTGGGGGAATAATCCTCAAACAAACTATCGGCGTCTATGAAATATGTCAGACGTCGAGGCGCCTTCACCTTTTATATTCGCCTGTCAAGCGCCTTTATCTATGGATTACGACTGGCTGCCTTCCAGCACTATTTCGTACATAGTAATATACACAATTTCAAAATATTAAAGAGTTATATTTTCTACTATTTTTAAATATATTTCGATCAAATAACGAGCTTTTTGAAATATTGGAGAGCTATCTATAATTACACATATAATTATCTGAATTATTAGATATAATGGGGAGTTATAGAGGTTTTACTTAATACTTCTGTGTGATAATTTAGTGATATATTAATACTTAAATAATTATTTATACTTTGTACTAATTAATGATTGTTTAGGAGGAGCAACATCTCCCAAGACGCGTGGTATCACGAAGTCAAACACAATGTCCAACGCAACAGGAAGAGCTGCCTTAGGGCAACAGCAATCTGTCACAAATAGACGATCTACCACTTATGAATATACAAAGTCATCTTCAACTGATAAAACTAATATTGCAGGAACTGATACCGCTATCACAAGGTAAAAAGGTTTTAACTATTTAGATATTTTTTTATACTAATGTTGTTTATGTGTTGGCGCTTCAATTTGCACTAAAATTCACACTGTCTTTCTTAATTTGTTTTGGTGACTTGAGATATTTTAATGACACTTTTGTTTTCCCAGTTTCAGTGAAGTGTATTAGCTTTAGTATATTTAATTAGAAAATACATAACTTAACGCTTTTAACCAATATTTAAATAAATCATCTGTGATTAATATATTTGAAAATATTATTCTTATTATTTTTTGGTAAAAGTTTAGAAAAAGAAAGTGGTTAGTCGATTTCTAATCTCATTGATTAAAGTGATAAAATAATTGAAAAAGGTAATAATTAATTTGTAGGTACTTCGGAAATATTTATTTGCTTAATAGAGCACATACATCTAATTTTTGAATTTATGTATTTAATTATTCAAAAATTCTTATAAACTTTTAGAAATAAAATATGAGTAAGTCGAGTATACTTGAACATGACTCTAAAACTAACTATGGAACTCTTTTAGCTGAATTACCGAAGTAAGTTCTGCGAAAGGGGGAAAAAGTTGCATACGTCATAATGAAAATATTTTCACATAGACCATGAATCTTTTCAAGCTAACATAAAGGCTTTGCCACTTGGTTTATAGCTGAATCAATAAATAAATTGGCTCAGTTTTGTGCTTTCATATAAGAATGTTGTTAAATATACGATACTTAATGAAATATGCGTACTCGAATCCATTCAAATTTTTGTTCTTTCTATACATATTTGTAAATCAGTGAAGCTTCTACAATATCCTCGAATGTTGCAACGTCGAGTGATGCACTAGCATCTGTTTCCACATCAGCTACGACAACAATGTCTTCCAATTTAGCGGATATTCAATCTGTTGTGACTACCACGGCATCTTCTCTCTCACCATTAACTGTAGGTGGAAACGTTGTAACTGGTAGTGGTGGTGGCGGCGGTGGACATGTTAAAAGTGCGTCATTGTGCGTATCTATACCTCCAACGCCAAGTTCACCCTCTTCTTCTTTGTCAGGCGTTGAAGGAGCTACTTCAGCAGCAACAGCACCTACTGTCGTGCAAAAACAACAGAAACAAAATGAAATAAGGCAAGGCTAAATTTTCAAAGGATGTTGTATATTGATATAGTTTAGTTTTGAGTATTCTGTAGTTATTTTCGTTCTCATGTTACTTTCATAATTTATGTTTTTATGTTGTTATTATTATTATTTAATTACGTTGAAAGATAAAATCCGCATGATGAGTCTTCCTTATTACATTGTAATCAAAGAAAAAAAAACTTAATTTTGATGGTATAAGTATTGCAAGACTTATACAATATTATGAAGGATAATACAAATATAGACGTTTCTTTATCAAATACAAATTTGTTAAATAATAATGAATTTAATTACTCTCAGGATTATTTAATTAGTATTAAAATATAGCGATACAGTCTACATTGTATGTATGTAGATAAAAGGGTTTGGCAAAACTTAAAAAATATTGCTTAAAATCGGAAATTGTACTTATGTTAATATGTTATGATTTATTTGTATTTAGAAATTCTTTATTCTTTAATTTTTGCATGATCGGTAGCAAACTTTTTATTGACATCAAAATATTTTGGTTTTTAATTTATTAATAATTATTTGAGTATTTTAAGGCCAAAAAAAGTGATGTTAACTTTGAATTTTGGACATCATATTGCCTGATTAATTAATTATGCTCGTGTTATTTGTTAACAAATTTTATTTTCAACTAACTTATAAATAAATCACTAAATATGCACTCTCTCTGGCCATTTTAGCTATGATGAATAACACTCACAAAACTTCATGTATTTATATATATATATTTTTTTAATTATTTGCAGTGGTAAAACGGCAATTAGCCCTACTGGTGGTCGTACACCATTGTCATTTAGTCGCAATGTTCCAGAGCGTTCCACTTTTCATTCGGGCCAAACTCGACCTAGAGTATCCAGACATAATTTCGCTGGAGTTCCATTGGTTCCTGTGTCTTCACAAGACACATCAATGCTTAATTCAGGAACAAGGTCGACTACATTTTTTTCGAAGCTATCCTCTCGATTTTCTAAACGGTAAGAAATAATACTTATGTTCTGTGGAGTATTGAAAACGCTATTCAAAGTCCATATCTAATGTGTATGTAGGTAGTATACCTATAATTATAGCAAGTATTATTATCCTGATATATTTACGATTAATGTTATCCTTACTTCTAACTTCTCTCTCTCTATATATATATACCAACATACTTACATATTTATATGATTTTTGTATCTATTATTATTTGTTGTTTAATTCGTTTAATTTATCCGTAACTCTTCTTGTAATAAATGTATTATATTATGGACAATGAGTACCGCTTTTAATAAGTCTGAATAAATGTGCAAAACTTTAAGTCTTTATTCAGGCTTAATATAGTAGACTAATTCATTTCAGACCAATGGACGGCCCTGGAGGAACTCCTGGTAGTGGAGGAGTTGTTACTGGCGGAGGAGGAGAAGAAGGAGGAGGGGGTGGTGGTGGTAGCCCAAATCCATCGTTTGGAGGGCCCAAGTCCTTAAGGCAAGTATAGGAATCGTACTTTCACTTAAAACATTAACGCCTATCGTGATTATATAAATACGGCAATTCTCTATACACTTAAGTCGTTGGCAGATTTATGCTATTTATCATATTCTTCTAAAGATAATCCATGATATATTTCAACAGTTGGTAATAATATCTTCCGTAGTTAGTATCGATTTTTCCCAAATCAATTATTTTTCTATGACTGAAGATTTTATAATGAGAAATTAAAAGACAATAGAAAAAATGTATAAAATCATATGAACAACAAAAAATGAGAAATCTTTTTCTCGTCAAAGGACGTCCATTTTCGGAGAAAATATTTTTTATATTTACATCCATATCAGTTAAATTAATAAATTCATTCAAAAATCTTATAAATATATTCATCAGCGTTAATGGACTAAGAAGTATCATATATCTAGTCCTTTAAAATCAAATTATTTATTTATTTCAATAAGTAAAAGATAATATTTGATATTATTTATGAATATTCTATTTAGTTGATTGAATATATCTACGTTTATAGGTTAGTGACAAAATTAATATAGTAATTAATACGGTTAAGGGTACATGCTTAATACGGATATTCGTTTAAATTGGACGTTTATGAAAGTCCCGGATTAGTTAAAAATAATGGGAGTATATAATTATATCGATAAGGCAGATGAATTTCTTTCATAGTGGACAGATTTTTTCGGTGCCTTGTATCCGGTTTAAAGGTGTTCTACTATATATATACCTTATATAGTGGTTAATTTTTCTCTCATATTTGAAAACTCTTGATGAATCGATTGAGGCTTATAGTCTACCAGATTTTAATTAAAGTTAGTAAATTCAACTAATGATTAAAAAGTTATATTAATCATAAGTACTTAATATTGATGTGACTTTTTGTACATAAGCTCTTACTTGCAAGAAAATAATTGGGCTAAATTTTAGCTTGCTAATATCTGCCCCTAATGTGACATGTGTACAATTCATTTTAGTTATATTTTCTTTAGTAACTATAACACTAGTCAACAAATGTTTGCCCTTGCATTAAGATGGTGTAATTTTGATTGATTTTATCCCAAAAAAATGAAAATAACCTTAATAAACTTTTTTTTAAGTATACGGAGGGCAAAATGTCATAGATTAACTATAAGCACTCTGCGGAGTCGGAGTTTGAAATTTTTGGTGGAGATAGAGTCAGAAGTCTTAAAATTTGTACCGACTCCGGCTACTAAAGTTATTATAATTTATGTGAATATAATTTATTTATAATCTAAGGCTTACTTTGAATGTTTGTGAAGTTTTTTTTTCTAAATGGTTATAAATTATTGGTACTATTCATTAAGTACTATTAATTTATTAAACTTGAAAGTTGTAACTAATTTATAAGTTTACTTCACAAATTTCAAATGTGTTCTATACGTGATCTATAGTACCATTTCATTTGTTGTACATCATGTTGATTACTTTATATTCTTAATATTTTCTTTATACCTCCCCTATTTACTAAATAGAACTAATAACTACCTATAACTATAAATTAAATCTATATTTCTAGGCTATAAAATACATTATCGTAAAGTTGTGCGTTTGAGTAGGATTTGGACATTTTATGTACCGACTCCGTAGACCTGATTATAAGGCATTCAATTCTTAAAAAGAAAGATAAATATATTTTGAATCTAGAAAAATTAACCTATACACTATTTTCTAAGTTTTTTTTTTGTTATTTAGATCTTTCAAGACGAAAAATAACACTAAATAAGGTAGAAAATGTAAAAAAAGATTTTAAAAACAACAACACAATAGGTCACAAAACCATAAAATTTTGGGTTATGAAGGTAATTTTCATGTTTCTTGAGGCAATAGCTATCAGGAACAACAAAAAAAAACAAAAAAACATATATATATATATATATATATTTATTAGTGTAATAATAGTTATTGAAAATTAAATGTGACATGAACATTAAATTTGGGCACAGATGTTTGTGACATCCATACATATCATGTCTGATAAGATTGGCTTGCTGTTTACAAATTAATGTTTTTCCGCTGCTCTATACATTTCTTATTGTAAAATCCAACTTTTAGTCATCGCGACGCGACGTTTGTTTTTCTTCTCACATCTACATATATTTATTTTTTAGTAGCATAATTTGTCGTTTTAATACTTTCTTTTTTAATTTATTAACTGTAATCGAAGATGATAGAATATGGTTAAGCTATGTATTAGTAGTAATGTTTCGTAACTATTTTATATCTTTTAATAATTAATTTATTCCTATTATAACAGTAATGTAGTAAGTGAATGTGGGGAAATCAAACCAAGGTCATTGAGATTTACTTGGAGTATGAAGACTACGTCGGCTAGGGATCCAATGGAAATAATGACCGAGATAAAAAAAGTAATTTTTTATATTAATACATTTCGATTTTGAATTGATTGCTATCTTTTGTTTTCATTTGATTTTAGGTTTTAGATGCTAATAATTGTTATTATGATCAAAGAGAACGGTTTTTATTACTCTGTGTTCATGGAGATCCACACGACGAATCTATTGTACAATGGGAAATAGAAGTTTGTAAACTTCCACGACTCTCACTCAATGGTGTACGATTCAAGAGGATATCTGGCACAAGTATAGGATTTAAAAACATAGCCTCTAAAATAGCTAATGAGCTCAAGCTTTAGTGGATTATTATTTAACCGCGTATTTTTGGAGAGGGAAACATCTTTTTATTATTATGCGAATTTCGAACGAGGAATTATTTTTAATTATTTTCTTCTGTGCATCATCGTCATCATATTTAACGAATAAGAGTCGAACTACTTGAGTTATATAATAATTATACGTCTAAATGTGTTTCAACAGCAACAACGCCAACAACAAAACCGCATTATAATTTTGTAAAGGAGTAAAAAAATTGTGAATATGGCCCCTCCTCTTGTTAATATACAGTTTTTCGCATAATTTTTTTAGAGGAAAGGGTATCATCATTAATTCTTGTTAATTTAAATCGATTAATCGATTAAAAAGTAACTAAAACCTATTATAAACCCTTCATCATCTTTGATTTTACGTTCGTATGATTTTGGCGTGAAAAATCATTTTAATTATGCCTCACATCATACATAGTTATAAGTATATCTATCTTCACGGATATAAACCATAATACGCAATTATTGCATATATTTATATAGTCACAACTTGTGAAATTGTAAATTCAAATTATAAAATTTATGCTTGCTATTTGCATTAAGTCTTTAGACAACATGAGGGCAATTTCTTCTGTTCAGTGTTACTTTTATACAAACAGGATCATTTCTTTTCGTTTTTCACTTATTAGATAACTATTAAAATAATATTTGTTTGTTTTAAGTTTTTATTCAAGAAACATGAAAAATAACTTCTGACTTTTAATGCAATTGGGTGGTTTGTTTTATCATCAATATATCAATATATATATATATATGTATCGATTAAATATATATAAATTATATATGTATATATATATATATATATAATTTTTTTTTCACGCTTAATAGCTCACTTTTACGAAATGGAGGGCACATCTATAAAATGTTTCATATAAAATCATAAAATATGATTTTTAACATTTAACTTTTTTTTAAAGGAAATTATATTTACTTTCTTTCTTTTTGTAAACCCTGAAATATTAAAACGAAAATAATAAAAATTCGAAAGGAATATTCATATAAATATATTATTTGTATTATTTTTTTTCAATAAATACCTAATTCATTTTATTTTGTAGGAGAAAAGCTTATTGTTTGCATTTTAATTGAGCGCTTCACTCAAGTTATAAATTGCACCTCCATTGAAGGTGACGCTATCTAAGGGGCTCATACTTGGTATTTTTACTTCATTAAATGGGTAATTTTTCAATAAATATATATGTATCTACATAACATGACTTTAAGCTTTTAGATAGATACTAATGTTCTTAAGCCCTTTAATTTGTTGGTCCCATTTTGAATGTGTTGTGTGGGTCCTTATTTAATCAGTCATGCCAAGTCTTAGGACAGTCTTAAATAAAGACCGACACAACAATACGGTCTTCAATTCTAAATAAGGATCGACACAACACTAAATTTTGACAATATTTAACTATTTTCCTGAATATTAATCAAAAAAGGGTTTTTATTCTTATAAAACTTGGTTGTTTAGGCTCCTAAAATGGAATTCTGACATAAAATAAAAACGCCTTTTTGTCTGACATGGTTTTTGTCATTCTTTTTTTAAAAATATTTATATTATAATATGCGAATTGGGATTTAAATACAATTGCATTCATTTTAACAAGATATTTCTGGCTTAAGGTTTTAAAACAGGATTCTAACTAAATTTGGGCTGCTGATTACGAATATCAACTCAATTTTTGTCGTGTCACATCAGGATTTTGAGATATAACATTTTTCCATTTTGAATAGTTATTTTTATAGTGATATAAATTTCTGAATTTATGTTCTCAAACAAAACAAAATATCCTTTGCTATATTTAGTATTTAGATGTAAGAGTTATAGGATACATAGCTGCATGTAATTGCACTTCATTTTAACCTTGTTCGTATATAAAACCTATGTAAATTCCCATTCATGATCTAAGTTTTTTGTTGGATCAATGAAATGGTGGTAGCCGCTGTTGATCAGAAATAAACGACGTCAGATGCAATATGAACAGAGTAGAAGTCGTAGTTTGCAACTTTTGAATAATTATTATTTATTGTTAACTATACAATTTTCATGACGTGTGTATTGCAATACATATTATTCTTTTCTGCGCATTAAGCGGAATGGGCATGTAAAAAAAAAAATCAACATGGTAACCCGTGATGAATTTGAAGAATGTTTTGGAGGATAGAAAGAATAACGTCCATGACGTTTCATTAGAGCATTTACAATCAGCTGTGACAAGACAGGAAGGAGAAAAGGATATAAACAAGGACATATGCTAGAATTACTCCGACGTCGATCTTCAATTCTACTCTGAGTCCAACAAGGACTTACAATAATAACTCCACAACAAATCCTCAGGGTTACACAGGGTCTTTTATGAGCACATACGAATGTTCAATCAAGTTTTGAATATAATTGAGTCTATTTAGGAAAGGATGTTCTCTACTCAGGAATTAAAAATAATGACAACTCCTTAGGAAAAGAAAATTCGTTCTTCAGATTACCAATTTTAAAAAAAAGGCAGCCAAAAAATACAGCGGATTTTTATCATTATTAAACGAATAATCTTACATCCGACGTCGTTTAATTTATTTAGTCGTTTCTTTCTTATCGACACCGCTTACTGTTATTAAAATATTATTTAGTAGATATTGACTAACAATTTGAAGTGGTATGGCATTGAAGGAAATATATATTAATAATTACGTTTAATGTTTTTTATAAAGAGAGTCTAAACTAGGAGAATGTATGCAGTGGAGAGACTAAGTTCGAGACCCATTTCCCCCCTTTAGTCTTAAGTGAGTTTTTCTATCAATATTCTGGTCCCTTCTGTGGGTTCAAACTGTGGACCGATGTTTTCCCCTACCTTGTGATGCAATAAATATTATTTTTTTTTCTTAAATAAAAAACCGCATTTTTGTGTGGGACCAATCTAGGAAAAGGGGTTGATAAAAAGAGAAAAAATAATATAGAGGCAGTTCTGTATAAAATGAATGAAATCTTGCAAGCATATAGTTCAACTCATGTTAAAAAAGAAAAAAAATAGGTAGTACCTAATATTAAATTTGAAAAATGAATGCGACTCTAAATGAGTGTAAGCAACGACCTAAAGGACTTCATGGCTCATCAAATCTTAATTAATTTTTTTAAAAATTTGTTATGTTTATTTTTCTTTTCTTGAGGAGAGAATGTCTAAGTACTGAGGGAGTAGCTCATGAAAAACGGAGGGTAATAACAAGGATTTCTTGTGTATGTAGTTATCTTCTGTATATTCAGAGCAAAGTTCTCCCTGTTCTTCGATGTCAAATAACTCCGGGCAATGCAGGATACTTCCCCCCTAGTAAATATATAAAGAAGGACTAGGAAAGTATTATATTGTTGTTGTGCATCGTTGGATATAATTGATTAATTATCGATATGTAAACCTCTTTATTTGCTAGGCGTAAATCTTAAAAACTTTATACCGAATGATTCTTCAATATGTACTCAACGTTTATTTGAATGAGTTATATAATATATAGTTAAATGAAGCTTGTTAAAGAAATAATTATATTCAAGATTTTTTGGTGTTTCAAACACTGACAAATACCTGGAAAATGAGATCCTAGGAGATAACTCCTAATTAATAGTAATTAGAAAAGTTAGAGTTAATGCCGCCGAAAAATATCTCATCTTTATTCGTCTTTTTAGAGATAATATGGTTGAGAAAAAATCCCAAATTACCATTTTGTGATTTGTTAAATTGAGCTTTTGAATGTAAATGAACTTGGTTAGTAATAACAGCATTTACATATTATTACTTAAGCTTAGGTTCATAGTTTGTTTTTCAAAACTGGGGGAAGCGGAAAAGGAAAAAGCATTATCTGTGAAATATCAAAAAATAAATGCTGCAACTCGAACTATAAAAAAATAATAATAATAATAAATACTTGACTGTACAAAGACGACAATTTTTCTGAAAATTACTAGAATTTATAAAAAATATTTTAAAGAATAATAGACTTTACTTAATTAACTTACTTGAATCATGATCAAAACTCAAAACATTCAAAGAATGACAAGTCAAATTTCTAGTATTAGTCAAAAGGATAATAAAAAACTGCAGAATTTTCTTTTTTTTAATTCAGTTGATGTTTTAAAAAGGAGAAACTACATTACGTACTCGGATTTATAGTTGTAAAAGATTTGATTTGAGGGTATATAAAAAAGAAAGAAACTTGAATTTATTGTGGTAGCCCTGACAATTTAATGAATGTTTGGGGAAGAGCAGTTTAGCTGTCATGACGTTAGAAATGTGAGGGAGAGGAATGAAATAAATACAAATCTCACTTCGTATCTAGTAAATTACTCCAACGTCGACCCTTAATTATATTCCGATTCCAACATGGACTTGTACTTATGAATCCCCAACAAATCCTTTGTGTTACTTTCCCTCATTCCTATGCACACTCACTTTTTACTTACTTGTTTCCTCCTACAGAATGAAAAAAATAATGAAAGCAGCGTTGGAAAATTAAAGAAACTTGTGCTATTCTAAGGTCATATTTTTCAAATTTATGTATACATGATAAAATTTTAAAAAATGGATCCATCGAACTAGAAAATCAATAAAGCATGTGTTTTTTAAATTAAGTAATTTAAAAAAAATGATGCTTAAGAAAATGCAGCTGTGGGAAAAAGCATTGATATCAATAGCGGGATTACCTCCTTTACAAAAAAACACATTCTGCATTTTCTTGTCACTTGTACATGTTTCTTCTTCTTTGCTATAATCAGTGTTCTGAACGTTGATTCATTGGATTAGAATGAGCTCTTGTTAAGCTGTAAACAAATAATTATTGATTAATAATTTCAAAGTTGGGAAGAATTGGCTCACTACTACAAACAGATTTTGTTATATTTTCTATGTATATTTTGGAAGGAAAAGTTTCGTTATACGATAAAAGTAACGACGTGCAATACTTTGTTTTCTTAGGCCAAATCAAGCAAATGTATTAAATTATCTATTTGGAGGATATTTTTTTATATTTTTGCAATACGTTTGTTGACAATAAGGCTTTATTGTTCTTATAAATAACATATATTTAATTAAAATATTACTACTCCAAAAATTGCAAATCATGCTATAAAAAGCTCATAGAAAATAAAAATGAAATTAGTATTAATGATATTATTCATTGTCACCATTTTTTGTTTTTATGTATAGTAGAAAACTCATAACTAAAGTTTTTTCTTTCTTAATTAAATGATGAAACTCAAGATTTAGGAAAATATAATTAATTCAAAAATGAAATAATTAAATTTGTGGAAGAATTTTTTTAAATGAGTTTGTTAAACCTCTTATAAGATTATAAATTGAATAATGATTTTAACATTAGTAGATCTTTTCAGGATAAACAGTTTTGAATAAAAAAATGTTTACATTATATGGCCTATATTTCCATTTTTATCTGTCTTGCACTCTTTCCAGAAATAGACGCTTAATGATAATTTTTCGGAATTTCAAAATTGTATTAGGCCGTGTGGTACTATTCGAAATTGTTAGTATTACTGACATAATATTCAATTTCAGTTCTTACATGTCAATATTTGAATTTATAAAGTAAGAACGACCGTAACAATTTTGATTCATTTATAATTTTTTTAATTTTTCATAAACGTTCCCCAAAGCTGGCTCTAATTACTCTATGTGGATCAATATTGCCAATTTGAGATCCAATGACTGAAAATCCGATAACACTCTCGCATAATTAATTCTAGAGATATTTGAGTTTAAAGAATTTTGAAAATTTCAAATTTACAAAACACTACTTGATAATTTACTGTGTTTCTCATTTCGACAACTGGCTAAAAATGAAAACAAACCGAAAAATATTTTATTAATCACTTAATCTCTTGTATGAGAAGGGAAAAACTGGGCGTGATTTACTCATACGGATCTGGATGAGTTCAAAATTTTGTTCCAATTGTAGTGCACGACTCTGTATAGGTTATTTAAAGCATATTCAACCCTTATAATATACATTTTATGCCTTGAAAATTCTAAAAAAAAAAAATTAGTTCCTGGAATTTCCTAAACACATTGTTGTAGCCAATTTCTAGACTGTGACAGAGCAGTGTAAAAAATACTATGTACATAACTTAGTTATAGGATAATAAAAAATGGTTAATAAGTCCAAATGTCGGGGAACTTATTTTAGGCTTTCTTGAAGTGTAATTTTAGTGTCCTTTTTTTTGAAAATATATATGATTTTGCTACTTTTATACACTTAAGTATATCACGGGAATGGATGAGCTGAATCGTCTCCATTTTTTTAGAATTGTTGTTAGTTAGGATGCATAAATTAAAAAAAGTAGATTATCAATATATAATTTTTGAAATTTTTTAACGTTTTGGCATGATTAATTACCCATTTGTAAAAATTATTTTGAAATGAAAAAGTATATTTTTAATATTAAAGTACATAGTATAAATACCTCAAAAGAAGAAATTATGAGATAACTAATTTTATTATCGATAAACACATTGAGTAGATTTAAAGTTCCAAATTATACAACGTTTTTCTTTTATAATAGCTTTGAATAACTTTTTTTTGAATACTTTTAAGAAATTTGAAATATTATTGAGTGATATTTTGATGATAAATCTCAAGTGTGATATATAATTGTAAAAATATATTTTTCAAAATCAGTTTCTCATCTTGAAAGGCCTTTAATTGAACTTAAAAAAAATTATATGTTTGGAAAAAAATATATATTAAACTCAAATGGAAATCATAAAAAAACTACTAGATGTTAGTATTGATTTTTTTATGTAATGTATTACTTCTTATCAAGGCTTTTTGATGTTTAGTTTGACTTAGTTTTAAAAAGATAAATATTCCACGCACTAAAAATTGTTTTATCAATTAATCCATACAAAGTCAAACATGTCAACTGCTTGTTGATGTACCTATATAGACAGGATAAATATGTTGAGGTTCAACTATGTCAAATACGGAGTAAGATTCTTGGCGTTGAATAAAAAACATTACAGTAATACCTTGAATTTAGGGATAGAGACAAGTTAATTAGGCTTTTGATAGGGAGTTTTGTTTTTCAGTTTGGCTTTTGAGTAGTGTTGAATCAACCCTTGGACTTCACCCCTAAAAATAAAACTAAAAAAAAAAAAAAAAAAAAAAAAAAATGGTCCATAAAGTGAATCCAAATCAAAATCGGTCTACAATGTGAGACCTCAAAAAAATCGGTCCACTGTCTGAGACCGCGGTCTGGACCGAAAGATCGATGTCAAAACTAGTATTAATGCATTTCAAGTAATTTTTAAATCTTAATTCAAATATAATATATATATCAAAAAGGCATCCATCAATTTAGCAAAAATATATTCCTGCAAATACTAGTACATAACTTTATTGCGAATGAAAAAAAGATCCTTGTAATTTGAAATATATTAAACTTTTTCTATTAGCACTTAGATGAGGGTAAATTATCGGGTGCTGCGAAAATATCTTTACACTTTCAATTTAGAACTCTATTAAGTTGTATTTCAGGAACCAGTTGTATCCTAATCATCAACGTAGCCCCAACGTATGGCTTCCATACGGCAATGGAAGGCCTCATACCCATTGCTGATGTAGTCCACAGACATAACATCCCAGTGCTGTTAACGGTGTCTTTGAGTTTGTTGATATTTGGGTGGCGGACGGTACAGGCCTTGGACTCAAGAGGCACCCAAAAAGTTTTTCTTTACCAGAAAGGCAAGTTAGCCTCCAACCACTTCTGGGCCTTTTTGGACGTGTGTACTGGTGCACCGTCCTGCTGGAACACCACTTTCATGTCCGGGTAGTTGGTTTGTACCCATGGTAACAACTTCTCCTCTAAGGCCTACACGTAGTCGCCCCTGTGAGCCTGTACCCGACTGGGAACCGCATGAGGGGTGACGTTGTCATTTTTTTAAAAGTATTTGACTGTAACTATTTTACTGCATTCACAAAAACCTTGATTTATGTAGCAAAAAGGACGTGTAAAGATTTTTTCGTCGTACCCGATTAATACAGGGAAAAATAAGAAATATCCCAAATTACCAGGCTCCACTCATCCTTTTTGAATGTGGAGATGCCTTTAACGGCAATATAACTTCTTTTTTTTTTGCTGATATATAATAATTGTAAATTCTGAAAAAGTGGGGTGGCCATGGCCCCTCGGATATACGTAAATCATTCAGTAAGTATTTTTGCGGGAACCAATAAAAATACAAAATCCTTTAGAAGAGTATATAAGCTTTCAAACGAAGGGCTAAGATCACTAGTCTGATAAAAAATGTCGTATCAGGAACATTGAAGACAAGTAGATTCATGCCCAAGTTCCAAAAGAACAATTTCTAGTATCACAACAGTCAAAACGACCAATAAATTTCAAAATCAAAAAACAAAACAATGGGGCCCGCCACTCAAAATATCCAGTGCAAATAATGGTTATTGGAGTAATGGTGTCTGCATAAAACGTTACTTCTTAAAGTAGGGAACTAAAATTGGGACTAGGGGGGTATATTTGAGTCCTTCGACATGTTATTATACCATCAATTCTCGCCAATTACCCCAACGGGAACTATATTTGACAGAAAGATGGTGCACTTTAATATACGGCCAATAAAATGCAGGAATTCTCCTGCCACCATTTCACAAATTTATGGGAAAAGTTAAAGTGGCCCCTTTAGTCTTAGCCTTAACCTTCTTGACTACCATTAGTAGGGTATGGTCTAAAGTAAGTCGAGCAATACCAACACCGAAATTTGGAAACCATAAAAAAAGCAAATCCTGATGCATGCCTTAAAAAATATATATACAGGGTGCGGTTTTACAATTAAGAATTTTGGAGACCAAGACATAAAACCTTTTTATATCTTAAATTAGTAGAGATATTTAAAATCCATTTATGTAAATACAAACGTAGGAACCATCCATAAGCTTAATCATTCAATCCAACCACCCTGAGCTTCAACCCTGGCCTCCAACTTGGTACGGAACCTGCTGCACGCCATGATCAGGTGATCTTTATTCATATATTTCACAGCCTCAATAATGGAGGCTCTCAGAGAAACCAAATTGTAGTGAGTACGCTTGTTGGACTCCATCTCCAAATTGTCCGAAAGCCAATTTTGTACCAGATGGCTAGTATGAGCGGGTGCGCCATCTTGCTGATAGAGATATGGCCTTCCGGTTGCAACCTGCAAAACTCCTTTGCGACTTTGTACAGGGTGGTAGAGGACAACTTGAGATGAGTTGATGATTTCTTTTGGCGCATGGCCTGCACGGAGGGTGAAAATGATCGCTGCACGACGGTCGTACTCGGAGGATATTTTTAACGCTTTGTGATCAGAACTTATACTAAATTGTCTGCTAAATCTGATAAACTGGTTTTTAAAGCTGTGTGGCTAAGGGTTCCCTAGAAAAACTGGTCTAAAATAATTCTTAATTCTAAAACTGCACCTTCTATATATATCTGGCCATACCAATTCCAACCTCATATCAAGACTGTTATGGAGGGTAATTGCAATTATATTAAATTAATCAATCAGGTTTTTACTCCTCTAGAAAAAAAAATGATTATGTAAATATTTTGCCCAAATATATACCAAATCAACAAAAAATCTATTTTACATTTTTGTCACCCCTACCCTGTATGTTATTTGAGCAAACAATATGTATCAGCATCAATTAATAAATTATGCAGTATATAAATACATATAGCAGACACAAAATATGCAATGTTTGATGAACTCTACATACATTAAGAGTCAATGCCATATAGTGCTGTAGGAATTTGCAATCTTGCAAAGATTAATATTTTGAGAAGAACAAATATTTGCATTTAAAAGACATGATTTAAGGAACTTTCAAACTTCCAATTAATGTTAATTATTGCATATTGATTAAAAAGATCCGAACGGAGTTCCTTTAGATTACTTTATGAAATGCATCTAATTTTATCATTCGATTAATCGATTACATTATTACCATAACTTAAATTTAAAAAAATTCATTTACCGGGAAGTTGTGTTTGAGTAAATCCTGGTAAACAAATTTTTAATGACTAAAAATAAATTTTAAGCTAATCTTATCCATAAATTCTCTATTCTCATTTTTGCGTTTTTATATAGTCACTAATTCTACACGGGTTGGTTATTTAAGAGCCCACGAATTTCGTTTTTTCTTAAATTCTGTAATTTGATCCAACTTAAATAGTAAATCCTTATTTTCTTTTTCCATGTGTTAAACGTGGATTATATTACAGATCTTTATATAACAATATTATGTATGGGGTATAAAAATAAAGAAAGGACAAGGGACCAGCATGGGTATTGTTGTTTGAGTAACGTTTGACACATTTTGTGTTTTGTTGTGTATCATTTACAAGGTCGGTCCAGAAGTAATCAGACTGACTAAGAGATTGCTGTAGTTGCTTAAAAAATCACTGTATTAGAAAATACACAATCTATGAAAAATATGTTTTTAATTTGTACTTGTTTTGAAGCTATCAACAGTGAACGTTGTCTGTGAATTTGTGCACACGGAGAAAATTGTTCATCTCCATATGATAAAATACTTTTATTTGAAAAAACTCACCCCAATTTATGTAAAACCTGAACTGAATTCTACTTTATGTGAGTCTCCTCATTTGTTTACAAAAGTAAATTTTAGTCGAGCTCAAAAAGTCGATTTTTTAGTATTTTCTATATACTACCTGATTCCTTTACGATTTCAACTCTCCTATAACCTTAAAACAAAATACACTCCACTCAAATCCTTATCGTGTCGTTGTTTGAAGATAAGAAAAGTATCAAACTCATCTACAGGGTGTTAGGATCAAATCGGTGCATTTTTTTAATAATCTTTAAATTGTCAATGAGGCCACATTTTCTTGGTAGATTTACTTAAAAATTGACATATGAATGTTGAAAAAGAACTCATTAGATGTATCAATCACAGCTTGGATCCATGCCCGGGACGAAGAGCAAGCGTTGACGAGGTAATTCCTTGGCACATTGGTCATTCTATCTTTGATAGAGGCAATAAGAGAGTTGTTAATGGTATGGTATGTTCGATATGCTTTATATTCCACGTAGTTCCAGACAAAATAAATCATCAAATTAACATCCGGACTGCTGGAGGCCATATTTCCTTCTCAATGAAGTCATAGTAGTTCTCTCTCAGTCACTTCAGCAAACTGTCTGAGAGATGAAAATTGATAAGGTGCTGAGTCTTTTTGTCAGACCCAATGCTGATCTCCAGCAATTTGCTGGATCCAATGGAGCCCGTTCCTCCTTTGTAAATTGATTCTTCTTTATGTAGAAAGCAGCTTGCACAATGATGCCCAAAGCTTCATAGACGTTTGTTAATAAAAAAGATAAGCCATTGGATAGCTGAATTATAAAAACATTGCTGGTGCACACAAACGCCGATGTGACTATGGATATCTGTTTTTGCATTCTTTTTTTGACCAACTAAAGGCCTTGAGTTAGTTAAAATGTTGTTTAAGGCAATTCCCATGCACTTATAGGTGTGTTCACTAGATAGTTTTTGTTTGGGATGGAAGGAAGTGTAAATTCAGATATTTGGTAATGTTTTTTTCAATTTTTGTACAAGACAATTTTAATTCTTGTCTTTGTTTATAAAGGCCAAATTTGTTTGGGAGGGGACAATGCTCAGAAATTTGGGGAATACGTCATTGACAGGTCAATTTAAGTAGGAGTAGAGTTGAAATTTTGTAATGAAAAAAAACAAAAAACAAAGAGAAGGTGGGAGTGAGACATATGGTACTACTGAATGAATACCTTTGTAAATATCAGCTGTATGTTATATGATTTAGGAAAGATAAAATGAATTACTGCAATAAAGAGTAGAAACCTTCTATATTTAAAATAACTTTAGTGCAGGGAAAATATTGTAATTATATTAATTTTAGTATGCATGTTTATAAGATTTAAGACCAAAGATAGGTGAGAATGCTTACACCAGAGGAAAAGTTAACACCACTTTGACGGATTAAATAATTAATATAAATGAAGAAAGAGCACGCAGCAACTGTTTTTCCTTTTCTAATTTTGAAAAGTAGTATTTTTTACAAACTACCCAATTCTAATGCATTACATAGCAAGTACCGGTTCCAATAGAAGGTGAGTATATAACCGTTTTAAATACATCGGTAACGAACAATACTATCATAGGCATAGGAAAGTGTGTTTTAAAACTGAAAATGCTAAGATTCTGACAAGGAAGAACATATTATATCAATTCCATGTTGCTATACATTTGAATGATCATTAATGTAATTACTTATAGCCGAGAAAAAAGTTGCTCGTGATTAATAACACTCAAATTTGTTTGTTTATGTTATGTACAATGTGCATATGATATTGATTATAATCAATCTTAACAATTACTCTTAATGTGATTCTCAGATAAACACATTTTAATTAATGTGTTTTAAAGATGTATCTTATTCTTGTTATCAAAAACGATAAATAAAAGTACATATATTCAATCATGGCGATATATGTAATTTGTGGTAGTAGGATTATATTCAAATATTTTGCAAATAAAAGCTAGAACTCCAAAGTACAATACAACAAAGATAGATAAGGATTTGCTTTAGTCCAATATTTGATGAAAAATATGTTAAATATTAACTTCATTAAATAAATTACATTCCGGATTGTTATTCACTATGGCAAATAATTTCTGTCAAATAAGTCATTTGAATATATTTTTATTTTCATTTGTTGTATATCTCCACATTTCCTCCTCTAAAGTGGTAGAGAAATCAAGATCCAAAATATGTTGGTAACTTAAGTCAATTCTTGCCCTCTATAGGGATTATTCTTTATTTATGAGTATGTTATATTAGTTTAAAGGATCGTCCAGTGGCGGTTTCAGATTCTTTACTCTAACAGTTCCCAGTTCTTAATGGATCATCATCTAAGTTTTAGAAGTTTTGTTCCGGTTCTGATTATGTTCCTCAATTAGGCTGACGATCTGGGGGTTTCTTAGTCCATTTCCTGTAAAAAATAGAATCTATATAATACCAGGAACTAGCAAGAAGGGGTAGGGACATGATTTTCCCTATTGTTATTGGCGAGTTAGGCATTTTCAGAGAGGAGCAAAAAATCTTCGTCAGTTAGAAATTTTGTTATTTTCCTCTAATTTTTAGAAAGTAAATGTTATATTTTGTCAATTAAAAAAAACAAAAAACAGGCTCCACTGGATGGTGTCTGAAGGAAAGAGAGCACATATTAGATAGATGAATTAAGACGCTTCATTCTTTTTGGTTGGCTAGAACAAATTTACGGTTAATGAACCTCTTCATTTGACAAGAACCATTTTATTAAAAAGTATTTTGAAAAAATATTCGTAGGGAATCCCACTTTCTTACTTAAGCGGTTCGCGAACCGGTTGGGCCCGCAATATTTGACGTAAATAGCAGATAATTGTTCACAACTTCACAAAAGTTAGCTTGAGTTTAACCAATACTAATAATATAGAACACTAATAAGGAACAAGAGTAGTAGAAAATAGGCAGTTGACATAAACATATTAAATCAGGGTAGACCAAGTTTTCATAGAAAGATTGTAATTTTTAAAGAAAAAAAATGATTCAAAAAGAATCATTTTAAACAAATCATTAAACACATATTTATATGAAAGAAAGTCAAAACGATTTATTTTTCACAATAGTTTCTATAAGAAAATTCCTGGGGTTTTTTTTTTGCCAGCTCTTAATTTTCTACTTTTCATACTCCTTATTATCTTATTAGTATTTTGAACATGGATTAGTTGAACTTAAATTAGCTTTTCTTATGGAGTAAACTGTTACTTACTGTTAAATAAAGTACCACAGTTAGGAAGAATTTGATAACTCTCATTTAATTGCAGGTCTTTTAAAAAATGTATTTGATTAATTTTTGCTTAAAACTATTTAAATATAGAAACTTTAACATTTATAACACTTCTTAAAGACCTTTTTACACTTGTAAGGCCTAAAAAAATACACACATGTGACCATCAATTCATAGTCTGCCCATCCCTGGTGCAAATTTTTATATTAGTAAGATGACATGGTTGCATTTAAACAATTGATAGGAATGAAAGTGGGTAATTTTGTCGAATGATCTTTAAATACCCCTTCAGGGATAGCAAAATCACTAGCCCGACGTTTTGGATGTATATACTTATTGATTTGGGGTATATTTGGTCCTTCTATGTGTGTGTGGTAAGTGCAGCCATGCTCCATATTTAGTCCTGAGACTGAGCAAAACAGGCACAAGGCATATTGTACACAGGACAAGAAAACAGTGAGGAGAGAAGAAAAGAATAAGATACAAGAGGAAATGTCATAATTTGTTGAAACTTTTCCCTCAATAACAAAAGCTGACATTTTCTAACTTACTGGAGCAATCAATTTTTTTTGTTCCTGTTCAGTGTTAATAAATGTTCCAAAATGTTAGTTATGTTAAATGTGCAATCACATGCATTAAAACAAAAAATGGACCAGTTCATTTAATTTTTCGGCCACTAAAACATAAAGAGTGCCTGTCAGAAGGAATCGTAGGGATTTTGAAATTTTGCAAGCACTGAAATTGGAAAATTTACTCTTTCATTAGTTTAATACAAATTTGTTAAAAAAACAAAAATATAAGTGGATAAATTAGAATGTTTCAAAATAAAGTGTAATGTGATATTTTTTCATGCTCTATATATTATTATATCTATTTATACTGACACACAGTTATTATTTGTAAATATATTTATACCTATATATAGATAAGCTAATAAATGAGATCCAATTGCATGAACTTTACTTAAATTTGAATTGATTGACGCCATAAGTTCCGAAATTTAAATTTAAGTTGAGTTAATACAACCGGGTGCTTTGGCACTTTTCTAAATTTTCAATTGAGGTAATGACAACATATTTATGAAGTTTAATTGAAATATTATTTAAAAAATGATGCTATCCTATTTGAAACAGAACAAAACCCATCACATCAGATATATCAGTTATTAATAGGGTAAACGTTTTAACTCAATATGTATTTTGAAATTATTTAACACTAGCAAAACAAATGTATGTTGTCATGTTGTGCATTAACATAAAAAATTATCTTGAACAAAAATCAAGTAAAGGAAAAAATCCCAATTAATTTTTTACTTCATATAAATATACAGTTCTAGGATTTACCGTGGGAACTTTTGCCCTCATATATATAAATTAATAGTATAACTGTATCTTTGCGCTTATTTTTTCAGGCTCAAAATGGGCCTTTCTTCACTTAAAGTTCTTTCTGATTTATCTTTTTTTTTTACATGGAATAACATGAAAGTGACTGCAAATTTAGATGGAATCACTTTAGTTTTGCTCCTAAGAATTTTGAGCTTGTAAAGGAAAATACGATATTGGAAAAAAAAAAAAAAAAAAACTCAAGTACCTCCCATTCCTACTGGACGGAGTTTATATAAATTCCTCTCGAATGTACTTTGCTAGCCTAAGGAGAGATCTTCTTTGTATTCGACATTGAACAATTTGATGAAGATCATATATTACATTTTGGAGCAGAAAGTGGGATTATCGACCTCATTAATTACAAGCATTCGGCTTGCGACATAATTTTCAAATACAGCCCAATCATTATTATTATTGGTTGAACTCGAGTCAGCTCTTGTTAAACAGTCAACAATTCCTTACTATTATCAATAGTTAGAGATGTGAAAATTGTCGAAATCCTCCGAATGTACATTAAAAAAAATATACATATATTTTGGTAACCTACGAGATATCATTATTAATTATTCCTATAATAAATTCAAATGTATTAGCGATCAATTATTACTATAGAATATGATCTTTGAACTCTCTCAACAGATATGTTGTCTCTCAAGGATACCAACCTATATATTTTTTAATTTACACTCATAAGAATTTCGACAATTTTCACATCTCTATTGATTAGGGATGCAGCAATAAGCAATTTGGCTGATTACAGATTAATCGCTATAGTAATCGCTGATTATTTATTTATTTTCTAGTAAATACCAAATACAATTAAAACAAGTCCAGTAAATGACAGCAACACTAAAAGTATAATAATATCTAACTGGTAGCATTAAAGAGACTAACAGGGAAAGAGGCGTCATGTATATCAATTAAGATTTGTTTTCTCATCTATAATTCTGATTGGTTTAAAATCTTGTATTGGCGCAATTTTTATATATTGCCCCCTTTATTGTTAAGGAAGATATATTTTATTTATATTATCATAATCACTTTCTTTAGATAGATAAGTATAAAACTCGCGAAATAACTTCAGGTTCTACTCTTCGGAGAATGTTTTCCCTTCCAAGGACAATATTTGTAGAAAGCTGTGATTTATCAGTGCTAGACGTCCCTATTTTATGTATTCCTGTTAAATTCAATATTTACTTGAATAACAAAAACAAATGTGTAGGCTCACTTTGAATAGAATATGCATTGTCGTCGACGTTTAGAAGGAAAATGGCTAAATGTGACGTCACATTTTTGATGTCATTAATTTAGAGCGCCTATACAAAAAGTTTTATAACTATAAAAATCCCTTTTTACTAAGAAAAATACTGAACTATTAAATGTCAAAATAAGGTCAAAAAATAAAAAGACTGAAACCTTACTGTCTATAATTATTTTCTCCCTTTCATTTCTAGTTATATATATATATATATAAGCCTTAAATGTATTAAAAATATGTTATTGAATTGTTATATATTCTTATTTCTATATTTTATATAAAAACTAACTATTACAATGGGAAGAATAAATATTTTCAAAATAGTTTTATAATTTTTAACATTAGGCTTTAAAATATATTCGTATAGTTTATCTCTATCTTCAACACCAAGTGCTACAAAAGCTTTGAACCTTAAAAATAGAAAAAAAGGTATGGTCTTTTTTTTGAAGGCCACGAGTCTAGCAGAGAAAAAATTAAGCCATATTTGGAATAAGGAGATCAAGCTCTACTAAGATAATTATATGCTGTTCTAGTGCTTAAAAAAGTTTGATTTTGTTGGACATTGTTATCCTACTTTTTTTGTCCCAAATAGATAATTTCTTTTTTTGTACAAAACCAGTTTTTAGGCATTTTAGTACATATTACTTTGATTAAATTGAAATATCACTGTTTATAATCAGTATTAAGTAGTATTCAATGCAATTGTCAAGTCTTTTTTTTTTCATAAAGCCATTTGATAGAGTTTTTATCAAGGATATTGGATATGTGTCCATTTTATGTAGAAAAAATATCAACTTTGACTCCCCCAGATGGCATCTACTTCAATTATGATGCATCTATGACGTCAGTGAAAATGTTCTATTGACACACGATGCAGTTATAACCTTTTTCAATTATAAGAACAAAAATAATATTTGAAAAACTCCATTAAATAGTAATAAAGTAAAAAAAGTGTTTACAAGAAATAAATCCAACCTTGCCTATATCATTCATACTCAAAGAAATTTACTTATTCCTCTCAATAATGACCGTCAATTCATCGAAGGTAGATTCATCACAGTGTTGATACTAAGCATTTTGTAACATACGATTTTGTCGGTAGTTGGCAATCTGAAAAGGGATTTCTATTTATAAAACCTAGTTAGAAGCTTTTGACCAATTAATCGCAAAATTGGTCGTTTAGGTCGATTGCTGACAATCACAGGTCATCTCTTTATCAATGGCCCCATAGTTGAAATGAATAATTAACAAACTATACCTTATTTTTGTATTTTTTTCTGTTTGTTTTTGGAGTAGGAAAAGTTGAGAAAAACATACAAAAAAAAAAAAAAAATATAGCATTGTGTGTATGGGCATGAGGGTTGTTAACTTATATTCGTTTTCAAACAAGAGTGGTGCTGTCTCGTGGCAAAATAAAACAACTCCTTGAATTATCATAATATTTAATAAAATTACGTATGTTTCTCACATAGAGGGGACTGTCAATTTTGTTTTGAGATTGTGTCATTTTTTAAAGAACAAGCTACAGACTGTCGCACCACCTTGTGGATAATATATATATTTTTAGTTTGCTCATGCCCTATTAAAATGATTTATTATCAAACAGAAAACTTTAATATATTTTAAAGGTTTAAAGGGATTTATTAATCATTGTTTGATAAATCTTACGATATTGAATTTCCATGTACACACTATGTATTTCTTTTGTTGAGAACAAATGAGGGTCAAGTTTATGATGGTCAGGGATCGACAAATAATGATTAAGTGATGTAATATAACCCTATGTACAAATGTAAAACAAATTTGTGATATTTAATGTAATATTCAATTTACTGGAAAAATTGCAAATATTTCATTATTAAAATGTGATGTCCTTTGCAAATATACACATGTTATTTCAGTGCACTCTTATGTATACATATTGTACATATATGCATGTAAGTTGAAGCCAAAAATAAATATGTATACTTATAAATATACAACACATATTAAAAGATGTGTAAAATTAGTTAGTTTCAATGAGGTTAATGAGCGGATTTATTTAGATAATACAATTTTACATATGAACTATATATACGCGATCTAATGGAAAAATTGAGAATCATTCTGCTCCTAAACCTTCCATTTCTGTTTTATGGTTCTGATCATTGTCATCTTGGAAACATTGAAGTTATCTACATAGAAGTTACCTACATGGCCCACATACTCTTCAATGAGGGAGTCTTAAAACCCCTTCCCAACATTGGGATCCAATTTATCTTCTTGAACCAGGATATCCATTTGTTGTGACGTGACGAGGCGGAGTGACACAGCTTGGAGGAGACTTAGTACATAAAAATTTTCTTTACAGTATCATTAGTATATGCAAAGTTTGGAAATCCTTGTGAGAATGAGTATAAGCTAGTAACCTACAAGACATTAATGCTTATATTAATTATTTCTCCTTCTGTTGAAAATTCAAAACGTGTTAAGGAGCAAAGAGAACAATAGTTTCATAGTTTTCAAGTTTGATAACATATGTATACTTAAATTTTTACATTACAGTCACGAGAATTTAGACAGTTTTCAACTCCCTAATTATTATACTATCTGGCAGTTAGTGTTATGCCAGTTCTTGTTTATTCGGCACAGTTATGTCTAGTCTTAAGACAAGTCCTATCAGTCCTTGGGATATGGTCTTAGGGCTATAGTACTAGAACTGATTTAAAAAAAAGTTGAGTGATGGCATCAAGGACACAACTTTATTAGCTTTTGTAGAGGCGTTTGATATTAACAATGGTCTAAATTTAGGTGTTTCATATGTCTCACTTTAGCCTTCTCCTTGCTCTCTTTTTCATTAAAAACTAGTAAACTCTAGTTATAATACACAAAACGGCTTACGATGCTAAAAAGTTAAGAGGGAGAAAATATCCTTAATCTAAATATCCATGTTTTCCTCAGCTTCCATCTTTCGTAAAAGGTTGCCTTGGTTGTTCCCAGATTAATTTGTCAAATGTTTCAAAATCTTTATTTTGACAATTTTTTTATAAAACATTGTCTTACATGTCTCATCTTCAATTAGTTTTTGAAGAAGTTTGAAGAAAAAAACCACGTAAACTTCGCAAAATCATTTTTACGATTGTATTTTTTTTTTGTTACGACCTGTTTTGATTGTGTTTCATCAATATTTTTATTCCTTGCAACTGATAATTAATAAAAAAAGTATCATGGATATTATTCAAATTATTCATAATACATTTTTGAAAGAAATAATTATAATTCTTTGATCTATTTCGATTGTTACATTACCTTTCTTTATTTAGAGTAAAGTATCTTTCATATTATGAACTAAAAAAATTCATATAAAGTTCTTATTAAATCAACTATTCTTTATTTTGAGGAGATTTGAATGTCATAATTCAAATTCACATTTATAATTCATGTAAAATAATTTTTGGGATTATTTCAACATAGTATTATCAATATGAATATTAGTAAACATCAATAATAATAATAGCTCTATGATTTTATTTATTCAGTCCAACTGGATTTGACACTACACTTCGTGTCTAATCGTTTATCAATTTGGGTACGGTGGCTTGAAAGAATATTAATTGACATGCTATTTTATTTTTGTTTGTGAAGGATCGATGGATAGTCTGTCCAAAAACCCCCCAGATATACTGGTACATTGCTTTAAAAAGTTTTTAACTTGTATGTATGTACATTGTACAGTTTGAATCATATATATTTTAACGATTAAAAAAGGATTAAAACTCGGAAAGGGACTATCAACCTCAAAGTTATCTGGTGTCTTAATAACACAATTTAATTTCTTATGGACAGTATTGCCGGATGATGCCCTAGTACAAGTTGACCGATGCAAGCTTGATCGTGGCCTCCAGTTTATTAAGGTTACAGTGGCAAGTGCAGCCAACCTCTTTCTCTAAAATCATGGATTACATAAGAGTAGGCTAGGAACAAGATAATTTCCCCCCCTGTGTATTATACATTAGTCGTCATAACATTCCCTCATTCTTTTCTATAACCTTATATACTTAATATTTTGAATATACTATGAATGGATAAGTCAATATATTAAAATTTATTATTCTTTTAATTTTACGTTATATTACCCAGGATGTAACACAGTTCATCCGAGTTATGAAAAAAATGAGTATATATTATGTTCCCATCGAATGCAAGAAGAGACAAATTGATCAAGGCTAACAAAAAGTTAGGACCAATTAGATATTAGAGTTATCCTTTAGATACCATGAAACCTCTAATGCTTAGTTCCTTAAAGTGTGCAATATACGTAGATGGCTTCTCTGGACCATCAGGAATGATATATATATTATGATAGTATAAAAAGTAAGTAACTTCTATGAAGTAGACATTTCGAAAATCAATATCCTCCAAAAAATATCTAAATTTAGAAAGCAATGAATCTTTATGTACTTCTGCAACTACTCAGCAAATAAATATGATTAATTATCAAAGAAGAATACTAATTTGGTAATAATTTCCGTAATTGCTGGGAAAATATTATATGTATTCACAAAAAGTTTTATTATAGAAAAGAGAGATCCTCTTCAGCAAAGTGTTAACCGAATTAACACTGATAAGAAAAATTGTACTAGTAATCAAGGAGAAATATCAAAATTTACAATGGTGTATTATAAATTTTTATTACTACATGATATTAAAGATAAGTACATATAATGTTATTTAATAAAATCTTTCTATTACTTTTTTTACTCAGTTTATTACCCCTCATTTATATCCACTTATCTGTTACATACCATTATCGACATTATATTGATCTCATTCTCAGAAAAGTTTTCAAAATCTTTTCAAATCCAGATTTCGAAAAAAAAATCCATGATTTATTTAGTGCACGTAGAAATTTATGTTTTAGCGACTAATTTGTTAGTTTAATTTTGCTGTTGTATCTCTTGTTAGTGTATTTCATGTCTAGAATTTACTATATGTTAATGATCATTTAGTCTATAGAGGAAAAATTAAATCAACAAGGATGAATATTTATAGAAACAAAAAAATGCCATCCTTTTTTTTTTTTAATTTGGGTCTCAGAGGCCATAAGGAAAAATGACCTTTTCTTGTTTTGGTAAATCTTTATTGTCCGAGTACATCATCCTTTAAGAGATTCAAAGGTGCCATTGCAATGAGTATAACACATATCAAATGATATAAATTTGAGGTTGCTGAATAAGTTCTGACAAAATGTTTTTTTTTACCTTGACTAAACATTTCTGAGTTTCCATCTTTTTTAATCGTCCAAACACAAATGAGTCACCCTGTAAAATCGTTAAAAAATATTTATGTACATCAAATGAACTAATTTCAGAGGTTTTATGATGGTTTGGAGATTTCTAAAGTCTACCAATCTTATGATGAGTTGGCCAAAAGTATATTCTACGTCTATGCTGAAACGTTTTCAGTACTCATTTTTACTCCTTCATGGATCTTGTAGAAGTCCTTTGTCTCTTTTACAACAATTGTTGGTAACTTTTTTCTAATATATGTAGTTTCCATGATGGAAACTTCAGGTGGAGGCTTATTTAAAATTTTCCTAAACTGTATTTGCAGTTAAAATGTAATTCGGCTATCTATAAAGTGCGGGCGTAGGTAGGAGGAGATGTAGGTTTTTAAATTGCGATCACGTCAATCTATTAGTAGAGGGTATATAAGGAATGTGTAGCATATGCGAACATGGAGAAGAAACGCAAAAAACTTGCGTATATACTTTATACACTGCCCCTTTCATACTTCTGGAATATCACATGGCGATATCTTCATTCAAACTGTATTTTTTGGTTAAGTGTTGATTTTTATTCTACACTTTTCTTAATTAATGTTCTGAGCGTTGATTGGTTGAATTAACTACCTATTATTAAGCTATGATGAACAAATTATTACTTTTATTGAAGAATAGTGTAGTAGTTGAAAAAAATTGGTGAACTACTAATTAATTATGGGCCTTTTTTTCTATTCGAATGAAAGATTGATTGATAAATAAAATAAACATCATATTGTGATAATTGATGGTGCATTATAGTTTTTATGATATTATTCCTTCCTCAATGTGTATCCCAGCAGTCATAATTTTGTTGAATATGTTTAGATAATTATAAAGATAGCAGACAATTTATCTATTAATTACTTAAAGGCAGATGTGGGGAAAAGTCCTTATAATTAAAGTCCCAGTCGAGTATCAAGCCCTTGCTCACTAGTCCAGTCCTTGAACATCTCATCGAATCAAGTTCAAGCCCTTTGAGTATTTTGACTTGAGTCCAGTACAAGTCCTCAGATCTCTTTTGAACTAATTTCAAGTCCATAATCATAATGTTGTTAGTCATTTCTTGAGTTCAGTATAAAACACCTTTGGAATCCCAGTCGAGTCACGAGTTTTATATATTGTATCCAAGTCAAGTCTTTAATTGTGAGATTTAGTGGAGTCGTAAGTCTTCAAAATATGGACTCCAGTCCAATTTGAGTAGTACCTCTCGAGTTCAAGTTCCTATCTCTACTTAGAGGGAGAATAATTTACATCATAGTTTTATTCGTTATTACGTCATTCCATTAACCTAAAAATTTACAGTGTATTTTGCTGTCAGCTTTCCATTTTTACTACTCTTTTCCTTATTTGTGTTTAGAAGGTTGATTGGTTAAACTCGAATTACATCTTGTTCAGCTTTGCTCAATACTCCATTAATATTGATGAATAGTTTTACATTTAGGAAGAATTGGCTAAAGTTACCAACTGATTTTGTTTTCTTTCTCTTTTTGAAGGAAGAAAGGTTACAGATATTATAAATATCACATCGTGATATAATACGTACCATTTAGCCCTGTTATTACAGCAAATATTTTATTTTATACTACGCCTTTAATTCAATCTACATGGAAAATAAAAATTTACTTTGATTGCTGACAAACGATCGAAACACTCCTAATTTTTTCATCTCGATATCTTGTTACGGGTTCTTCTATGAATAGTTAGTTAATAATAAACTAATTGGTGTATTAAGTAGTTATATGATCGACACATACACATGCAGCACGTGTCATTGAGCTAAAAGATTTTTTTATTAACCTACATACAAGTTACACATTGAAATAAAAAAAAAAAACTGAAATAAGAACGGTATTAAATTACGAAATAATTATTATATAAATATATTTTTCTTCGTTAGCATATCGATTCCAAGGATGATGCATTCACATTTCTAATAATTGCAAATATTAAATCATTAGATCGTGAAGTAAAAAACATTGTTAAAGATAAAAAATAACTTCTACGTCACGTTACGTATTTGCTTTATTAATTATTCAGTATAATTAGGGTTGTAAATCCTAAGCACTCATTTGCGTGCAAGTTTTATTGTTGTTGACAAACTAAACACTTTTATTTTATTTTCTAAGGCTGTTATATCATTTTTTTCATTCTTTAGGAGACAACATTTAATTATAAAGTGTAATCACGAGTGCTTGTGCGCATGAATGACGGAGATTTGTTGGGGAGTTATACGGTAGATACCTTGTTGGACTAGGAATGAATTGAGGATCAATATCGCAGTAAATCGTCTCTATCTTTTCGCTTGATACGGAGTGAGACATGCGTTTATTTCCTTAATCTTACAGATAATCTAATGAAACGTCAAAACAGCTAAGCTGATCTCCTCCAAAACATTCTTCAAATTGTCAGGGTTACCATTTTAATTTTTGTTTTTTAACAATGAAAATGCTTACAATTTACAGCCCGAAATATAATCATTCACAGGCCTTGCAAAATTACAAATTCGATTTCCCAGGAATATATACTTTTTTAATCGATCTGCTATAATTTTACATTTCCTGCCTATCGAGCAGCCTAAAAATATACTTTATATACTGGCTGGCAGAAAAGAAAAAGTATCGTCCTTCTGTGTGCATCCAGGTAACTACTGGCTGGCTTAATACTGTTGTTGAGAATTGTTGCCAGGGATGTTAATGCTACAATTTCTGAGAGAGGATTTCTTAGCATGGACCTTGCAAAACAGTATACAAGACAAGTCTAAAGGCTAAAACGCTAAATGGTCCATGTGTCCATAAAGGGGAAATCAATTAAATCATTCCTTTGTACAGACACAGCAATTCATTCCTGAAGACAAACAAAAGAGGAAAAGCAGGGAGACTGTGACAAAAGTGGAAATGTCTGAAGAAGATGAGACTATTCCCTCAACAACAACAACAACTAGCACTTTCTAATGGCCTAGAATAATCAATTTTATTGTTCTGTGTTCCATAAAGATTATATGTGCTATCATTTGCATTAAAACAAAAAATGGGCCAGTTTATTTCGTGCTACCAAAACATGAAGAGTACCTGCTCGACGGCCTACTAGGGAATTTGAAATTTTACAAGCACTGATTCATACATACAATTAAGAAGGAAACTCTTAAAGATACAAAAAATCGAGACATACTATATATTTTGTTCCTTGTTATAAGTAACATGTCATTTTCACAAGTATAAATATAAGTTTTGAAACAAATAAAAACTGTACGAATAAAATTATAAAGCGTATCAATAATAATATGTGTAATAATAATTATCATTTTTAATAATTAATTATATAATTAAGACATACAATCATAATGTGGGGCTTTTTTCAAATTCTAATTAAGAAATATGCTGCTTTGAGAAGGGCTTTTTTTGTTTGATGGATTCATAAAAAATCACTTTCATAATGAAGAAACAAAAATAAAATACATTAATAATAATTTTTCTAATTATATAAACCCTTCTAAATTTAGAGTTGCTCTGTGTTTTTTTTACAATACCTATGTAGAGAATACAATTATTATGAAGAGAATGAAGGGGTTGATATGTCACGGCGTTACCTCCTCACTAACACAAAAATGCTCACTGAATTTTCTTGTTAGCCCTGGATGTTTCTGCTTCTTTTCCTTCCATCAGAACGTTGATTGTTAAAATTATAATTCGCTCTTGTTACGGCGCTGTGAACAATTCCGAACTGTTATTGGATAATACTTCCATAATTAAAAAGAATCGGCAAATCAATACCGTCTGATTTTGGGCCTTCTTTATTTTTAGATGTTTTGTTCAGTGGAAAGGTTGCGAGTGACAATAAAGGTAACAACGTGGGGAAAATATCTACATAATAATGCTATGTACAAATGGGAAATCTTATGTACATTAAGGCAATAATAAAATACATTTTTTTAAATAATATGAAAATATTGCATAATTAAACTTATTTAATTATGTACTATACCGATAATAAACAATGAATAATGATTATGGCAGCTTATGTAGAGTTTTGTGTGTAGCTTTGTACATTGCAACAGCACTTTGGGATATGTGGAAAAAAGTGTTGAGTAGAGGATCTACCCAACAATGGGAGTGTTGCTGCTGCTCTTGTTGTTAGCTGTGTTATATCATCGTTTACACAACTTTGTAATAAGCTCTCTAAATCCAATGTTGAAGGAAGAAATCTCTTAGTTGACAATGGATCATTTCAATTTTCATTAGAGGGGTTCTCTATGTATGCATATACTGATTTTGATGGTAACATTTGATTGAATTGGCAGTAAGTATTTTATATTATTTGGTTTGTCTATAATGAATTAGTTTATTGTGTCGGAGATCTCAAATTATGGGCCATGGTGTATATTTGACCAAAGGAGGTTACTTGAGAGGCGAGAAATAGTGTTGGATTCCTTTGAATCTCTCTCATGGAAAGTAATTTATCACGATCCGCATCTAGGACTTCCATAAGATGAATAACCTCTGACTTGACTGCGACAAATCCTTCTGGGTTAACCCAAGGGGTAATTTCGTATGAGTTTAGATATCCATCGTTATTGGTGTCGAGTGTATTCTCAAAATACTCGCTCATTTTGTCTCGTTGATCTGGAGAGTGAATTTGAAGGAATTCCTCTTTGGATACGGTTCCATCAAAGTTGAGATCCAAGTCATCCATGGTTTCCGGGATAATGATGTTGAGAGCAACACGATCAAGAGTATAGGGGAAAAGGAATATTTTGAATTCTTCAATGTCCAATCCATCGTCTCCATTTTGATCAGCGTGTTGCCAACGTCTATGAGCCCGAGTAAATCTATGCATCATATCTGGTGTAGATTTACCTATTTGGCAAAAAATAAGAAAAAATAAATATATTTGCTCACATATTGACAAATAATGGAGGCAATATTGAGAATTTTACATGATAGACACAAATAATTTGCTTTTAAGTATGTATGTATGTAAATGCTATTGAAACGATTATCCTAATCAAAGCCAAATACTTACTTGTGTACAATATAACTATATACAGTTATGTTATTAAGAGTTTTGTATTTCATGATTTGTATTTTTTTTTCATTCAGTATCAACATTCAAATTGCTTATCATAATGAAATGCAAATACAATCAATATTTCTCAAAGGTCAAAGCATAATATGTATGTCTCAATGAACCTTTAGTCCATAAATATATGCAATTCTATAAATGCACATTAGGGCGGCATTTCGAATTTCGATGTCGACTAGTGTGGAAATGCTGTCTTCCAATTAGACATATGAATAATTTCATTGATCTAGGACGTTATCTTTAGGGCGCCGCACATGTGGATCAAAGTTTGAAAAAAGGCATAAATTATTTATTTAGTCAATTAAGATGAAACTCAAACATTATTCCTTATTAGACATAAAAATATTTTGTTGTCATTTTTACAACCTATAAAAAATATTAATACAGTTTTTCGGATACATTTTATAGTTTGCCCACAGCCACAGAGGATAGTTGAAATTGAATTATTGCAAACTTTTAAATATATGTAAATAACTTCTTTAAGTGAAGCGAAGCTACGCGTCACAAAGCGAAGAATACATTATTGGAGTAAGAGAAGACTCAACTCAATGGATCAAAATTGCTGGATAAATTTGACACGTAATATTAGAAAATCTTTGGAGTTTGTACTGTATATTTCTATTTATGTATGTTTATAGTAAGTTTTAGTGTCAAGAGTTAATGGAATTGAAGTTTCTCTCACTAATACCTATTACGTTCAAGTTCATACAATAATTAAAATGTAATGACTAATCGTGGAAAGAAGAAAAACCCTTGAAACTTTACATATTGGGCTCAGATCTCCTCCGGCCTCATCCCTCAGTCCACGGATCGACCCCTCCCCCCCCAATACTCTATAACAGACTAACTCACAATTTATTTTTCATAATGAGACCTTCTATTTAGATCCTTCAAACTGCTCCAACTATCTTGAAAAAATATAGATCCCTTTCCTCCTACTCCAATGATCACTATACGCGGATTTATCAAAATATTCTCCCCTTTTTCTCCATAGGGTTACTTTAGTAAAAAAAAAAGTCACAAATAGGTTGGAAAAAACTCCATCCTAATGACTTTATGCAAAATAAGGAATAATGTTTTTTTTTTAAATTATTTATTGACAAAATTAATAATTTTTGCCTTTTTTCAAACTTTGACCGAGATGTGCGACCTTAAGAAGAAATTGTAATAGAATAATAGTTTTTTTTTGCATAGGTCTTACCACATGACAACTTTTCTGCTCTAGCCGTAAACGTTTACATACAAACCGGCCTAATGTACATAAATAGTTTTTTTTTCTTTTAAATATTCCAAAAAATTCTTGGATATATGTCGTTTGACGAACACTCTTTATATTTTAATATGTGTAAGTGTTAAGAAATAGAAAAAAACTAGATATTATGTACATTTATACTGCAAGTCTCAAGAAGTACATACACAAAATTCACTCACCCGTTGGGTTCACTTGGTAGATATAGTCTGTCCAGGTAATGGTGTCGTTTTCATCCTTACGAAACTGTTCCCATTGTCTCTGATGAACAGAGGATTGAACAGCTTCTTGAACAACAATGATCCAATCATGTAACTCCCAAGGATCCGCTTTGGAATCTCTATTAATGTCCATACCATTAAAGATATCCTGGATTTTTCTTTCGTCTGTATTTCGATCAGCATAAGTTAAGGTTCGCCAAAAAGACTCGGGGACTTCTTCAAGATTATAACGATATTGTTGTCCTCCTGAGTGATCACGAGGGAAGCGATTGTTGAATGAAGAGCGAAGATCAGATACTTTGGCGAGGATGATGTCATGACCTTCTATAGAATCTAAATGATTGTCTTTAGGATGAATAATTTCCTCTGTCATGATAAAATTATTCACATCTCCATCAAAATCTGTGTGGATTCGATGTCCTCTTGAAGGTCTTCTAGGATACCCTAAAACGAGTGCAGCTCCTACTCCTATAAGTACTAGTGTTAGGCAAACGACAGATATTTTTGTCTTAGTTCCAAAGTATGATGTCTCCTTGCGTCGAGGTACGACTTTGATTCCATTTTCGTTGAGGCTCATCATAGCCTCTTCATCTTTTAAGCCGTGTGCCATCTTGTATATATGTATTTTTATACGAACAACTTCTCAATACCTCAGGAACTATTCTCCGATTGCTGAAATATTATATTTTTTTAAGGGGGAAAAGCGTAGATTTGCAACACTCGTTTTTTGGCCGACCCTTAAAGTTTTCCTTTTCTTCTTTCTCTGTATTCCGTGTAGAACAACAACAGCAACTTTTCTTCCTTATTAAGAGTATTTTTTCACGCCTAAGGATTTTTGCGCGATTCTGGAAAGAAAATCATAGAAGCTTCTTGAGTAATGTTTAAAAAATCATTCAGCGTTTTTTATTCTTTATGAGGAATTAATCAAATATTATTATAATTAAGTCATTGCAAAGTACATTATATACACATACTTATTCAAAAACTTCCTTTCACAGCCTCCAAATAAAATTCCCTTGAAACCCTTGGAATGATTCATCCTTCTTTTTGGCTCTATGCCATTCTTATTCATTAGTTTTAGATTATTAAAAAATAATATAACTATTTAATTTTTTTATATACTCTAACTATAAATATTGTATCATTTTTCAAAACCTCTCATCTACGATGTAACTTCGCGATAAATTTTTCAAATACCAACACAGCTTTTACACATAGCCTACCAAATAATATTCATAATATTCTATTTTAGGCAATGCTATTATTTATTAGAAAGTAATTGTTCCTCAAGCAGAATTGGCTGGAATGTCAAATCTCTGGTAAATCAGAAGCCCTTCAAAATTGCTAATTATCATAACTATGTGCTATGTACATTGTATAATACTTACTTTTCAACGAACCAAAGACGGATTAATAATTAAAGAATAGGAACGGGACTAATTAAATTCAAAGTAATTTAGTAAGTAATACAGCTTGCATATAATATTTATATGAAAGATGAAAATATTAAAATTATCCCGTTCTATCATATGTCTAATCCAAATAGTTGATGCCATAGATTAATCAACCACTAAAAGCTTTATGAAAAGGTGTTATCATATTTAAACAATTGTTATAATTAAATACGAATAATGTAATTGTGATATAATTTTGAAACATTGCATCATTTTAGGAAGTAGATCTCAGGAAACAAAGTGAGGCCAGGGGGGTCGTCACTCCCAATAATTTTCAAAAAATAACCCTTAAAATGATTGTATTGCCATCACAGAATATAAGGTCAAAAATAAGTAGTATTTTTATCAGAAACGTGCTAAAAATACATTCTCCAATCCTATTACTTTCAAATTAATTTACTTAAAAACATAGATATAGTAAATAAAATGAGTTTTATGGATTCAAACATGGCTCTGACTTAGACTTGAATCTGATTGACATGTTCTTTTTTGTCGTGAACGTTTTTTTTTTTTTTTTTAAATTTGATTTTCTTTGTTTCAAATGACCTTTTTTTTTTGGCGGAAAAACTTTTAAGAGTGATTTTTTAAAAAGAAATAGCTTCATTACCCTTTTTGAATAATTTATGGTAATATTTCATTTTTAGACGTTTTTTTTTTTTTGAAAAATAAATATTAATTGATATATTTAAAATGACATTTAAAAAAGGTATATCCTATTGTCTTTTTTTCAAAACTGTCTTCTTTGTTTGTATATTTACACATTATATCCAACTTGGGCCCTAATCAAGAGCTGACCCTAAAATCTAAGCTCCCATTGCTCTCTAAAAAACCATACTGATTAGGGTTCAGAACCCTATACAGAGAAGTATTCCTAGTCTAAGTCCATTTGATTGCAAGTTTGAATCATGTCCGAGTCCGAGATTGTAAAAACATGGCACGAGTTTAAGGATGGACTTGAGTTCTACATCTTGGGAAATAATGGGGTCTGTTTGAAAGTAACTCAAGTTGGTTATATTTTTTCTTAGTTTATCTTTTGATTTTTCACACATGCAATGTAAGGCACATCATTTAGAATACTTTCAAAAGGTAAGTTATATTGTATTGCACTTACAATAAATGACTAACGTTTCTAAAACATTTGTACTTTTATTGTTTTACAGCATTAATATTTGCAAAATAACATTTGGCACCTTTTGAGCCATTTGTTATGACTTATTTTATATCTACTTATGAGCACAAATATATTAAATATATTCTGATTTTATATTAAAAAAAGTTATTTTTAGTTTTTTGATTAAATTCTTTAAATACTTGTGCTTGAAGTCATTAATCATACACTGATGATGTCATTATTTCAATATAGGTACAAACATACCTACATATATGTATTGCAAATTTTTAATCAAAACATATGATGAATTTTTTTAAAGATTCATAATCAAATTCTTAGATGAAGTCATCAATTCATCAATGCATGAGGAATCTTCCTGAGTCAACAATAAGTTTTTATTTTGATTCATTTAATAAATGAAGTCAGATTCTAAAAATAGCTTTAAAATACATATACTTAGTTTACTTAGGGATATTGTCCTATTATGACCCTATGGAGTGTTTTCATGTGACGTCAGTATTGTTGATGTCACCCATTTTGAAAGCCAAAACAACCAGGTTTCATAACAATAAAAGCCGTTTTTTCATTAGTATTAATGAAAATAGTGACCTACTGAATGTCAAAAGAGGACCAATAAATAAAAGGAATTAAATCTAACTGTCTATTAAAAATTATCCCTCTAATGTCAAATTTAATTATATATTAGACCCTAATATGTATTAAAAAATATGATATTTCAACGTTATATACAACCTTATTTCAATATTATAGATAATAAATTAAGAAACACAATTAAAATAATAGTATATTTTTATCTAATTATTCTGCTTTTCTTATTTCTGAAAATAAACAGTAAAATCCGGATATATGGAAAATATGCTTATAGTCAACGTTCTCTCAGATACAACTTGTTTAATTCATAAATTACATCGCATAGAAGAAACTGTAAGTAAAAAGTCTCATAAGTCTGTTTTGTCTTCTAATTTTTGGTATCCCCTTCATAAGAGTTCATGAGAAGGAAGAATTCGCATGAGGATTTTCCCTTCTGTACAGGTTTAAATCGTAAGCTGGCCCCCAAATTGTTATCTATAATTTAATTAATATAAGAAAGGAGCTATAATATAAAAAGACCTTATATTTATAAATTATCTACATATTTACATAAGTATCCAAAAAATGTGATTTTTTATATACAGGATTGGGCAGCAAAACGTGGACTATTAATTAAAGTTAAATTTCTCATTAATATTGGAAGGTTTAGTGAATATTTTTTTACGTTCTGGTTCAACCATTCTTTGTTAATAAACAAACTATGATAAACATTTCGTCATCTCGTCATTATGAGTGAGCAAAAAACCCAAAAGGAAACACATCTCCTATCTCTTAGATTCTGAAGTTGAGTTGGCGAGGATTATAGATTTTGTAAAGTACTCCAGGAGCCTGGTTTTCACCATGGTTAAGATGAAGAATGATGGAGAATACTTCTCCAGGAAAGCATGAAGTGGAGGGTACAATTTAAAATAGGATGCAGAGTTCCTATCCAGCTTGGAGAAGAAGATTGAGAAGGACCCCACCAAATCGATGAATTGCCTCGCTAAAGAATTCTCTGTAGCTGTTAGTACCATCAGGAGGGTCGTGAAGGGCGACTTGAGTTTGTACTCATACACGAGGGCCCCTGCCACCTTCTGATAGAGGTCATGAAGATCAGGAGGTTCGAGAGGAGCATAGTGGATGGGTCTATAGTGAAAATCTTCTCGTTTAAAGTGGGGACTGGGGAGAGAAAATCCAACAAAGCTCTACATCCAAATGTGACTCACTGAAGGCCACCATAGTGGCTGCTTGGAAAAATTTATCTGAGGAGTTTATCTTCAACTCTTGCAAGGTCTTCGGGCGACGTGTAAAATGTGTGATTGATGCTGAAGATGGCCATATTGAGTTACCAAGTTTCCAAGGGTCTTTTTTAAAAGTTTTGTTAATTTTTTTTTTGTATAATTATTTAAATTAAGAAATAGTCAAGTATTTCTGAAACAAATTCTTGATTCCACGTTTTGCTGCTCATCCCTGTATTCTGAATATAAGAAAAATCCAGATACAGTTAACTGCTCATTAATAGCAGTATCATTTATGCGGATTTTGACTGTATATATGAAAAAATGAATTGGTGAAAATTCCTTATTATTAAAACATTTTTTCAATCATAATTCAGGCGAAAAGGTACGTTACGAATATGTGAAAAGACGGTGAGTAAATAATTCTGGGAAGTGGGAATATACAACTTATGGAAAGAAGAGGGGAGGATATGAGAGAATTACAGACTAATTTTTAATCATAAATCTACTTTTATGTATTTAATATTTTTTCTACGCATACTATGTAAGATAAAGAGCTCAAATATTTGAAGATCAATTAATTATATAACATGAATTGCTCTAGGTAGTACCTTTTTTTTAAAATTAGTCTCATATTTAAAAGCTGTTTAATGTGTAAAGTAGGAGTTTGTATAAATAAAGTCCAACAAGGGGAGATAGCCATATAAAAAGGGATTCATTAGGCTAGAAGACGGTATTTAATAGAGTTGTAAAAAATATGAACTTAGACAAATGCGATACTTTTTGCAGTTGCAACGTGAACAGTGCTTTTATTGATCCAAATTCATTATTCTTTAATTTCTGAGATAAGGAACTTCTATAGCTCTTAAAAAAAAGGTACCCCTTAGCTTGAGTATATCTTCATTTTCCCCCCTGCAATATGTGGCTTTTTATGAAAGTAATATGAAATAATATCACTTTATGATTTTTTATCATTTTCCTCATGACGTATATACAACATTTTCTCCTTGCATAATTCCCCTTGTTATTTTGATTAAATTGTTTATATAATATATATATTGGCCATTTCATTACTTCCATGAAGAAATTTTGGCTATTCCTTCAAGAAATAATATAATAACTAATAATTACTATTCTTTTAATCAAATATTACCAAGCAATATATAGTATCAAATAAAATACTATGTAGATTTTAATAATATGTAATTTATTTTAAAAATGGTGAAGATATAATATGACAGTGATAGTCTGCGAGTATATAAGATATAAATAGAGGTTGGTACGTCTAACTTATTTGGCTAACTACAAGATGATTTTGGGACTCTTTCTGTTTATTCTTTTTTGATGAAAGGTTGCGTGACACAATAAAGATAACGACGTGACATCTAAGTATAAAGTGCGTGTGCTCATCAACGACTGAGAGTAACACTGAGGATTTGTTGGGGAGTTATATAATTGAAAGCCCGCGTTGGATTTGGAATAGAATTTAGGATTGACAGGGAGGAATTTCTCCCTATGTCCTTGCTAGATATGGACTGGGATTTGTGTTTATTTTCTTTTGCTCATATTTGCTCGTAATCTAAAAAAGTGTCATGATAACTTAGATGCTCTTCTCTCAAACATTATTCAAATTATCCGGGTTCATTTTGGTTTCTTTTTTTGAAATACTGGCAGGTCATATTTTATAAGAATTCCCTTCTAATGAATGAATAATTCATGAATATACTTATTGAACGACCAAAAGTATTTATAAATGGAATTTCCATAAATTTTACGAAAAAAAAAAAAAAAAAAAATGGTGCATGGATAGAAAATTGTTTCCTTTGAATGAATACTTTCTTTAACATTAATAATATCATTGAAATCGATATAAATATAAGTTTTTAAACCGACGTTCTCCATAAGGAAAAGGTTTGTATCGATCCTTAATATGAGAATTAAAATAGGTACTGTACCACGCACCTCCATTTCCTCTTAAGTACTTAATAATTGTCTCATAATTAAAAAAATCCCTCTATAATGCATCATTGTCACGAATATAAAAATGAAGTTAAGATCTATAGCCACTTGATAATCTAATAAAATAAAATAATACGTCATACATCAGCTATAAAGCAACAAATGACGTCATCAGCATTTTATCTATAAAGTAAGTCTACACCAAATTTTAAATGAGTCCGATCAAGATCGATTTTTGTGTGGGACTGATCTAAACAGAATAAGTTCTCTCCAACAAAAGCTATAACTCTCTCTAAACCGTTTTGATTCTTTAATAAGTTAAGAAATGTAAGAGAGAATTGAATTAAAACAATCTTGTAATAAATATCTTAAGGAACTTTATCTATTTATTATTATTCTAATAATATAATATAAATAGAAATTTAAAAAAAATTCATCTTCCTTGAACTTCTCCACCCCTTTCTAGTAAAATATAAAAGAAAATGTCTGGATATTATAAAGTAGTCTCTTCCCATGGTTTAAAAATTCTTTAATTAATAGTGTGAAAATGTTTATAACTATTCAATTTGTTCAGGGTTAACCAATCAACGTTCAGAACATTTTTAATTAGAGGATCGGAGCTGACAAAGAGTTGTGAATTTTTTGGGGATGTCATTTCGTAAGATTAAATATTCAAAATACTCATATGAGTGAAGAAGGGATCTGTGTTGAGAAAAAACTAAATATACCGATTAGAAAAGGAAAAAATCTAATGCATAGGTCGTTTTGATGTTATCATCTCCCTCTAAAAGAAGAATTCTCACCTATCTTTGTTGTAAATTGATTTAAAAATACGGAAATAAAATAAATATATATTACTTTAAAAAGTGTTATAATATTTTCTTTGTACCAATGCTGTTTTATTGTAAAAGGTTCTCCTCTTTATAGCAGCAATTAAATTTCTCCAACCAAAAATCATATAACAGGCAGCTGATATTTACAATACTCTTAATTCAGTAATACTATATGTCTCGCTCTTGCCTTTTCCACGCGTTCTTACACAATCCCATCTCTAAATCTTTAAATATGAGGCAATGGTATAGAAATTAATAGCTGACAAATTTTATGGTATCCTTTAATTTAGAGGAGGAATTAAAGTATTACAACAAAGTGGCAAAACGAGCCGGTTACCTTGACCAGATTTATAATCTTACTATTACCTTTTTCCCGAGGCAAAGATTTGCTTTTATAATACCACTAATAACGCCACTTTATAATTTTCTGTCACTTTCTCTCATGATGTATGCTATTTTCAGAACTCACCTTGTACATTAAGTTTAAAAGGATTGTCCATGGAGGGTACAAAGTTACATAGTTAGTACTGCAGTAATATTGTAATATAATCCGTTCCCCCTAGCGGGAAATTTTTTTTTCGCTTAGCCAACATATTTGGACAAATATTAATCAAGTGCTCTTTTTTTTTGTGTGTGTGTGTGTGGGGGGGGGGGAGGATAGGAGTCAGCTTAAGTTTAAGTTTATTGAGTTTTTTTTGTATAATTAGAGCAACCAGTACTTTTGTAAGAGTACGTATAATTGACAATACTTGTTATCCTTAGAAAAGGTAAGTCTACATATGTACTTAATAGCTAAAATGAGGAAGAGTGTACATAAAAAGATCAGTGACCGATAATGTTTGACAAGTTCATTTGATAACTTCAAGTAGCGAAATAATAGTTGAATATGATTTAAGTCTTTTATTTATATATATTACATAGATTAAATAAAGCTATCATGCCACGATTCATCATTGACAAACGGACTACATAGAAATAAATATAAGTAACAAAACGGGGTTACATCAGAGAATATAAACAAATGAGATTTTATGAAGTTAAACTTAAAAATATATCCTTAAAAGGAAAGTCCCTTATAAGGGAGTCATGCCCATTTGCGCATAAATATGAATTACATTTTGGGCACATGGATTGATACACATCTGCATATGTACTACTACATACAATTCACTCCTTGGGAGACTTAGAAGAATCACGTTTTTATCATATTATTTATGACTTTTGAATTAGAACAAACGACTTGCTTTGACATACATAAAAATGTTGTACAATGTGCATATTCATTTCATGAAACAATGAGTGTTTCATGTGGTCTCTTTTTAATGAGTCCATGTCTAGAACGACATGATATAATACTTTTTACTGCTCAAACTCGGTCCGAGACCGATTTTTTTGGTTTAATCTTAAGGGACTTTTTCCACCGATCTGTACGTATACTTCGATCCAAATCATGGTTTGAACCGTAGATTGAGAGCCATTTTCTAAAAAATGGAACCTTTCCTCCAAAAACACTATGCAACAAAAAATAGGTATTGGAAGGCCTGCAGCAATAAACAACATTAAATATTGTTATTTAAGCCGTAAACCGTGAAAATAACCATTGAAACTTTCAACTGCAATAAGTTTGGGATTTAAAGCCTTTTATTAAAATCCTGTTTTTAGATTAAGGTTACGGTTGAGAGCCGCATTCCGACGTGAAATTACTACAAACAACATCCTAGCATTTGAAAGATAACTGATTTATTAATTTATCTTGAATTCTGTTCCTACAAAATCTGTTCAATCGTACAAAAGTCCAGTAAAAGGAATGATTATATTCGGAAGGTCATGTTTTCCATTGTTTTATATTATAGATAAAAATTAACCTTATATTAGAAATTCCAAAGATATGGTGTCAAAAAAGAGAAGTATTTTAACTGATTTTTCAGTTTAACTTTTAATTTTCTTATAAGATATTTAATAAATCTTAAATTAAAAAGGTTGCGTGGAAAGTTCCAAAATTAAGTATACATTAAAATAACTTACTCTGTAATTATTACTAATCAATTAGTTTTATATTAAACATATTAAAATGAGGTTTAATCTATTTCCCTCTAAAATATTAATTATAAATTATAATTAGTCGACTTAATCATATTTAATGTCGGAACATTTTGATGCGCAACCTTACATTACATATTTATTAACTATTCTACAAGAAAATTTAAATTAAGAGAATCAATAAGATTACATATAGTTTTTATAGTAAAATAGAATAAATGTACAAAAAATACTATATAAACCGACCTTAAAATATTCAAAGTCAAAAACTAAGGTCATGGATATTTTTCATAAAAAAAATTTATAACAATAATTCACAAGTTTTATTCGCTAACTGATCGCTTTTCAAATGATGTCTTATTATACTTGCCTTTTGTTTAAAAACAAGAATTAAAAAAATATATAAAAAACAGCAAGTTTCAATCTTTTCTGAACTAGAAAAATCAATTGTATCCTCTATATTTACCTGTCGCCTTACGTATATTAAAGCCGTCTCTAATCTCCTCCTCCAGTTTAAAGATCCTTTGCCTGTTTTTTAAGACATTTAATTAAGAATATATTGTAATCCTTTTTAGTATACAATTTGATTGATTGATTCTTAAAAAGGTGAATCAATGAAAATATTTTTGGTAATAATATGTAGATAACTCCCTTTTTGCATATCAAATCAAACACATATTCTCTTGCATGCAGAAACTGTATGCACTTATGATACTAATATATGTATGGACTAAAAAAATTTAAAAGAATCAATCAATGACTGGTTTGGACTCTTAAAAAATGAATTGTAAACAGTATTCTCATAATAGCTTAATGAATGAATGTTTGTTTTCCTGCTTATTTTGTTATCAAAATATATTTTAATTAAATACGAAAAAGTATAATATTTACAGTGTAGATTTTGCTAAAGATTGCACAGACATTATTACTTGTACATATTCAATGATCAAAATTCAGTGTGGAGTGGGCATGTTAAAAAAAGACAAGGAAAAACAACATAGAAACAACATTGACAATTTGAAAATGTTTTTGAGGAGAGAAAGAATAATGCTCATAAAGTTTCATTGGATCAGCTGCAATCAGTTTTTACAAAGGAGGAAGCCGAAAAGGATATAAATTAAGAAATTTGCAAGAATTACTCCAACGAGGACTTACAATTATAACCGCAACTAATCTCCAGGATTACGCTCCGTCTTTTATGAGCCCACAAGAATGTTCAATCAGGTTTTGAATATAATTGAATCTATTTCGGAAAGTTTATTGACTCCTCAGGAATTATTTAATAATGACAACTGCTTAAGAAAAGAAAATTTCTTTTCTATTTCACCATTACAACTGAACAGGCAACCTAAAAAACATTCCAGATTTACATCATTGTGCATATTTAATAATACATGAAGCCATAAAACAAAATGATGCCTAATTGCACCTATTAGATAAGTAGATTTCTGGCCTTACTCATATCTTTTTTCAGCCTAGAATCCACTTTTTATGAAACCACAGATGGAGTTACTTTGTCATTTTCCCTATTGAGGTATGCAACTTTTTCTTCACTTTTTGAAATTCACCTTGTTAATTCAATTAAAAGTGTGGATTTATGGTATGTGTGTGTGGGGGGGGGGGGGGTCTGCATTTTTATTGTTATAGAGTGATATTCAAGTAAACTCAACGCCTATAGAGGATAAAAAAGGGACATTAAGACCACTAATTTATCCAAATATTGATCAATATCAGAGGGGGCATAGTTACAAGGCTGAATAGATGGGAATAGAAACAAATAACGAAGCTTGTTTGCCAAAAAAATATCTTAGGAACATACTTGGTAAATTTCAGACTGATCTATTAGAAAGTCCTTCAATTCTATGTATGATAACACCAAAAACAGACTTATGTGGTCTTCGATTCACCACTTGGTTAGAACCTTGTTACTACACACCAAAGTTGAGGCTGATAGATCGAAATTTAGTCTATCTTGTTTTTAATGTATCCTTGCATCTTTTTTATCCATCCATAACCTCGACTGACAAAAGGGAAATTGAAAGTTTGAAAAAAAATAAAACATATATATATATAAATATGCTAGCTAATCTTCTGTATTTTACTTATTGTCAACTGTTAATTATTATAGGCTCATTTATTACATAGATATTATCATATAGAATGAAAAATTACAGTATCAATGGTTATTGTATACAATATACATTGAATTGAAGTCCTTGATTTATATAAACTAATGTAAAATAAAATTCCTATATAATATCCTTTTGAGTTCCTAATTAATTTAAATGATACAAGAGTCTACTCATGAAAATCAATATTAACAGTAGAAAGGACAATACACTTTATCTTCGTTTATATCAAAGGCCATACAAAAATTGTATGACAAGTTCAGCTTACACTTAATAACAAGTCGTGTGACTTTGATTGTATTTCAACCTTTCTTCAAGAAAGAAAAAGAAAATAACCCTTAAAGTCTGTTAGAAGCTAATCAATTATTCCCAACTAATAACTGTTGCAAATTGTTCGTAACTTAACAAGACTAATTTAAATTCAACCAATCAATGTTAAAAAAAGCCTAATCCCTAATAGGGGGGCGTGGAGCAAAAAAGTAGAAGGATAAAAAAAAAAATACATACTCGTGTGCATGAAGTGCCCTTATATCTACTCCCATTTAATTGAGTTCGGAGTTAGAAACCATATAATATATGTTAGTACAAACATATTATTAAAATTATAGGGTTTTTACAATTTGCCAATTATTTTCATGATTTTCAATCTATTACAACTTAGGGGTTCAATGAATTAAATTCTCTTTTAGAGTAGAAGTTTCAAACGATTATGAATCACTTCTTTACGAGTATATTACATGATAGCTAATATTATTTTTGCATAAATTGTTCACATAACAAATTAGATTATGATTAAATGATCTGTCATAGACAAAACGCACAATACCCTCAAGAAAAACGTGACGTATCATTTCCTCCTATTCAAAGATAAATATTAAGTTACAAATGATAAATTATTTTCATCTATTATTCTTCTATTATAGTTATGATCCTCTGCAAAAAAGAATACATTGTACAAATATCCATCTAAAGAGATTAAATCCCTTGATGTATAACGTTCATCAATTAGCAAAATTCTTCTTTGACAAAGCATTCAACAGTCACCAGATTAAGAAATGCTAACTAATTTATTCACATTCATCTGTAAGATTAAATTTTATAGAGAATATATCCTAAAGCTGACTTCATTTGTATCTCTCAATCTTTCCTCCAAAAAGAGAAGAAAAAAGACAAAAAAATCCGTTAGTAATGACTAGTGAGTCAATTCATCCCAATAGTGGAACAATTCCTTATATAATAGTACGGAATTGTTCACTGCTCATCAGGACCTAAATTATGTTAAACCAATCAAAGTTACAAACACTGATACAAGAAGACTTGACAATCGACAGTTGAAAAGATAAACGTAAGATCAAAACTATATGCCAAGTGGCGAAACGAAGAACACGTGATCAATATTCGTACAAGTGTTTTCCGCGTAACTTTTCTTAATTTGCTAGGTGCGTTGAATAACTAGCTATGCAGCCTCCATGAATTTACAATTTAAACTGAAATAACAAGGTAAATTCTGCAAAGATAAGAAGAAGTTGCATACGGCATAAAGGAAAATGCCAAAAAAAAATCTAGTCATGACCGTGCTGATGGATGGAAATTTGTTATATCGTATTTAAATTGAAATTCTAAAAAGGTGTTATTTGTGGAAGTAGAGAAGGTTTGATTCACATCTATTTTGCCTCTTTTGAGAGTTTTATAGCAAAGTTTCGTGTATTTTTGAAGCGTAGTTGTTATGGAGCAGTCGTTTGTGTGAGTGTTTTTGTGAAAATGGGTTAATCGAGTATCGAGCTGTCATTAAACATTTGTTGTCCAAAAAGGCTGTAACTTTGGTGAGTAACTGTCAACAAATGCTAGATAGATGTGACTAGCTTTTATTTTCGAGTGCTGGCATCTTCACGTTGAGTTCGGAAACTTTTCAGGCCATGCTAATATCAGCAGTTAATACTATTTGAATAAGTTTATCTCTATCTGCCATAAAGGGATCTGAAATTGATCTGACAACTACGCATATTTGTTAGAATAATTCAAATAAAAATTAAAGCTTGCTGTTAATATATTTGTGTTTTTCCACTGTTCCCTAATCGTGTATATATAGGTACATATGGGTATGGGTAATAATAAATGATAAAACTGTCTGTATGCCATAAAAATAGGTGCAACGAAGTCTCAGTAGTTTCAAACACAGCATATTTGAAGTTAGCTTGATATCATGTAGAATGTACAATATACACAAAAAGGTTATAGCATGTATGTTAATATATTTATATTCAAAGTACAATGACTGTTATCTTACGTAACACATTGATTACTAACATACTAGTATATTTTGTTTTTTGCACATGTGTAATAACGGCGTGAATTGTATATTAGAGCGGCTTGATTTTCAACTTTTTTCGAATTTTGATTACAGGTAGTACAAAAAAGTTGTCATAAGGTTTTGCCTATGGAAAATTTCTTTGTCCTACGAAGTAATTTTTAGATCGTACATCTCGATCAAATTATGAAAAAGTCGAAAACTCTTAACTTCGTGAATATAATTATTGAAGTTAACATTTTTAGTCATTTTTGCAAAAAATCATTTTGAGATAATTTTTCTAACCTATAAAATATATTTGTAATATTTTTTTCTAATTGTCTTATTGAGCAAAAATAGAGAAAAAATTTAGGAAAATTTGATTACCCGTATATAGCGCTCAACATTTTTTTTTTTACATTTTCAGAAAGGAAACATCTATTTTTTTATGTTATTATCTCTTTATACTCGATATGGTAGCTTTAGAAATAACTTAATTAATATTTTTTATAGGTTAGAATAATGTCTGTCATAATTAATTAATGTAAAATAAGAATTGCAAACTTTAATAATAATGACTTTGTCGATATATTCGTTAAACTGGCACTTTGGAGGATCATGAAAGTAGATGGAATGTGTCATTATGTGGAAGAACTTATAAGTTTGTCTCGTATTAAGTGGTCGGGGTGGGGAAAGAGGGTCAATCTAATCCTGCGTGGAAACTTATTCGAGCAATTATGATCGATTGAGTCGATATCCATCTTCTCCTACTCCAATAATATATTCTTCGTTTTGCTTAGTGTTGCGTCGTTGCACTTAGTGAAGATATTTCAATATTTTTAGAAAGGTTTCGATAATTGAATTTCAAATAACCGCTGACGCTGAATCCAATTTTGAGATAGAAATATAAAGTACGACATCAAGGCAAGATTTTACAATGTACCCTACAGGGCGTCCATAGAGGGTGGGCTGAAGGGCACTAGCCCCCCCCCCCATATTTGAATTTCCAAAAAAATTAATGCATCAAAATTTTTTCCAAAATAGTTAATTCTCTGGGAATAGCTATGAGTTAAAAAAAAAATTCCCAAAATTTAATATTTTAAATTTTTATTTAAAATATTTAATAGTTAAAATTTGATTTTGATTTTTTTTTTCAAGACATTTGATATTTATAATTTAATTTTTGAAATTTGTTTCCAAAAAATTATATTTTTTTAAAACCTGTTTTGAATTTTTCAATTTTTGGTTGATTCCTGTGGGTTTTGAAATATTTTTCCAAAAAATTTTATTTGTTGTGAGTAGTTGTTGATTTTTGAAAGTATTTTCGAATTTTTAAAAAATTTGAAATTGAAATTTTTTCAAATAAATTACATTTTTTTCTTAAAGAAATACCAGAAACCAAGCCTCCTCCCCTTAAAAATATAATCCTTCGGATGACTCTGCCCTAACAACGTATGCAAATCCAATTCTATTGTGATATTTAAGTGATAATATCAATAAAATATTGGAATTATTTAAACGTATATTAACTATTACCTTATTTTCAACAAGTGCAACTAATTTATCTCACCCCCCCTCCCCTCCCAATAAATGTATGTTGTACATATACAAAACGTTTTGACACTTTTCAGTCAACAAGTTTTAAAAGGCACCACATATATACAATAAACATGTGTTGAATACACATTAGGATGGGTCGTTTAATGGGATTTTATCAGGGTTTTTTTTCAAATTTTAAAAACAGAGTATCTATCAGTATATATGTGTTTATTGATATTTAACTACTTTCTGTAATATATGAGCCCTAGGGTGTGGGGTTCAGAGGTTCCCCAATACATACACATTTTTATATAATTGATTTCTTTTGTATGTATTACAAACCCCTTTCACTCTTTCGTAAGATAGGATCCTCCTACTTATTTTGATGAAGATTACCTAATATGTATTGATAGTGATGAATAATTATTACGCTAGAAGAGAATGAAATTTTATTGTTTCACTATTGATGCATAAAGATGAAAATAATGCAATATTTAACAGAAAATACAAAATTTGATCTGTGGAACCTATAATTTTTTTTAAATAAGTACGAATCTTGAACCATTTGATTTCTAAAGGTTAAAAATACTAGTCGAGTTTCTAAAAGAAAGAAATTTATAACAATGATTTGAAGTAATGAGAAAAATATTTAAAAAAAATCCACAACATACTCGTATGTATAATTAAATTATAAACTGAAAGGGAAGCCTACCAAATACGTTTAATCGTCCTGATCTTTGATCATCGATTGCTAAAATTTTAATTTTCAACCCACCCTAATATGCATATGGATTATGGCGAAGAGCTTCACTCTTCCCCATCCACTTGTATATACACTAATGATGAATATATTATGTAGATTTCAGCATGATATCATACATTTAATATATTGTAAAGGGCAGTTGTAATTTTACTGATGGTATTAATTGCATGTTTGGACATATGGTTGTTCTAAGATAAGTACGACATATGTCCAATAGTATTCCAACATGAGGTAAGCAGAAAATACCGTTTCAGGGAATTGGAATAAACTCTCTTGCTTCTATTTTCTGAATTAATTACATACATATGTGTACTAACAATGTTTATAATTCAACAATATAGGACCTAATATGTACAACAAAGTTACAAAACACGTCTGTTAACTTGAAGCGTGTCGTTACTTTCATTGTTCCACGCAACTTTTTTGAAAAGAAACAGAAAAAAGGTCAAAAAATAAGTTGTTAGTAAGCCTATTATGAAATTAATTTTCAAAGGCCGGAGGTAAGTGTTAAGAATAGCTAATTATAATTCGACCAATCAACGTTCAGGATACGAATGAGGGGAAAAGAAGTAGAAACATCCGTACCTGACAACAAAATACACTGTAACGGGACTATTTGATGTAAGAAAAAAAATCAATTTCAAAATTTTAATCACTTAGATGAAGTCAAATTCCCGTCGAAAATTCAAATTAATCCGCGCCTTAATTTTCTTTTGATATGAACTTTGCTTGGATTATTTACATTTCATAATTTTTTCAGTCATTATTCTCGTTTACAACCCTATAAAGTTTTGCTGCGATACACCGTGCATCTGTAGACAAGTCGTGCCGGACTTTAACAGTCCCTACATTTGATATACTACAGATGACGTTATTTTATCATTTTTCCTCGTGACGTATCCAATTTATTCATCCTTTCTAAGATTTTCCCTAGCATTAAATTTTTGTAATTATACGTGCATAGCGAGTTGACTTTTAGCCCAGGGGCGGGATTGGGTATTCCACAATTATATACAAACCCCAGTTCCACCCAAAATTAGGTCTTTCATCACTTATTATTTATGTTTTGTAGTGCAGTTTGTTCCGGATTACGGAATTTGAAGAAAAAAAACAAAAACAGTTTCAAATGAAGCGAATGATAATTAAAAATATTAGACTAGTCAAAAAAAAAAATTTTTTTCAAAAATATAAATATCAAATTACATCTCATGTACTTCATATATTGTAATACTATGCAAAAATTATATTTCTGTAAATTAAGATTTAGATAGCATGAACTAAATAGAAAACCATCAAGCATTATACGTTTACAGAGGAAACAACTGTTTGTATATTACGTGTGAAATTAACGAATTTTGGTGTTGATGCTTAATTTTCTTTTATACAATGAATCTCTTGTTTTAGAAGGTATTAATATTGTCAAATAATACCCATAGAGGCAGCTTTACCATGAATAGTGCCTTCTTCTTTCTTTACTTATTTTAAAATTTGATTTTTTTTTAATTTAAGAATATTTCTTTCTATTTTTAAAATCAATTTAAAAAAAAACAAGTCAATCCTTTTCCAATTGTTATCGTCTATAATTTTTTTGTTCTTCTAAGTATATACATATATTTTTTTTAAATTGTAACCAGTGCAAGATATGGGATCTGTTCTCCAGGTCCCTTTCCGTCGGAATACTCCTTATTTTGTAAGCTTTTTCTGTGATTTTCTTAACGTTCTAACGTTTTCTCCAACGGAAGGGATACTTTTTCAAATGGTTGAGTGATAGTAGTATAAGTAATTCATTTATAATGATCGAAAGTGTTTGTTGGCAAAACCTTAATACATCATTGTTTTATGGCAATGACATCAGATGTATATTTCATATTTGATTTAAAAATTAAAAAAACTGGTTTTTTAAAGTTGGGTTTAAATATATTGTGACTCATAACAATCTAAAAATTATTTATCTACAAATTGATAATACACAATCCATAATTAATTTTCTTAATCAGTTTATTTCAAGTACTATTATATAATTAATTACGATCCATTTTTGAACTGATACATTATAATATATAATTAATGGCAAGTCAAAAGTGTGAGCATAAAATAGACCACTTTTGGCTAGATTAAAGTTTTGTAAGCAAATGGGTTTGCAAATCGTACACATTTTCGTTGTGTAAAAAAAACAAAAACTGAAAATTTACATGGTGACCCTAACATCGTGAAACTGTTTTGGAGGAGAGCAGCTTAGCTTTCATGACGTTTCATTAGATTTGCTGTGAACTACTATGAAAAGAAGGATTTTAAATGCAATCTCGCTGTGTAATTAATAATAACAAAGGCAGGAATTAATCCAACATCGATCCTCAATTATACTCTAAGTCCAAAATAACCTTATATTTATAACTCTCCAACAAATCCTCTGTGTTACTCTTTGTCATTCATGAGCACACACAGTCGTGGTTACATTTTGAACTTAGAGTTTATCTCCTCAAGAAAATAATAATAATGTTAATAGATAGAGGAAATAAAAAGAAAACCTTTTCATGTTGCCAAGAAAAACACCAAACTCGTACGCAAAAAATGCTTGGGAGTTAAAAACCCTCGATCTGGATCCAAAACTTTTGTACTTAATTCACTTAGTTAACAAACCAGTCGAATGATAATTTAGTATTATGTTTATAAGTATATTGGTAGATAATTAATACTTTCATCCCTACCTACTTTGGCTTATGATAAAATAGTCTGCTACAAAAAAAAAAAAAAAAAAAAATCATTTCCAAGAAAATATTCAATACATTTCAAATATACCTATTTTCTCCCTATCTATGATTTATGGAAAAGTCAAGCCAATTATTTAACTCATGGATTTATGACTTTACTTTACAAGCCTCGCTTAGAAAACCAATTAGATGTTTAATACATTTCTGAGTACAAATAACATACATTGTATGTACTGCTATTTAGAATATACAAGTATTATTTATATCATGTAAAAAAGCGCCTATATGTACATATTTGCAAAAACTCAATATAATTTGAAGGTACTTTTATAATACTGACCACTTTAAAAAAACCTACGTCTTGAACAGTTGTAATAGTACCTTGTTCTCGAATATCAAAAAAGCTGCATCCATAAAATTTACACTACAAATGTATACCATAAGGTAGATTATTGTAGGAAAAAAAATAATCAATCATTTGTGTCAAGTTTTCTTTGAGATATTATATCAAAACGATTTTTGAGAGATAAAAGTATTTTTTAGGATAATAATTTTTGTCATAATGCAGTCAGTTTTTAATTATTTTCCTGTAACATATACAATTTCGATTATTGATTGTGTTTGTTGATATAACTTTATCGAAATTCAAAACTAACACATTGGGAAGAAATTTGAGACAACTAGTGCCGAGTATAAGGGTACAGTTACAAGAAGTGCTGCAATTTTCCTTGAATTATTATTTTATAAAGTTACACTTAATATCAAGCATGTTGTTTAGCCAAGGCAGGGCCCTTGAGGAAGTTTGTAAGAGTGAATTTATCCGATGTATAATATTGATCTGTGATCAATAATATGAATCTTATTATATACAACATTGAAAATTCTAGTTATTTATTCATAATAAATATTATTTAGACTATTTTCTTAAACTTCCAACTCAAATTTGATATTTTTTAGCAGTTGCAACTGTTCCAGGCTACCAGACCGTGGAAAAATTTGACGAGTAGCCTTAACACATGTGATATTTTTTTCTAGTTTGTAATCTGAATAGTGTTTTTTATTTTAAAAAATGGTTATCATTATTCTTTAATTTTTGATGAAAGAACATCTTAGCATAAGATAATTACTTGTACGCATTATCATGGATAATGGAGAGTAACTCTATGGATTGTTAAAGTAGTTATAAGTAGTGATGTATATCGTGTGTATTTTTTAGCTGATCCGGTTTTTTTTGGAATTGGTAATCTGAAGCATAAATCTTCTTTTCCTTGTCTGTTGACATGGAAATTTTAACTTCTGAGATGTGAATTTCCTTTCTGAGTATATCATATTCAAAACCTGATTGAAAATTCGGGTGTGCTCATAAAAGGCTAATAGTTACCGTGAAAATTTGTTGCAAAGTTGTAATTGTAAGTCCTTGTTGGACTCCGAGTAGAATTGAGGAGATACATTGGAGTAATTCTTGCCAATCTCCTTGTTCATGCATTCTCCCCTCCTCTCTCGTCAAAGCTGATTGTAGCTGATCTAATGAAACTTCATGACGGCTAAGCCGCTCTCTCATCCGAAACATTTTATGAAATTGTCAGGGGTTACCATCTAGATTTCATTTTTCTTAACATGCCAAAATACACACGATTTTCATCACTAGTTATAACTTTAAGTCCTTGTTGGACTCGGAGTTGAATTGCCAATGGACATCGGAATAATTAATGAATATGTTCCCTTGCTATATAAGGAGTAGGATATATACTTATATAATTTCTCTCATAGCTGCTCATAGCTAATCTAAAGAAATATCATGACAGCATAGCTGCTCTCCTCCACAAAATTCTTCAAACTGTGAGGGTTACCATGTAAATTTTCGGTTTCTTTTACATTTACATACCTTGAGGTCATATTTTGTACAACTCTATCATAACCAGTGATGTAAATCCTGTAAATTTTTTAGCAGGACCGTTTTTTTTTGAATGGGTAATCTGAAGAGTGAATTTTCTTTTCCTTAGCAGATGTCATTATTATTTAATTCCTGAGGAGTGAATATTCTTTCCTAAATAGATTCAATTATATTCAAAACCTGATTGAACATTCGTGCGTACTCCTAAAAGACGGTGTGTAACCCTCAGTATTTTTGTAGAGTGGTAATTATAATTCCTTGTTGGACTCAGAGTAGAAATGGTGATCGCCATCGGAGTAATTCTATCAAAGGTCTTTGTTTATATCCTATTCTCCTTCCTCTCTTGTCACGGCTGATTGTAGCTGATCTAATGAAACGTCATGAGCATTATTCCTTCTCTCTACCAAAATATTCTTCAAATTGTCAAGGTCACCATGTTGATTTTCGTTTTTTTTAACATACCCATTTAAGACAGGATTTTCATCACTAATTATAAATCATTCGGGACTTTTATAAATTTACATTATAAACGAATATCCATAGTAAGCATAGATGCAGATTCATACGGGTATATTGATTTTTATTTAATATGTAGAGGTTGAATACACTTATTTATGTGAGTAAATTACTTCATTTCCGGTGAAGGTATTGAAATACCTATATGAATGTCTGAGTCATTCTATTACTCACAATCTTTCAACATAATGACAAATAGGTACATACAGCGTATACTTTTACAATTCATGTATGTATTTTTAAAATAAATCATTATAATAGGTATAAATTACATACACTACATATAGGTATAATTAAACCTTTAAAAAAATATTACTATTAAAAACATAAAATAACTACCTACAATACGTCCAGTGAATTAAATTTATCAGGAAATTTGATTATAATACGATGCATTTGCTGAAACGTCATTTCAAATACACACAGGGCCCTGCAGATAAATTTGGAATTTTTCAAATGACTATATCTTAGAATTTTTCGCTAAAAATTGATTGGCTGTGACTTGCTGAATTTTTTCTTTCATATTATATTGTTGTTGTTTTTTTACAAGAAAGACCAAGACCATAAGAACTGATCGCTGTCCGAAGCTTTTGAGCTACTTGAAGTCGTTATGAACGAAAAAATTTATGGTGGACGCAGAAATTAATCGGTCAAATGCAAGAGTCATCGTCTGTGATCCGACTGTCCATCCAGTTTTGAGGTCCAATAATTCAGTCTGGAGTAATGGTTTTTGGAGCTTTGGCCAGAGATAGTTTCATCATTCCTCCACATTTAATCAAACTGGACTTAAGATCAACACAGCTAAGTACATGAAGGACGTCTTGCTTCCCTGGATGGAGTTGAGTTTTGGTTCGAAAAATGTGGTACTTATGCAGGACTCTGCCAGTTCCTTAACTTCAGGGTAACTCAGTCATTCCTATAGGAGAGAGTCCCGTTTTACCAGAAGGCTGAAATGTTGGCAAATATTAATCCAGATTTGAACATTCTCAATTACTCTCTATGGGTCATTCTCAAGAAAAGGGCAACAAATGCTCTTATCTCCCTAAAGGCTAACAACACCAAGAACTGCAGGGTGATCCCACCTGATCATCTATTCAAGGCTGTGGAACAATTCAGACTAAGGATCGCAAGGGTTATTTAAGCTGGAGGAGGTCACATCAAATCAATCAAAACACAAGGTCACTGGGAACAACTTCACAAATTTTCTTTAGATTTGATCAATAAATTACCATGCTATATATATTTTAATTTTCCAAGAATAAATTCCCAATTTATCTGCATATCCCTGTATATTGTATTATAAATCTTATAATACTTTAAAGAACACACTTTTTAATTATCTCTGTAGTAGGTGTTTTAATGTTTCATCAGAAAGATATTTATAGAACAATGATGGCAAGTACATCATAGATACTTTAAAATAATTATGTTTAATTTTGCATTTATTAATTAGTATTTAAAAGGGCTTAAGAGAGGAGGCCTACCTTGGTTGATGATTCATACATAGTGCAATAGTGAAAGGAGGTGCCAAAAAAAGCCTCTCGACACTTAAAATTAAACATATCATATGTATGCTAGAAACGTTGATGCAAAAGACGATTGTGTTAACATGGGTTCCATAAATAGATGTTACATATAAGCGAATTATGTAGTATACATAACTGGTTCCATGGATATACCTACCTATGTATGTATGTACGTACATAAGACTGAACTCTTTTTGAAGGACACAATCGTTCATTCTTTGGCCAACAAATACATACATATATACCGGGTGAGATGGAGTTTGTTAAAACTTACAACAAAATGAGTTAAGTACAAAATTTATTTCATTATGCAACCAAACGATTGTTGAAATAAAAATAAACAAGTTTTATTTTGATCCCATGTCTCTAAATGTAAAAATGTTAGTGCACCAACAAAAACGGCAATGCGTGTGTGATCTCCTCTGCCCTGGCGTCAGTGCCAACAAGGCTGTAGGGACCGCCGGAATCTCTATCCGGACTGCTTACAACATCAAGAAACCCATTACAACCCAATACGGACAAGAAGAACAAAAACTTATGCAATAATAATATGGCTGACTTTTTGTGTCTCTCCAGGTGGCCCTCATTCAATCTTGACCTCAACACCATGGACTTTGTAGTTTAGGTGTTTTGGAGGAGAATGTCTGCTGGTCCAAATTTCGGTTCGGTCCGAGCTGCCATCATGACAGCGTAGTACGCCATAGGCACGACCTTTATCATCAAGAGCTGCCACTCTGTTCACCGGTGTGTCGAGGCTGTTATTGATTGTGAAGGTGGACATATTGAATAAAAAATATAGCTAAATATAGTATTCAAACATATTAGTTTTGAGTTGTATTTTCTTGATTCCATAAGAATCACGTTTTTCGAAATTTAGCCTTGCTATTGCATGGTTTGGATCCTCACTCTGTACACAGTTTTTCTTCGTTTGATAAAAAAAGAGCCAAATAAAAACAATGTCATTCTTATAAGGAGAAAATAGCTTTCGAACTTGGTAAACAAATTCAAATCCACGCACTTTTGGACGTAGAAAATACACCAACACAATATATATTAGTGGTGTCCTGATCTATTGTCTACAATATTAAATATGAAGAAGAACAACATCAAAAGGAATCTTGGAAGTGATAGAAAGATTGGTAATATGTGAATAACTACATCTAGCAAGACATGATACTTCATCATGCTAAAAACTGACTTGTGGGCTCCCGTACGCAATGTCCTGATGCTAACCTATTGGAGGAATTCAGCATATAAATGATCTCAATACTTTGTCAACAAGTGCCGAGATGAGATGTATTCTCTCTAAATAAAATAAAAACATTTTTTCCCTATTCAGGAAGTATCAGGAGAGGATAGAATAAATTCAAAATATTCAAATTTACATCCTAGGTAAGTTATTATTTTTGAATAATTGTAAAATAAAAATGTGATAATTGAAATATATGTTATCACAGTTTCATGTGTAACTTTTCCCCCTCTGCACCCCATATATATAGACATGGATTAAGTACATATGTTCATTTATGAGGGACTCAACAAACATGTCATTATATTTATATGCACATATATGACTTAGTTATTTATTTGGATCCTTTATCCATATAATCTGCAATGAATTTTGTACACACTTCTACTAATAGAAACACGAGGCTTTATTCCTATAGGTAGATATATATTTTTTTACTACACTAATGCATCATTGCAAAATATCATGTAAATACGTGAACACGTACATTGTACATATTTGTCACGCCGTAAACAGTGTAAAAATGCACAGGTGTCTACGACCCTTATTTGTATATTAAATGATTGAACTTGAATTAACTCTTATTAAGCTATGAACAGAGATGGGATTCTTGTAAGAGTGTGATGAGAAGGGAGGAGGGAGAAATATAGTACTACTGAATTAAGACTCTTGCTAATGATGTTATATGATTTTGGAGTAAGAAAATGAATTACTGCTATAAAGAGGAGAACCTTTGACATTTAAAATAGCATCAGTGCAGAAAAAAAATTATGATTACATTTAAAATCATATATATTTATTTTATTATGCATTTTTAAATCAATTTCAACCCATGATGGGCAAAAATCCTTATTTTAGAAGAAGAATTTAACACACGCACGACGATTGATTAAATAATGGGCAAAAAGAAGAAAAAACGCATGCAATAACCATTTTTCCTTTTCTAATCGCGAAGAGTAGTTTTTTTCTTTACACAAATCCCTTCTTCAGTTATGAAAAATTATGTTCCTAGTATTATTGAAAAACGATCCCACAGTTGGTAGAATTATCTAACTACAACTTGATTTTATGTCTTTGTTTCCATTTGTTTAGAGTGAAGGAAGGTTGATGAGATATGCAATACACATCACATTTTATTAACTTGATGATTATTTTCTTAAATAAAGTTGTACAATACTATTATGTAGAATTTAAGGACAGATTGAAGTTTCCCTCACAGGATCTCAAATCTAGTTTCCCTGGTATTTATCAAAGTTTCACACCTTCAAAAAAAAATATACGAAAATATAAGTTTCCTTCTACGTGCATTGATCAAAAAGGATGCTCTATATAATAAACTATAATATAATTTTTTGTAAGGGTTATATAATAAAGTATAAATTTTTTGATTTGAATTCCTTAAGCAGTGTAAGATACAGATAGTTACCCTTATAACTATATTATGTAGAAAGTTCATTGAATTCCTAAAAACAAATAAAAGTTTGGAGTAGCCAGAAGTATATGAATATAATAAGTGTTGGTGTTTCATTATTTTTTTTCATAATACATTCCTACAATTAATTTATTTGCATGTAATAATATAACATGGAAATATTTTTTTATTTTTCAGGAACTATAATTTACCTTTTAATAATTCGTATTAACTTGAAAAAAAAGAAAAGAGAAAGAAAACCATTAAAAGGTACTTTTAGAAGTGAGTAACTAAGATACAGAGAATACTTATGAAATGAAACTACAATAAATATCCTATTTTTTGAGAATACACACTTCTTCGAAAAATTGAATTGCTTTAAGGCAATTCCTACGTCTAAGTCAAATATAATCAAAAGTTACGGAGATATCAAAGTGTCCTATGCTGTGATTCAATAACTCATTAATTAATTTAGATAGAGGCAATAAATATAATTACCATAAATGAAAATAATACTATTCACTCTTATGCTAAAAGAAGAAATGGAAAATTAACGTAATCGTCCTCACAGTATGAAAAATGTTTTGGAAGAGAGCAGTTTAACTGTCATGACTTTTTATTAAATTAGCTTTGAACAGCTTTGATATAAAGGAAATTCCCCCCTTTCAAATTAATCCCCCTTAGATACAATACATTTATGCGAACGCTTTTTCAAATCCTCAAAGCACTTTTCATTAGCACTTTTCGGAACAACCTTGAGCTCCTCCAGCGATACAGACTTTATCTCCTAAATCGTTGCAAATCTCCGTTCTTTGAAAGGGGTCTTAAGTTTTGGCAACAAGAAAAAGTCACATGTGGCTAAATCCGATGAATATGGTGGCTGAGGCATGATTGTGGAAAGCGACAATTCTTTTGGTCAAAATTAAGTAGTTTCGGAACAAACTTCGCTGACATTCGTCTCATACCCAAAACGTTCAAAAAATTTTATGGCACGAGCTAACCGATATGTCAATATCCTGAGCAATTTTTTTGATAGTGATTCGACGATTTTCATCTGTTGTTGAAGTGCTTGGTCATCCAGATCGAGGCTTGTTATTGGTATCTTTCAGACCATCTTGAAAGAGTTTGTACAGATGTAATTTTTTTTTTTACTTCAAACAGTTTCACAGTATTTCACTGTCAACATTTCCAGTGTTTTGGGAGTAGTTTTGGGGGAAAAAATCGAGCATCCAAATGTATGTTGCCTAAATTTTTTGAAAAGTCACCTTACTTTTTGAACACACCTCTTATAGTGCATACCTATATTTAGAGATATTATAACGCCCGCATATTGACCTTTGCTCCCTTGTATTTTTAGATCTTTTAATTATGGTATAAATTTGACAAATATAAATATAAAATAATTACTTATTTTCATGCTTTATTTCAAATTTGCTGGTAATATACAATACAAATGTAGAATATCTAGTATTAAAAGTATTTTTTGTTAATTAGCTTCCTACTTTTTTCTTATGTATAAATAAGTATATTTGAATAAATATGTACGGTACACAGACATAGCAAAAATTGTATGAGGGCATTACTGTTATATAAAGAAAAACTTTGATCAAAAACTTTTTGCTAATGTTTTTTTCCTCATGAAAGTGCTTTTTTTTATGCTTTTTATTTGCCTCTTATGTATTGTCCATATTATTGAATATGTAGGTACTATACAAGCTCTAACACACGTTAACAATACACTTTAAATGCCCAGTCTGAATTAGTTCATTTTATCAGGATATTTTAGTAGGTGAGCTGTAGACAATGGAGATAAATTTTAACAACGGCAAAATATAAACCCTATTGTTATCTATATATTAGGTATCTCTCAACCTTTCCTAAACCCAAATCGACTAAGAAAGTCGTAAAATCAATTGGTAGTTGGTAAACTTATTCCAAATATTAAATATGAAACAGTTACTGAATGTACCAAAAGATCGGGTTTTAAAAATATTTAATTAAAAAAGGTAGGAACTTCTATTGATTTGAGAAATTTTATAATTAATTATTTATGCCTATGGGTAAATGTCTTCTACCTACAAATATTTTTCCCCGTTATTATGGCATGTAATACCACCTGCGACAGCTGATTTGATAACTCATTTGTACAGCAGTGCTCATACTATTTGATAACTCTAACAGTTATCTATGTGTGGGACTATTCTTTAATAATTACAGGTCTATCTGAAGTAAAATGATATCCAAACATATGGTCATCAATTTTTTGTTTTCGATTTTATCAACAGATAAACCTAATCATGTTTTCCAAGAGGAGAGTCATGGAGCCATCATCTTGAAATTAAACCATGTTGGAAATTGTCAAGCTGACTGGGTACGCCAAGAGTATGTATATGATGTCAAAAAAGGTGTAAAAAAATCTGATAGGGTTCTAAGGGTAGAATATAATAACCGATCAAAAAAGGAACGGACCCCAAAATTCTTGGCATAAAAATGTATATTTTTGAAAATCCTAGCATCCCTACAGTCGTTGCATCTGGAGGTACAATAGTGAAGAGCTTTATTTTTCATTGAATCACATTTAATTATTGGACATTAAATAATATATATATATATAATATGGCTTGAACAAAGGCTTGTTTTGTCTGGACTTAAGTATATGTAGGAACCTGTATAGTAGGTAGTGTTGGATCGGTCCTAGGACAGACTTTCTAAACTCATAGTTAGGATTGAATAATATCAAAACGAAGAAAATAATAATTGATTGCTAATAAAAATAATTTTTAGCCACACATACCTCCTACTTTAAACTTCAGGTATCTAGTCTCGTGAAAGAGGATATGTTGAACATCTGAAATTATGTTTGACATAAAGTAGATCTACGTTATTTCAAATGTTGTAGTTACCATAAAAGATCGTTCCTAGGACTGAAATTTTTTATTTGGACCTGACTGACTGGGACTGCAGTCTTTTTAGCTGTTATTTTTTTAGACCGATTCAACTCTAATAGTACTTGAAATTGTTATAAGCTAATAACAGCTAATTCGAGTTTGATTAATCAATGTTGTTCAATTAATTAATTTTGATGGATATAAAAATCAACAGTTAACAAAAAAAAAACAGTGTAATTTTTTATGTTCGTAGAATAGCGCCATAATTCATATTTAGATGTTTGATGTATATGTTAGCTATGAAAATCAACATTTTTTTGCAATTACATATATATATGTTTTACATTCACTTCTGTTAAATGCATTTAACAGAAGTTCAATAAATAATACATGGTGCTTATATTAAGCAAAAATATATATGTATGTAGTAAGGACTCGTAGAATATTTATTTATGATTTCATTTTGTATCTGCGTAGATATCATAGAGATATATATAAACAGAGAAATAAATGTAAGGAGAGAATTGATACATGAGTTCTTAAAACATACAGATGTATTTTATCTATTCACACCTATGTGTGTTTGTATAAAGAAATGAGTTATATATTTTATTTGAGGATCAAGGACCTTCTTGTAATCATTATATAGCACACCCATGTATACAGGATTGTTGTAAATTACTGGCCCGTCAAAACTGACTCCTGCCCCGGTGATCGCCATGAGAATTTAACATAAATTGAATATGATATAGGTGATTAAAATATGACCTGCCGGTCCCCTAAGAAAATAAACTGGGCATTAACTTGGTAACTCTGACAATTTAAAGAATATTTCGGAGGAGAGCAGCTTACCTGACATACCGTTAATTTAAATCAGCAGCAAGTAGCTATGAAGGTAAGGAAATAAACACAAATTATACTCCGTATCTAGCAAGGGAATAGGAAGGAATTACACAGATGTCGATCCTCAATTCTACTCTGAGTCCAACGATAACTCCCCAAAAATCCACAGTGTTACTCTCTGTTATATATGATCACACGATCTTAATACTTAGAGAGAACTTCTCTCTTCAAAAATTAAATAATAATGATAACAGCTTTAGAAAATAAAAAAATCCAATTCAGGTTACAACTACAAAAAGTATCAGATGCTTTCAAGGTCATATTTTATACAAGCAATTCCTTTTTTGAAAGGATTACAAATATGTATTTTTATTCACAAATAAATTTAATATAATGTAATGATATATGGCGGGTTGTTAAAACAAAGAGACCGAAAATTAACATGATATCCCCGACAATTTGAAGAATGTTTGGGAGGAGAGTTGCTTAGCTGTCATGACGTTTTATTAGATTAGCTTCAATCAGCTATGAGGAAAAAAAAATACAGTAATCCCACTCCGTATCTAAAAAGGACATTCGCAGACATTTCATCTATTTCGATCTTCAATTCTATTATGAATCCAAAAATGATTTCGGGTTTCAGATTGTGTTTATAATTATGACTTTATTTGAACGGATATTTGAAATTAATATCGAACCCTTGAAAATACTTAGGAGTATAAAGAAAAGGCCGAAAAATGGATGGAGCGGTGATTAATAACAACCGTGTATGTACATACATATGTAAGATTATATTGTATACGAAATGTGGCTAAATATTCGTCAAACAAAGGCAACATCATATTTTTAAATCTCATTTTTTTATTTATCATCTTACAAAAAGATATAAATTACAATCAACCTTAAAATTTAAATCAATGTATGTATTAAAAGACACATTAACTTTGAGTTATGTTATATGTATTTAAATAAGAGTAAATGATGGACCAAATATAATATTATTAATGAGATAATCTTATTTCTTGTTTCTCTGATGCATCTATTAGATAAATAAGTTTGCTAAATATACTCATATGGTCTTCAAGGTATAAAATCTTATATGGATTCATTGGTAAATTAATTAAAGGTATAATATTTGAGAAAAAAATAAAATGTGGTTTTTATATGGACACCTTGAAACAACAGAAGTAATACTATTACATTTCACTAGGGTCGTATCGTTATTAAAGGACTTAAAATCTGTCCTTTCCCTGATTTAGGTCCTTGAACAAGTCCCAAATTTTAAAGTGTTCTCCACAAGGTATTATTTTCACCAATATTATAGTAAAGTAAAGCTTAAGTATCTTTCGTACACAAGGATATATTGCTAATATTTTTAATTTAGGCCTAATTAAAGTATTTAATATTCTTATGAAATGGATTGGACAACTTTTTGCGTACCATTCAGAGGAATTCTTAAGATTTAGGACGGGAGTGTTTTAATATGAACGATTAATTTGACTTTTTACCATGTGTTAATTTTCCAATAATTTGCCAATTGTAGCGTCAATAAATTACATGAGACAACTACCTTGCTTTCAATGATAATATTTGGTTAAATATCCAATAACACGAAAATGTGCATTTTATATGAAAATTATACTTTTGTGGTATATAGATTAATTTTTTTAGTGCACATTCAATATTCGGACTAAATTTTCAACATGAAGAGATAAAGAGTAAATATAAATTAAAAACAAAGGTTTCCCGTTTTTAATTTTTTTTTTTCCAAAATTTATGTATCTTGTTCTGAATTTGAGAAAACAGCTTAGAACGGTGTAAAAATGACTTTTTTTGGTGGTAAAAATTTCTATTTTTTTCATGTTATAATTTTTGTAGACAAGATTTTTGTTTTCTTTTTTTCTACATGGAATCTGAATCTTTACCATGCACTAAAAAAATAAAAACAAACATTTTGAAGAACACAAAAGCATAACTTAATATGGTACTTCAAATTCATCTTGAAAACCTACAATTTTTTAAAGCCTTCTACGAGACATCATTATGACTAATATTAGAGTAAATTATCTTCGTCAGTTCATCAATAAAATTATTGTATGTAATCAAATCGAAATACCATTCGTAGAAGAGAACAGTTTGCTATTATTCCAATTTAGGCCTAATTTTAAAGACGAGTCCGAATCGATTGCATAAACCGTCTCATAGATCAATTTTTACTAAACAACGTTATAAACCAGTTAATTTCATCATCAATCAATACTCACCCGTTTTTATAGTAGAATAATAAATACTTTAATTAAGCCTAATTAAAAATAATGAAAAACTATTATAAACTAATATAATTGATAAACAGAGTAATGTACATTACTGTAATACTAATGATAACAATCTCTCGTAGAGGGCGCTCTAGAGCTGATGACTTTTCAAGAACCAATAACAGAAAGGGATTTTATGTCCCATACTAAGTACCAATACAACCTTAGCAAATTGTATAATATAACTATTAAACTCTTGGAATAGGTTTTAATTTTATTGTACAATTGTTATTCTATCCTAATTTATCGAAATTTAGTTTATGACCAACCTCAGAACTTGAATCCCCTTACTTTTTGTATAATTAACCTTTTACAATGAAGGTTAATTTTTTAATGAGGTTAACCCTTCAATGCTTAAATAAAAATATTATATTTAAAGCACTGCTGTACAAAGAAGGTATAGAGTTGCAGAGTTATTTTTCTCCCTTTATGATATTATACCCCTTACAATAACAATTTACATATTAACATGAATACACCCTCACTTTTTTGAGACATTGGAAACATAAGCTGAAGAGTGTGTCGAAAATCAGAATTTTTGAAATGGATAATATTAGGAAATTTGTAATAATATAAAAGACTATTCCATGACAAATTTAATTCTCATTGAAGATAAATGATAGGCCCTCCTACCAGGGGCGTCTGCAGGAGGTGGGCTGGATGGGCTGTATCCCCCCTCAATTAAGGATTTTTTGCTTTTTAGTGGAAAATAAAATATTTGATTTTTTTTTTTCAAGAATTAAATATTTGAAATTTAGTTTAATTTTTGAAATTTTTTTGACAAAAAAATTAATTTTCTGTCAATAAGTGTGAATTTTTGAAATTTTTATGACAAAAATTAAATATTTGAATTTGTTTTTTTAAATATTTAATTTTTTTGTTAATAGCTGCGGATTTTTGTAATTTTTCTACGAAAAGATTTAATGTTTGAAATTTAATTTTTTGTGAATTGCTGTGGAGTTTTTAAATTTCTTTAAATATGTCCATATATTTATGATATAATTTGATTTTAAGATTAAAAAAACAACCATATTTTCAGATTTTGTGTAAAAAAGAATAGTGCATCGTTTTTGCAATTGTTTTTACGTATGAACAATTAGGGTTCCAGACAGTTTATTTCATTTGTAATAATCATTTGAATTATATTTTTAAGCATAAATTTCTCGAAGTAAAGTCTGTAAATTATTAAAATTCCATGATAATGAATTATATTGTATAAATTCAAGGAAATAAATCAATATATATAAGTAAAAAACATATTATATTTTTATAATTATTACCAAATCAACATCTTATTGATTCTGTCTTCAATATAATTTGTAAAACAAATCAATATTGCCTCTGAATTAAACCTTTTAGAATTTAATAATCTATAGTAAATAAGGTTTTGATTATTCAAGGCTGAAATACATTCTTTTGTAATAAAATCAATATAAAAAACCAAAGCGTTATTCCTTTTCAAACAAAACTCTTGAAATATGGTGATTTTTTTAACTAATAATTTCTTTAAAGATTGGATTATCACATAATATATCAAAACATATATTAATTATATCTTAGGGATTAAAATTTCAGGGATAAAAATACTCAAATTAATTCAAATCAACCAGGTTTGATACGAAAAAACTAATAACAGACTCAGGATAAGTTCTTCCAGGACTATTAGGATTGAATTTGGAATGTAAAACATTTTTTTTTGTTGACTTGTCATCAATAGTGTTGTGTCAGTCCTTATTTCGGACTGAAAACTACAGTCTGGTCAAGTTCAGTCTCGGTACGGTCAAGTTTAGTTCTGTGTATCAGTCCTAAAACTTATTAAGTTCGATTTCTTGATAACGTAATCAACTTTATTTCTTATTTTTTTAATCAATACTAGTATTGACAGTCTTAAACACTGGTCCCAAGAACTGATGGAGCCGGTCCTAAGACTGGACTGGATTGAATAAATAAGGAATAACACAACACTAATCATCAATACCAAATAACCTAAGTAGGTTGGTTATATTGTTTTTATGATAGAGTGCATCTTTTATTATTAATTCCTCAACAAGAAATCACTTATTTGAGAAATATAGATTTTAGAAGTACATATGTGTTCTAGAACCTCTCAACCCCACTTCTTTGAGTTTATATGCTCATTAGTTATTTACTCATCCACAGCTTTTCCAGTTTTCAAAATTCAAAAAAGTTGATCAAAACGATTCCCCCTAATATCTACATTATTTTAGGCAAGAGTAATTGTAAGGAAGCTCACAAATTTACTATGAACTCTATATAAATATAATCTAATATTTTACAAGCCTCTATTTGATTTATGTAATAATGTGTTCAGTGTTTTTTGAAAAATGTCTGACCCAATTAATAAATTTGATGTACTTTGTATTGATATATGTACAGCTTACATAATTTATTAATCTAATAGTAACGAGATTTTCTTCGAAAAAACAGTTGCATTTCATAAATAATGGCATGTACAAATAGCAGACAGTAATTCCATCACACTGTATTTTGTGTTAGCTCTTGATTTACTCAAGTACACTTATTTGTGTTCTAAAATTAGCTGTTGTAAAGTTGTTCATTACGAATTATTATTTAAATCTGTAGTTCCCAGCCGGCCCTATTGTCCCTAAAGTATCGCATAGGGCTCTGCCAGTGATTATATAGATAGAATATTTGGTTGTGCATATTTTATATACTGCAAGATATTGCCATAAAGGCCTGCAGTGCTGAAAAAGGTTGGTAATCACTTTATTAAATGATTAGTGGTCTTAATTCAATAATACCCTATGTCTCCCTCCCACCTCCTCCTTGCACTCTGACATGTCCTTAAATTGCAGTTCTGGGTTCTATGCAGTCCTTTGTTCTAAGGGTTCCCGGTTCTTAGAAGATCATCATCCAAATGTTAGCGGTTTTGATCTTATTCTGAACCAGTTCCTCACTTAGGTTGTACAATTATTTCTTATCCCATTTTCTCTAAAAGGAGAGGTGGCAAAAATCTTTATCAATTAAGTCATTTGTTACTTTCCTCTCACTTTTAGACTGTAAATTATATATTTTACATACATTGTCAAAAATAAACGGGCTACCACAGGGTAGAGGATGTTTGATCGTGTTCCCACTTGTCTGAATGAAGGAGAACACGCAAACGATGAATGATGGCGCTTCATTCTTTTTCGTCGGAGTGTACATACTCACGGTTCACGAAACAGGTGACTCTGTTGAGAAGTTTGCCAACCGATTTGGATCTGCAATCTCGGATATCACTACTTCAAATGTATAAAGGTTTTCATCTTTTCCTCCTCACAAAATCTATTTATTTTTCAATTTGTCTAATGATATTTTTAGTTGAAATAAATATCAAATTGTAAGTGCATTCAATGACTATGTAGTGCAAGATAAACTTTAATCCAAACATTATTTCACACTATTTTTATTTATTTATATATATACGAGAATATGTACATTAATATAGAAGAATATATTTGACATTCAATATGCCATAAAATTAATGGCCTACTTCCTACATCATAATTCGCTTTTATTGCGACATTTTTGTCTTTAAAAGTAGTATCAGATATTGAATTTCAATATCCTACACCGACCTAATTCAGTGTTTCTCTTCTTTCAGTAGGTAATTAAAGACTAATAATGCAAACGTCTCGAACTTCAAATGATTTATTTCCTTTCTTGAAAATATTTACGCAAATTTTTTAAAATATGCTATTTATTGAACAACTTATAATTCCCCCTTCCAATTATGATAATAATAGTAACTCATTTGTGCATGAACAAAGTCAAAAAGCGTTCAAAAGTGTGCTAGATATTTTACTATACATATGATAATATATGTGGTCCATCAACACAAAAGTAAGTTATAACTATCAATAGATTAATTTTTTGTCCTGCAAATTAAAATAACAGACATTCATCATTACAATGAAAGAATGAGAAATTGATATATTTCTTTGAAAGCGAAATTAAGTCGTATAAATCAAATGAAGGTTTTAAGGCAGAGTAAACATTCTTGGCTATCTCATTTCATCCCAGAAATTTGAATACAGTGGCTATAATTGAACAGAATAGGTCTATGACATATAAGTATATATAAGTTATATGATGTAATTTAATGGGCATTTCTCTTTATTTTTTATTTTTGTTCAAGATCATTTTTGCGTTAACTCACCACACATATTATACATTGAATGATTTTTGAGAAAGATAAATAAATTACATGCTTCAGCTACACATGGGTTTAATCAAATGAAATCAGTTATATACCAGAATCACAGTATTATAACTAAAGAGTACACAAAAAGTTATCATATCGTTATAGTACGTATAAGTGACGTCATTTATAGAAAGTAGAATTGTCGTCTTAAATTAATTTATATATAAAAAGGAAACTTTCTAAATTGTTAAAATAGAAAAGCCAATTGATATATTTTTGTTTCTTTCAGGAAACGACTCATACATATGTGCACAATTTAAGAAAACATTACATATCTTTACTAGACAAAATTGGAGTCGTTACTCTCTTGTAGGTATTGCATTTCCTTCAACATGATGGGGGTGATACTTATTGCATCTCTCAACCTTTCTTCAAAAAGAGAGATAGAAAAGATACAAAATGTACATCAGCTGGTATCTTTAGCCAGTTCCAATCAAATGATCTGGAACTTTATTTACATAATAGAAGGAAACTTGTTACCGGCTTAATAACAGCAATTTCAAGTTTAACAAATCAACGTTCAAGACACTTATACGGGTAGCAGAAAAACTGACAGCTGACGAGAAATAGGCTGCATATATGTTTAGATGTTTGCCCCATAAGGTTTTCCCAATTCCATAGGGATATTTGACTACAAGGTCTATATAATAAGGCCTGGACAATTAAAAAAGTATATCGATATTCTAAAAACGTCACTGGGGTAATAAGTTGATAGGTATTGTTTAAATACAATAATGCCAAATATCGATAAGATATGTTCTTTTCGGGAAATAAATATATACATATATTTATACCCATTTTTATCCTAATAATATTAAAAGTGTAGAAAATTTTTGGATATTTTCAACTTCATGGACCAGTGACTTCCTTATATAGCGACGACATGGCAAGGAATTACTAATCTCTTTTCTACTGCTAATATCTCAATAAAGAGTCTTAAATTTGATTATATGTAAATATATTATGTCATATATAATTAAAATTAATTTTTTGAGCTTACTTTGAATTTGATGGATTCACAAAGTTTTAAGGGGAAGAAAAAGTTTTGTGCAGAAAAAGACAACAAAGACTGCTGGAAGCCTGGAGATTACTACTATTACAGACTTGGATTATACATGTGTATTCTATATAGGTCCTCTTTTTATTATTATTATTCTATGAATACGTATCGGCAAGTGAGAATCTTTTTGGAAACATAAAAATCGCGCACGCAATGTTTCTACTTCGTTTTAACCTTGTTTTTTTTTCTCTTTCTCTTCATCTTTTTTTTCTGCAAAGCCTTTGGTAATAATTCGCAATTTTATTTATATAAGTATACATATAGAAGATTAAACAAATGGTATTTATGGATGAGTCATGAAATAGTAACTTGATTCAAGAGTTCTTAAAACACTCACTTCATGAGTTTGGAATAATTTTATTACTAATTTCAGAATGAACTTTCTTCTGTGATTGAGTAGTTTGAGTCCAACATCAAAATTTAGATAGATATTAGTTGAAACATTATAACAAACAACTCGACTCGGAATATATATTTCCCATTCACAAGTGTTTTATCGCTATTTTGAATTAACGTAGATTTATTGTAACATCTCAGGTTTTTGTAATTACAATCATTTATAAATAAAATTTATAAGTTCAAAAAGTAAATAGATATTATTCACAAAGTTTCATCTCTTCAATCAAAGTATTTAAGCTCCACTTTACGATACATATCTCCATACCTGGATAAATATTTTACATATTCTATTTGCTTAAATTAAATATATTGGACATATTTGTTGTACGGGGATAATCGAAATTTCATTTGATCATGTATGTAATGAAGGGATTAAAAATGGATTGGAATAGCATACATGTATCCCAATTCTGAAGGAACTATAAATTATATTATATACATATGAAAAATAAATTTATATTTAAATAATTTTAAAAAAGAGCCCCCCACCTCAAAAAAAAAAAAAACCAAAAAAACCTCTCGACACCCATGCAGACACCTCTCACCCTATCTTCTGCCACCTTATCTGAAACTCACCAGTAAGAATGAGGAAATTGTCAAATTGAGGGTGAGAGTAAAAACAACGCATTAGGGAATGTCATAATTAAAAATTAATTTTTGTCAGAGTGAGGGGAGAAGGCGGGAGCGAAACAAATTGTACACCTGAGTTATGACCCTCGTTAATATCAACTGCCTAATTTATTTTATCCTTTTGGTGGAAGAAAATGAATTACTGCTGTAAAGAGGAGTATCTTTTATATTTAAAATAGCATTTGTACAAGTAAAGTATTATAATTATATTTAAATTCATACATATTTATTTTAATATGCATTATAAATTAATTTACACCAAAGATGGGCGAGAGTTCTTCTTTCAGAGGGACATGTTAGCACCCATCGACTTATTAAATAATGAACAAAAAAGAAGAAAGAACACACAAATACCCCTCTTTAGTCATACGCAATACAGTAACTTTGAAGTACGACATATCTGCAATTACTATAAACTATATTATTCCTTGTTCACTGATACGTTAGAATTTTTGAAATAAGGAGGAATAATTAATGAAACTATTAACATCTCGCATCAATGAACATGTACTTTTTTAAATTAACGCTCAATTTAGACATTTTTTCCGTCCCTACTCACAACCATTATGACTTTTTTGATTGATTCCTTTACGATGTTTATTTGCCCCTCTATATATGAACTTTTGGTGCCTGTCCTGATACTGATAACCATTTCACTTCCAATACGATATCCAATTGTAAGTCAATATCTGCCACAATATCTATATTTTTATTCCCGTTTATTTATGGGGAAGGCTAGAAAGGCATTTATGGGAGCCCCCAGGGTATATATTTACTACCTACTAATTTTTCGGAGTGTGAACCGAAGCAAACAAAAATATTAGAATTTCTAGGGTGGTCAAACTAATAAATAACAAAACTTTCGTTCCTGGTCTCGCTACCAAAATTGATATATGCATCTTCGATACCCTTTTCACTAAAAATATATAGTAATAAATGTATTTTCATTCACAATTTTAAGCGTGCATCAAGGATTTTTGGGGTTATTGGGAGGAGGTTGGCTCAGAAATTTTAAGATTTATAATACAATTTTGTATGATTGTATTTTTTTGGGAGTTAGAGAGAGGGATCTAACTAAGAAATTTGTACGCTGGTACTCCTATAGTATAGGTATACTATTTAGGCTGGGTCCGATAAAACTCTATGTATAGTTTTTGATTGAAAACTTTCCTGAAATGTAATATATAAAAAGCGGAAAATCTGATACAAACAAATAATATTCATCTTGTTATATGTTTCATTCAACTTCAAAATGAGAATATAACTTTCCATTCTCTTGTATAATAAATATGTATAAGATTTTGCTAATTAAAGAAATATTTTTCGCCTTTATCTCACGTTTTTTTTTCAATTTACATATTGTAGTTTATATATAGTTACAAGAATACAATATAAGTATTAATACATATCCAATACCGATACAAAATCATGATTCTTCAACGAATCAAAATAAATCCAAGACATTTAATCAGTTGTTTTAATGAGTTTTAATTCATTATTTCGATGGCATCCACTTGGATTCAATTTAGGAAAAAGGATTTTGTTGGTTAAATTGTCTACATAATCATCTACATATGAATTCTATTTTATTTAAATATTTATGTTTTAATTTTTATGAGTAATAGTATTCAAAAAGTATATTAATCTATCTTTATAAATACGATTGTTGTAAATAAACAGCTATAATATAGGCACAATAATTACATCCTGAAAGTAGATTTATATGTATAATTACCAAAGAATAGGGAAAAGTACTTATACTAGAGGGCCAAGTCAAGCCTTTTTGCAACAGTCCTAGTCCATTGAGTCAGGTTTGAGTCCTCAAATTTCTTTCAAAATCATAAAATTATAAAATTGAGTACATATGCTTTTCTTGAGCTCAGTTTTAACTAGCTTTTGAACCCCAGTCAAGTTGAGAGTTTTTGGTTAGATGAAGTTACGTGGCAAGTCTTAAAAATATGGACTCAATATCATGTCGAATGATAAGTCTCGATTCCAAGTCTCAATTTCTGATAATTACTATTGTAGAGGATATTAGGTTTCAACAGGACGGAGATAAGGGCTCCCACTCCAAGGGCATCGATGTTTGTTTGCAAGAAAAATCTTTCTGGAGTCCTTTATTTCAATAAGGGACGATTTGGAGTGGCCAGCCTATTACCCAATATAACCCCTTGCAATTTTTATTCATGGGGATATTTTAAATCCAGTGTTTATATCAACCGTCCAAGGAGCCCTACAAGTCTTGAAGGTAGTATGAGTTTCAAAACGTGTAAAAAAAAACTTCAAAATGTGTACTACCATTATGAAACAAATATAAAACTTTTATAATTCATAAAACTTGTATCATTGCTTTTTCGTAAAAACAAAATTTTTGTAACTATACGCACATACATGGGTCATTTCACGAGAAAGCAGGTTTAACTCAAATTTGGTATGTGGTATCATTAATTTCCTATTTAGAAATGAAATATTGGATCCGTAACTCCGTCTAACTCTAAGTTCTGAGGTCTTGAAGATAAAAACTAGCATTTTGTTGAATTTTTATTTAATGATAACTCGTAAACCAAAAGGAATCATAGGTAAGTATAGTACATAATTGAAGAGCTATTAAATAGCTAAAAAATTATATTATATATATTTTTTAAATTTTTGTTATGAAAAAAAAAAAAAAAAGAATTACCTTAAGAGTATACCTTAAATATTTTATCTAAAGATAAAACACTTATAAGACTTTTAAAATCAAGGCATAAGGAGTAATGGTGTGATTTATAAAAACCATAATTTAATTAATTAAGTATTTTTTGTACCTTTATTATATTTTAATATAAAAGGGTATGTCGATGAAGCCTTACTTTCTTTTTTACTAAATAAATGCATTTATGATTTTTATTTATTAAGACATAGTACATCAAATTTATTAATTGGCTCAATACATCTTTTTGAAAAACGGAAAAGACCTTATTACACCCATAAATCCAACTGATGTGTGTAAAATAGTTGACTATATCTTTATGAAGGTCATAGTAAAATTTTGAATTCCCTTGCCATTACTCCTACATCTTATTAGAGTTATAAAAACATGGCTTGCCAGTATGTAAAAAAGGAAAAAAAAATGACACGGTAACGCTAACAATGGGAATAATGTTTGGAAGAAAGAAAAATCACCGGGGACAAGGAAGCTAGAAAACAAACTATTGAAGCTAATATTGCAGAGGAGGACAATGGGTAAAATAAACTTGATGTAGTGAAACGGGAAGAAGTGGATACTGGAAACTCGAATGCCCTAAATCCTGTCAACAATAAACTTTAGAAACCGAGAATGACGGCAAACAATCTGTTAGCAGAGAACATCTACAGCTCACAAATGTTAATTAAAAGATGAACGCCTTAATAGTTCCTCGAACAGTAAAGCTTCTAGAAACACTCTTACTGCTATAAAAAGAAGGATAATCCTGCCATCTAGGTCCAGATCTTGATCTAACTCAAAAAGAGCTATATCTAACTCCCAGTCTTCCCCGAATATATTGTCTATGCCTCATTAACAACACCGAAAAGAATGACCGTATCTATTCTTACATTAAACGTTAACTCGCTACAAAATATTAACAGAAAATATGATCTAACCAGATTTCTCAAATGTATTAGATTACCTGATATTGTTATTCTATGTGACACTAGATGTACCATAGAAAAGAAATATTTCGTCCCAGAATGCTATAATACTTTCTCTGCTTTCAACGACTTCAACATTAATCCTAAGAGAAGTGTTTACCTTGCTTATCAAATCCAAATTTATTCCCAATGTTACACATCCATGTTCTGATGGAAATCTCATTAAAACACTGTGTAGTTATTTAGGTGTAAACTTTGATGTAATAGGACTTTACAGTCCCAACAAAGACGATCCAGATTTCTTTAATATAAACCTTATGCAAATTATTTCTCATAGACCAACCATTATAGGAAGATACTTTATATAAAGTTGAATATAAAGAGAGACACAGTTAGCAAAGCATCAAATTCAAGCCCACGTTCAGCTAAAATACTGTCGTTAATAGTATTTGAAGTATTTTGGCTTCATGGATGTGGGATGTGAAATGAGTAATTTTGATCCTACCTTTTTCACAACTGATAAAAATAATAAATCTGTCTCATCCCGAATTGATTTGCTTATGATCAAAAGTTTCCTAAGAGATGCAGTAAAAACATACAATGTAATACACGCTAAACTATTGGACCACGAAGCCGTTGAAATGGTAATGGATCCTCAGTCTAAGGAAATTCGAATCAAGAAAAAGTGGATTCTTAACTCCAACATTATGAATTATCCAGAGGTCAACGACAGAATCAGAAGTACTATTGATGATGTTTCTACCAGAATATAGAATGGCGAAAATATTTACCTTGTAGTGGAATCAATACTGATGAGAATCAAGGTTATGTGTAGGAGAGCAGGAGCAATATCTGATAAAAGAAAACAACAAGCCTTAAAAATAATCTAATCAATTTCCAAAAATGATATTTCTGAAGAGGAAAAAGATGGAGCTGAACCAAATTTATTGAGCAGGGGATTTAAAATTCAGGATGAAACTAAAAATTGACGATATAGATGATCTATAACACTCAAGGTTACAGTGTATACGCCAGGATAAAATAAAATGCAAATTTAAAAACAGTAGTCTAAAGAAGAAGGATGGAACCACCACTACCGACCCCAGTGACATTTGTAGTGAGATTGAAGGGTATTATTTTGAACTATATACATGGTTCGATTGTGATAATCAAGTCAAATGCAGAAGATGTGAGTCGAATTCGACTTTTGCGAAGAGTTATGATGTGAGGCAGACGATGATTACTGAATATCTCAAAAAGACAAGCATCGAGTAGAGAAACACTTGACATGCGAATAAGTTAGGAAAGCTATAAGCAAAAATGCCAAATTCAACAAAGCCCCAGTGGTTTTACGTTTGAATTCTTCAAAAAATAGAACATAACCTTGACCTTAAAGAATTTCCTGTAATCACGGCAGCATATCTCCCTGATGAATATAAATTTTTTCAATGCTTTTGATACATGAATACATAATCCGCACATTGTTTAGGAAAGACTTCAGCGATTTCATAATACGAATGGTCAGGGTAACAATTTCTGGTTCTCGCACACCTATAAGGTAAGAAAAATATGAAGCATTCTATCACGACAAAAGGGGATTAAACAAGAAGACCCAGTGTCCGCGATCTTATTCATCATTGGTTTTGATCGAGTTCTCTAGAGTATTCAGAAGCTTGGTCAAATAATTCGTTTCTCATCTTTTATGGGTTATCCAAAGGGCCTTTGTTACACTGATGACTTAACTCTTATTCTTAGTGGCAAACCTTTACAGACTGAAAAGTCTATCAAAAAGAGCATAGCAATACTTAAAGAGTTTTCTTATATATCGGGATTGAAGATCAACTCCTTACAGCAGCCTTATCGGAATGGGTTGTCCAAGTTTCCGAATATCAAGTAACATCAAACTTCTTGAACTACTCTTTACCAATTCTAAAAGGCTAGAGAAATAAGAACTAAAACCAAGTTCTTCCAAGACCAGTCCGTGCCGTTGATTACAATATATAATTTGATTGCTAAAATTGTAGTCTTGTGATAAGGATGCAGTTTGTTTTATTCGATCTCAAGATGAAGAAGTAAAGACGCCATCGGTAAAAATGATTGATGCCCTCAACGCCCTTAACCCTTTACGCCCTGAATTAAGTTTTAAATGAAAAAAAATAAAATTGAATATGAATATTGAGGTGTGGATAGTTTATATTTGTAAAAAAAATTAAAATTTTATTTTTTGTGAATAATTATGGATTTTTGCATTTTTTTCCAAAAAATTAATATTTGAAATTTAATTTTTGAATTTTTTTTCCAAAAATTATGATGTGACGAATTAGTCACATAGGGGCGTGAAGGGTTAAGTATGATTTGTACAAGCAAATTGTGTTTGTTAAACTCAAAACATCGATAATCTACTAAAAAAAATGTGATAAAGAATTATATCAGAGGTCGTAGTATGAAAATAAAGGTATGTGAGATGGGAAGATTTGGATGATATAATGGTCCAAATGGTGGAATGGTGGAATGGATTTATTCAATTTTCTTGCATGAGACGATTATTGATGAGCACTTCTCTATTAGCAAAAAAATGTTATTCTATTAAAAATTCAGCCAATTAATAGGTTATAATCAGTTTTTTTTTTCTCACTAAATATTTCCTTTTGGTTTTAATAAGGTCATATCTAGTGTTGTAAATCCTAAGCATTTTTAATGAGTGATTTTTTTACTGTTGGTATCCAAATCAGTGTTTTTTATTTTCTGAAGCTGTTATCATTATTCTTTCATTCTTGAGGAGAGTACAATAAAGTATAAAGGGTAAACTCGAGTGGTTGTGCTCTTGAATGACGTAAGTTAACGCTCAGGATTGGTCGGGAAATTATAAGTGAAACTCCCTGATGTACTCAAAGTTGAATTGATAATCGAAAACGAAGTAAATTCGGCCTATGCCTTTGCTACTTAAGGAGTGGGATTTGTGTTTTATTTCCTTCCTCTCATAGCTGATTGTAGCTTATCTAACGAAAAATGATGATAGTTAAGCTGTTTTCCTCCAAATTATTCTTCAAATTGGAATGTTTGTCATTTTAATTTTCGGGTTCTCTTATTTTTACATAACTTTGGGATCCAAGTCCAAAAAATATATATTGGGAATTAGTAATAAGTACTCTAAAAAAATATTATTAATTTTATAATGAATATTTTGGCATTTTGCTATGAAAAAATATTCACATCCTTCACTCAATATTAATAATGAGTAATTGTAGTATGTAATCCTTCATACATAAAGGTTAATATTTTTTTAAATGTCTTATAATTAATAATTTAAGTTTCGCAATAACAATTAAAAACATAATTAATAAATCTTTGAAAAGTTTCAATCGAATGAATGTTTTCAATCATTTTGAAAATTAAACAAAATATAATTAAATATATTGGTAACAGATATGGAAAAAGAGCAGCATTAAGACTCGTTCTTAAATAATTACATAATATACTTGTACACATACAGTTCAGAGTAGTTCCTTTGGAAGACAATCTTTAAGTTTTGGTAGATCGAAAGAAAATGAACTGGCCATTTTTTGTTTACATGCAATCTAATAAAAATTTTTTGGAACTTTTATAAACACTGAACAAGAATAAGAAAAATAATTATTCAAGTAAATTAGAAAATACTAGTTATTGTTGTTAAAGGAACAGTCTC